>NC_053023.1:126079070-126408281 GCF_003073215.2 Triticum urartu | reverse complement strand
TACCACGAGATTAGAGAGGATAAACCCTAGAAGCTAGCCTATGGTATGATTGTTGACGTGTATCTTTTCCTACGGACTAAAACCCTCCAGTTTATATAGACACCGGAGAGGGTTAGGGTTACATAAAGTCGGTTACAATGGTAGGAGATCTGAACATCCGTATCGCCAAGCTTGCCTTCCACGCCAAGGAAAGTCCCTTCCGGACACGGGACGGAGTCTTCAATCTTGTATCTTCATAGTCCAGGAGTCCGGCTGAAGGTATAGTTCGGCTATCCGAACACCCCCTAATCCAGGACTCCCTCAATGGGCCTCGAGGTGAGCATAACCCATCGGGACAAGCCACGCCCACCAGGCGCGCCCTAGTGGGTTGTGCCCTCCTCGTGGCTCTTCTGGACCTCCCACAAAGCTTCGGGGGCCTCTTTTGTTCCAAAAAAAATCGTCAAAAAGTTTCAGCTCATTTGGAGAACTTTCATTTCTGCACAAAAAACAACACCACGGTAGTTCTGCTGAAAACAGTGTCAGTCCGGGTTAGTTTCATGCAAATCATACCAAAACCATATAAATTTGTTGTAAATGTGGCATGAATACTTCATAAATATAGATACATTGGAGACGTATCAGCATCCCCAAGCTTAATTCCTACTCGTCCTCGAGTAGGTAAATGATAAAAGAAATAATTTATAAAGTGTGAATGCTAGCAAAGTGCATAAGTTTCATCAATGATAATTTCAATCACTTTTCCTAGCATCAAAACAACAATTATTTCTCATAAATTTTCTCATGTTAAAGTAGCAACCAATTCACATGTTAAGGTTCAAACAATGAATTCTCTTGAAACTCAACAACATATGTTCTCAGTCACCAAGCAATTGCAATTCAACTTATTCAACAAAGTTTAAGTAAGAGCTCCACATAGTCGACCATCATATAGTCTTATATGATTGCTAACACTCACCGCATACACATGAGCAAAACGTTTCAAGCAGACACATAGAAAGATAGGGGCTTATTGTTTTGCCTCCCAACGTATTCACCTCAAGGGTGATGTCAACAATAATAACTCATGCTACCCATATCCAAATGGATATATGTGCCTAGATCTTTCCTCACCACATGATTCTTGCCAAAAGAGAAAAATAAAAAGGGAATAGAGAGAAAAACTTTGACTCTGTGCATAAAAGTAAATACTGAAAAGTAAAAGATAAGCCCTTCGCAGAGGGAAGCAGAGGTTGCCATGCGCTTATTTATTTGTATGCTCAACCCCTTAGTGCAAAAGAACGTCACGTTATATTGCCCCTTATGACAGAAATCTTTATTATGCAGTGTGTCGCTTTTATTCTTTGCCATCATGATACGTCTCCAATGTATCTATAATTTTGATTGTTCCATGCTATTATATTATCCATCTTGGATGTTTCATATGCATTTATATGCTATTTTATATGATTTTTGGGACTAACCTATTAACCTAGAGCCCAGTGCCAGTTTTTGTTTTTTTCCTTGTTTTTGAGTTTTACAGAAAAGGAATACCAAACGGAGTCCAATTGACTTACCAATTTTTGTGGATTTTTTATGGACCAAAAGAAGCCCCTGAAGTAAAATAGTTGGGCCAGAAGAGTCCCGAGCCATCCACGAGGGTGGAGGGCGCACCCTACCCCCTGGGAGCGTCCCCTGCCTCATGGATGACTTGGAGACCCCCCCTGACGTGAGACCGATGCCAAAATTCCTATAAATACAGGAACCCCCCCAGAAAGAAACCTAGATCGGGAGTTCTGCCGCCGTAAGCCTCTGTAGCCACCAAAAAACAATCGGGACCCTGTTCCGGCACCCTGCCAGAGGGGGGAATCATCACCGGTGGCCATCTTCATCATCCCGACGCTCTCCATGATGAGGAGGGAGTAGTTCACCCTCGGGGCTGAGGGTATGTACCGGTAGCTATGTGTTTGATCTC
Source organism: Triticum urartu (assembly GCF_003073215.2). Taxonomy (NCBI): domain Eukaryota; kingdom Viridiplantae; phylum Streptophyta; class Magnoliopsida; order Poales; family Poaceae; genus Triticum; species Triticum urartu. The sequence goes on along the minus strand of NC_053023.1, from coordinate 126,406,330 downwards.
CCTCTCGTGTTCTTGATATGGCAGGATCTTGATGTATCGCGAGCTTTGCTATTATAGTTGGATCTTATGATGTTTCTCCCCCTCTATCTTCTTGTAATGGCTTGAGTTTTCCCTTTGAAGTTATCTTATCGGATTGAGTCTTTAAGGATTTGAGAACACTTGATGCATGTCTTGTGTGGGATACCCGTGGTGACAATGGGGTATTCTATTGATTCACTTGATGTATGTTTTGGTGATCAACTTGCGGGTTCTGTGACCTTGGGAATCTATGCATAGGGGTTGGCACACGTTTTCGTCTTGACTCTCCGGTAGAAACTTTGGGGCACTCTTTGAAGTTCTTTGTGTTGGTTTGAATAGATGAATCTGGGATTGTGTGATGCATATCGTATAATCATACCCGCGGATACTTGAGGTGACATTGGAGTATCTAGGTGACATTAGGGTTTTGGTTGATGTGTGTCTTAAGGTGTTATTTTACTACGAACTCTAGGGCTGTTTGTGACACTTATAGGAATAGCCCAATGGATTGATCGAAAGTAATAACTTTGAGGTGGTTTCGTACCCTACAATAATCTCTTCATTTGTTCTCCGCTATTAGTGACTTTGGAGTGACTCTTTGTTGCATGTTGAGGGATTGTTATATGATCTAATTATGTTATCATTGTTGACAGAACTTGCACTAGTGTAAGTATGAACCCTAGGCCGTGTTTCGAAGCATTGCAATACCGTTTGTGCTCACTTTTATCATTAATTACCTTGCTGTTTTTATATTTTCAGATTACAAAAACCTATATCTATCATCCATATTGCACTTGTATCACCATCTCTTCGCCGAACTAGTGCACCTATACAATTTACCATTGTATTGGGTGTGTTGGGGACACAAGAGACTCTTTGTTATTTGGTTGCAGGGTTGTTTGAGAGAGACCATCTTCATCCTACGCCTCCCACAGATTGATAAACCTTAGGTCATCCACTTGAGGGAAATTTTCTACTGTCCTACAAACCTCTGCACTTGGAGGCCCAACAACGTCTACAAGAAGAAGGTTGTGTAGTAGACATCACATCATAAGTTCGTACAACTCTCAATGTTCTCTTACACTAAATGGTCTAACACTTTTAGAAGCAATTTTTATTGCCTTATTGCACCGATGACAACTTACTTGAAGGATCTTGCACAATCCTTAGGTAGGTATGATGGACTCTTGAAAATAAGATTTGGGTTTAAGGTTTTTTGGATGCACAAGTAGTATCTCTACTTGGTGCATAATTTTTGGCTAGCAAAGATGGGGGGCATGCACCACATGTTGAAGGATCTACGACAATATAACTTCTATGTCAATATGAACAAACATAAAACATTACATTGTCTTTCTTGTCCAACGTCAACAATTTTGGCATATAATATTTTGATGGGGGCTCACAATCACGAAAGATTTCCAAGATAGTGTATTTGCATGTGAAAGTTCTCTTCCTTATACTAATCTCTATTACATAAAAAGAACATCAGGTTCCCATTTCACTTTTCTTCTGACCACCACCCCTTCATCCAACCTTTCATGTGTATGGTAATCAATCACCTTAATTTACTTATCTTTTTTGGAACCAATTCCACTTTAATTTACTTACCAAACTTTTAATCAAAATACAAGGTATAGGTAGAAATTGATGAACATTTATTTACACAATTGCATTATTATTGATAGGTAAATCACATGCTAAAGTAATATAATATTTATATCCTGTTGCAAGGCATGGGTATTGTTCAAGTTATTCATGAATTGCTTGTATGACCAATATTGTGATTGTCAAGCTTCAAAAGATTTCACTTTCTAAACCCAATATGAAGCTACCACTAGACATGATATAGTTTCAACTTCATGATATTTAATTCATTCAACAATTTACTCATAGGATATAAGTGAAGCACAAGAGTAAATGACAAGCTACTCCAAAAGATATAAGTGAAGATCAAGCGAGTAGTTATGTAAATGGATAGCTATTTGAGGACTCTCTCTTATTTAAAAACTTTCAGATCCAATTATTTTATTAAAACAGGAAGCAAAAACAAAATAAAATGTCATTCCAATAATAACACACATCATGTGAATAAGCAAAAACTTAGGCTCAACCGATACTAACCGATAATTGTTGAAGAAGAAAGGTGGGATGCCTACCGGGACATCCCCAAGCTTAAATGCTTGAGACTTCATGAAATATTATCTTGGAGTGCCTTCGGAATCCCCAAGCTTGAGCTTTTGTGTCTCCTTAATTCCTCACATATCAAGGTTTTCCTAAATCTCAAAAGCTTCATCCACACAAAACTCAACAAGAACTCGTGAGTTAAGTTAGTATAAACCAATGCAAAAACCTTATCATTCTCTACTGTAGCAAATCACTAAAATTATTATTCAACATTGCATACTAAATGCCTCTGCATATTTAATACTCCTATCCTCAAATAGAATTATTGCAATTCCTACAAGCATAAGTTCCTCCCTCATAATAATTTTCAGTAGCATCATGAATGAATTCAACAATATAACCATCACATAAATCATTCTTTACATGATGCATAAGCATAGAAATTTTGTTACTCTCCACATAAGCAAATTTATTCTCATCAATATTAGTGGGAGCAAACTCAACAAAATAACTATCGTGGGAGTGAAAAATTTAAATCATGATGACAAGTTCCTTGGTTATCATTATTCTTTATAGCATACATGTCATCACCATAATCATCATAGATATTAACTTTGTTATCATAGTTAACTGAAGCCTCTTCCAAAATAGTGGATTCATCATTAAATAAAGGCATGTCCTCTCCAAATCCACTTTCATCAATATAATCATCATAAATAGGAAGCATGCATTATAACAAATTTGCACATCAAATCTTGGGGGACTAAAAATACCACCTTCATAAAACATAGCATCCCCAAGCTTATGGCTTTGCATATCATTACCATCATGGATATTCAAAGAATTCATACTAGCAACATTGCAATCATGCTCATCATTCAAAGATTTTATGCCAAACATTTTATTGAATTCTTCATCTATCAATTGAGCACAATTTTCCTTTCCATCATTCTCACAAAATACATTAAAAGATGAATAATATGATGCAACCTCAATTCCATTTTTTGTAGTTTTCTTTTATAAACCAAACTAGTGATAAACAAGAAACTAAAAGGTTCGATTGCAAGATCTAAAGATATACCTTCAAGCACTCACCTCCATGGCAACGACGCCAGAAAAGAGCTTCGTTGATGGGATGTGAGTGACGCTTACCTAACCTCCCCGGCAACGGCGCCAGAAAAGTGCTTCATGTCTACTATGCAACTTTATTCTTGTAGACTCGTGTTGGACCTCCAAGCGCATAGTTTTGTAGGACAGTAGTAATTTTCCCTCAAGTGGATGACCTAAGGTTTATCAATCCGTGGGAGGTGTATGATGAAGTTGGTTTCTCTCAAACAACCCTGCAATCAATTACAAGAAATATCTTGTGTCCCCAACACACCCAATACAATGGCAAATTGTATATGTGCACTAGTTCGGCGAAGAGATGGTGATAAAAGTGCCATGTGGATGGTAGAAATATATTTTTATAATCTGAATAAATAAAACAGCAAGTTAGCAAGTAGTAAACGGGCACAAAAATGGTATTGCAATGCTTGAAAATGAGGCCTAGGGTCCGTACTTTCGCTAGTGCAATCTCTCAATAAACAACAGTGCTAATATAATTGGATCATATAACCGTCCCTCAACGTGCAACAAAGAATCAATCCAAAGTTCCTTTCTAGCGGAGAACATAAGACGGAATTGTTTGTAGGGTACGAAACCAACTCAAAGCTATTCTTTCCGATCAATCTATCCTAGAGTTTGTACTAAAATAACACAAAGCTATATGTTCCGATCGATCTAACCAAGAGTTTCGTAATAAAATAACACCAAAGCAAATTCAGATTCATAATATTCAATCCAACACAAAGAACTTCAAAGAGTGCCCCAATATTTCTACTGGAGAAACAAAGACAAGAACGTGCATCAACCCCTATGCATAGATTACCCCAATATCACCTCGGGAATCTGCGAGTTGAGTGCGAAAACATATATCAAGTGAATCAATACAATACCCCATTGTCACCATGAGTATTCAATTGCAAGACATATATCAAGTGTTCTCAAATCCATAAAAGTATTCAATCCAATAACAACGAAATCTCAAAGGGAAAAACTCAATTCATCACAACAAAATAGAGAGGGGAAAACACCATATGATCCGACTATATTAACAAAGCCTGCGATACATCAAGATCATGACATGTCAAGAACACAAGAGAGAGAGAGAGAGATTGAACACATAGCTACTGGTACAAACCCTCAACCTCGAGGGTGGACTACTCCCTCCTCATCATGGTAGCAACCGGGATGATTAAGATGTCCATCGGAGATGATTCCCCCCTCCGGCAGGGTGCCGGAACGGGGTCTAGATTGGTTTTTCAGTGGCTACAGAGCCTTGCGGTGGCAGGACTTCTGATCTAGGGTTATTTCTGATGGTTTCTCTATTTATAGGATTTTTTGGCGTTGGTTTCAAGCGAAGATGGGCCTCGAGATGAGCACAACCCACCGGGGCAAGCCAGGCCCAACAGGCGCGCCCTGGCGGGTTGTGCCCTCCTCGTGGCTCTTCTGGCCCTCCCACGAAGCTTCGGGTTGTGCACTAAGGGTGATGTCAACAATGATAACTCATGCTACCCATATCCAACTAGATATATATGCCTAGATCTTTCCTCACCACATGATGCTTGCCAAAGAGAAAAATAAAAAGGGAATAGAGATAAAAACTTTGACTCTTTGCATAAAAGTAAATACTGAAAAGTAAAATATAGGCCCTTCGTAGAGGGAAGCAGAGGTTACCATGCGCTTATTTATTTGTATTCTCAACCCCTTAGTGCAAAAGAACGTCACGTTATATTGACCCTTATGATAGCAACCTTTATTATGCAGTCTGTCGCTTTTATTCTTTGCCATCACAAGTTCGTACAACGCTCAATTTTCTCTTACACTAAATGATCGAACACTTTTAGAAGAAATTCTTATTACCTTATTGTACCGATGGCAACTTACTTGAAGGATCTTGCTCAATCCTTAGGTAGGTATGGTGGACTCTTGAAAATAAGATTTGGGTTTAAGGGTTTTTGGATGCACAAGTAGTATCTCTACTTGGTGCATAATTTTTGGCTAGCAAAGATGGGGGCAAGCACCACATGTTGAAGAATCTATACAATATAACTTCTATGTGAATATGAACAAACATAAACCATTACGTTGTCTTCTTTGTCCAACGTCAACAATTTTGGCATATAATATTTTGATGGGAGCTCACAATCACAAAAGATTTCCAAGATAGTGTATTTGCATGTGAAAGTTCTCTTCCTTATACTAATTATTCATGAATTGCTTGTATGACCAATATAGTGATTGTCAAGCTTCAAAAGATTTCACTTTCTAAACCCAATGTGAAGCTACCACTAGAAATGATATAATTTCAACTTCATGGTATTCAACTCATTCAACTATTTACTCATAGGATATAAGTGAAGCACAAGAGTAAATGACAAGCTACTCCAAAAAGATACAAGTGAAGATCAAGCAGGTAGTTATGTAAATGGGTAGCTATTTGAGGACTCTCTCTTATTTAAAAACTTTCATATCTAAGTATTTTATTAAAACAGCAAGCAAAAACAAAATAAAATGTCATTCCAATAATAGCACACATCATGTCTAGAAGCAAAAACTTAGGCTCAACCGATACTAACCGATAATTGTTGAAGAAGAAAGGTGGGATGCCTACCAGGACATCCCCAAGCTTAAATGCTTGAGACTTCATGAAATATTATCTTGGAGTGCCTTGGGAATCCCCAAGCTTGAGCTTTTGTGTCTCCTTAATTCCTCACATATCAAGGTTTTCCTAAATCTCAAAAGCTTCATCCACACAAAACTCAACAAGAACTCGTGAGTTAAGTTAGTATAAACCAATGCAAAAACCTTATCATTCTCTACTGTAGCAAATCAATAAAATTATTATTCAACATTGCATACTAAATGCCTCTGCATATTTAATACTCCTATCCTCAAATAGAATCATTAAACAAGCAAACATATGCAAACAATGCAAAGATAACCGGAACCTGCCAAAACAGTACAGTCTGTAAAGAATGCAAGAGTATCAATACTTATTAAACTCCAAAGATTATGAAAATTTACCACACTGTAGAAAATTTATCCGAGCTTATTTTTCAAAAAAATTCAACATTTTATCAAAGTCTGACTTTTCTAGGGAATTTTTGCAACAACGGTAAACTTTCTGTTTTCAAACAGCAACATGTATACTTGCAAAATAAGCATGGCAAAGGTTATCATTGCCACTTTTATTGAAATAAAAGATGAAAAACATTATTCTAAATAACATAAAGCAAATCCTAACAAAATAAAATGATACTCGAAGCAAAACTCATATCATCTGACAAATGAAAACATAGCTCCAAGTGAGGTTACCGATAATGTTGGAGACAAAAGAGGGGATGCCTTCCGGGGCATCCCCAAGCTTAGTTGCTTGGATCTTCCTTATATATTAACTTGGAGTGCCTTGGGATTCCACAAGCTTAGTGTCTTGAAAACTTCAATCACACAAAACTTAATGGAACTTCGTGAGATAGGTTAGTATGATAAAGAGCAAACCATTTCACTTTGGTACTGTCAAAGACAAGATTCATAATTTTTCTCACACAATTCATACTGTAGAATATCATTTCCACAATTTATATTGAGCAATATAAGCCATAGAAACTAGATAACAAGCAAACTATGCATTGAAAACAGAATCTGTCAAAAACAGAACTGTCTTTAGTAATATGTACTCCAACCATACTTCTGTTACTCCAAAAATTCTGAAAATTTAGGAAAACCTGGGCAATTTGTCTATTAATCTTATTCAAAAAGAATCATTATTTTATCATGCTTCTGTTAAAAATGATAATTATTTTCCTGAGCGCAAAAGTTTCTGTTTTTAAGCAAGATCAATTCTACTATCACCGTAGAGCATCCCAAAGGCTTTACTTGGCACTTTATTGAAATGAAAGCTATAAAACATGATTACTAAAGTATCTTAATCATGTGAACACACAAAAACAGTAGGTAAAAGTGTTGGGTTGTCTCCCAACAAGCGCTTTTTTTAATGCCTTTTAGCTAGGCATGATGGTTTCAATGATGCTATCATAAAAGATAAGAATTGAAACATAACAAGAGCATCATGACACACATGGCAAGCACATTTAAGCCTAACCCACTTCCTATGCATTGGGATTCTGTGAGCAAACAATTCATGGGAGCAAGAATCAACTAGCATAGGAAGGCAAAACAAGCATAACTTCAAAACTTTCAACACATAGAGAGAAAACTTGATATTACTGCAATTCCTACAAGCATAAGTTCCTCCCTCATAATAATTTTCAGTAGCATGCATCATGAATGAATTCAACAATATAACTATCACATAAATCATTATTTTCATGATGCATAAGCATAGAAATTTTGTTACTCTCCACATAAGCAAATTTATTCTCATAAATATTAGTGGGAGCAAACTCAACAAAATAACTATCATGGGAGTGAAAATTAAAATCATGATGACAAGTTCCATGGTTGTCATTATTCTTTATAGCATACACGTCATCACCATAATCATCATAGATAGTAACTTTGTTATCATAGTCAATTGAAGCCTCTTCCAAAATAGTGGATTCATCATTAAATAAAGTCATGTCCTCTCCAAATCCACTTTCATCAATATAATCATCATAAATAGGAGGCATGCAATCATTATAACAAATTTTCACATCAAAACTTGGGGGTTTAAAAATATCATCTTCATCAAACATAGAATCCCCAAGCTTATGGCTTTGCATATCATTAACATCATGGATATTCAAAGAATTCATACTAGCAACATTGCAATCATGCTCATCATTCAAAGATTTTATGCCAATTTTTTTATTGAATTCTTCTTCTATCAATTGAGCACAATTTTTCTTTCCATCATTCTCACGAAATACCTTATAAAGATGAATAATATGATGCAACCTCAATTCCATTTTTTGTAGTTTTGTTTTATAAACCAAACTAGTGATAAACAAGAAACTAAAAGATTCGATTGCAAGACCTAAAGATATGCTTTCAAGAACTCACCTCCCCAGCAACGGCGCCACAGAAGAGCTTCGTTGACGGGATGTGAGTGCTTCTTACCTAACCTCCCCGGCAACGGTGCCAGAAAAGAGCTTGATGTCTGCTACGCAACTTTATTATTGTAGACTCATGTTAGGCCTCCAAGCGCAGAGTTCTTTAGGATAGTAGCAATTTTCCTCAAGTGGATGACCTAAGGTTTATCAATCCGTGGGAGGTGTAGGCTGAAGATGGTCTCTCTCAAACAAGCCTGCATACAAATACAAGAAATCTCTTGTGTCCCAAACACACCCAATACAATGGCAAATTGTATAGGTGCACTAGTTCGGCGAAGAGATGGTGATAAAAGTGTAATATGGATGGTAGAAATATATTTTTATAATCTGAATAAATAAAAACAACAAGGTAGCAAATAGTAAACATGCACGAAAACGGTATTCCAATGCTTGAAAATGAGGCCTAGGGTCCGTACTTTCGCTAGTACAATCTCTCAACAGTGCTAATATAATTGGATCATATAACCGTCCCTCAATGCGTAATGAAGAATCACTCCAAAGTTCCTATCTAGCGGAGTAAGACGGAATTGTTTGTAGGGTACGAAACTACCTCAAAGCTATTCTTTTCGATCAATCTATCCTAGAGTTCGTACTAAAATAACACAAAGCTATTCTTTCCGATCGATCTAACAAAGAGTTTGTACTAAAGTAACACCAAAGAAAATTCAGATTCATAATATTCAATCTAACACAAAGAACTTCAAAGAGTGCCCCAATATTTCTACCGGAGAAGCAGAGACAAGAACGTGCATCTACCCCTACTCATAGGTTACCCCAATGTCACCTCAGGAATCCACAAGTTGAGTGCCAAAACATATATCAAGTGAATCATGAGTATTCAATTGCAAGACATATATCAAGTGTTCTCAAATCCCTACTCATAGATTACCCCATTGTCACCATGAGTATTCAATTGCAAGACATATATCAAGTTTTCTCAAATCCATAAAAGTATTCAATCCGATAACAAAGAAATCTCAAAGGGAAAACTCAAATCATCACAACAAAATAGAGAGGGGAAAACACCATATGATCCGACTATATTAACAAAGCCCGCGATACATCAAGATCATGACATCTCAAGAACACAACAGAGAGAGATTAATTAAACACATAGCTACTTGTACAAACCCTCAGCCCCGAGGGTGGACTATTCCCTCCTCATCGTGGTGGCCACGGGATGATGAAGATGGCCACCGGAGATGATCCCCCCTCTGGCAGGGTGCTAGAACAGGGTCTAGATTGGTTTTCGATGGCTACAGAGCCTTGCAGTGGCGAAACTTCTGATCTAGGGTTATTTCTGATGGTTTCTCTATTTATAGGATTTTTGGCATCGGTTTCATGCAAAGATGGGCCTCGAGGTGAGCACAGCCCGCCGGGCAAGCCAGACCCACCAGGCTCACCTTGGTGGGTTGTGCCCTTCTCGTGGCTCTTCTGGCCCTCCCATGAAGCTTCGGGGGCCGCTTTTGTTCCAAAAAAATCGTCAAAAAGTTTCAGCTCATTTGGAGAACTTTCATTTCTCCACAAAAAACAACACCACGATAGTTCTGCTGAAAACAACGCGTTAGTCCGAGTTAGTTTCATGCAAATCATACCAAAATCATATAAAATTGTTGTAAACATGGCATGAATACTTCATAAATTATAGATACATTGGAGACGTATCAATTATTCATGCTAGAATTGTATTAACCAAAAACTTGATACATGTGTGAATACATATTCAAATCAAAGTGTCCCTAGTATGCCTCTACTTGACTAGCTCATTAATCAAAGATGGTTAAGTTTCCTGACCATAGACATGTGTTGTTATTTGATGAACGGGATCACATCATTAGGAGAATTATGTGATGGACAAGACCCACCCGTTAGCTTAGCAGAATGAACGTTAAGTTTTATTGCTATTGCTTTCTTCATGACTTATACATATTCCTTTGACTATGAGATTATGCAACTCCCGAATACCAGAGGAACACCTTGTGTGCTATGAAACATCACAATGTAACTAGGTGATTATAAAGATGCTCTATAGGTGTCCTGAAGGTTTTTGTTGGGTTGGCATAGATCAAGATTAGGATTTGTCACTCCGAGTACCGGAGAGGTATCTCTGGGCCCTCTCGGTAATGCACATCACGATAAGCCTTGCAAGCAACGTGACTAATGATTTAGTTTTGTGATGATGCATTACGGAATGAGTAAAGAGACTTGCTGGTAATGAGATTGAACTAGGTATAAGGATACCGACGATCGAATGTCGGGAAAGTAACATACCGACCACAAAGGGAATGACGTATGTTGTCATTGCAGTTTGACCGATAAAGATCTTCGTAGAATATGTCGGAGCCAATATGAGCATCCAGATTCCACTGTTGGTTATTGACCGGAGATGTGTCTCAGTCTTGTCTACATAGTTCTCGAACCCGTAGGGTCCGCACGCTTAACGTTCGATGACGATTTGTATTATGAGTTATGTGTTTTGGTGACCGAAGATTGTTCAGAGTCCAGGATGAGATCAAGAACATGAAGAGGAGTCTCAAAATGGTCGAGAGGTAGAGATTGATATATTGGACGATGGTATTCGGACACCAAAATGGTTCCAAAATGTTTTGGGTATTTTTTGGAGTACCGGGAGGTTATCGGAACCCCCCGGGGAAGAAATAGGCTTACATGGGCCATAGGGGAGAGAGGGGAGCCCGCAAGGGGTGCCCCCCCCATGGGAGTCCAAATTGGACAAGGGGAGGGGGCGTGCCCCCCTTTCCTTCTCCTTCTCCTTCTCCCTCTCCCTCTCCCTCTCCTTCCCTTTCCCCATCCGAAAGAAAGGAAAGGGGTGGGGCGACTAGGATTGGGAGTCCTAGTCGGTTTCCCCCCACTTGGGCGCACCCCTAGGGCCGGCCTCCTCCCCTCCTTTATATACGGGGGCAGGGGGCACCCCAAAGCACAATAGTTGTTTCTTAGCCGTGTGTGGTGCCCCCCTCCACAGTTTACTCCTCCGGTCATGTTGTCGTAGTGCTTAGGCGAAGCCCTGCATGGATCACATCACCATCACCGTCACCACGCTGTCATGCTAACGAAACTCTCCCTCGACACTTTGCTGGATCAAGAGTTCGAGGAACGTCATCGAGCTGAACGTGTCCTGAACTCGTAGGTGTCGTACATTCGGCACTTGATTGGTTGGATCGCGAATACGTTCGACTACATCAACCACGTTAACCTAACGCTTCCGCTTTTGGTCTACGAGGGTACGTGGACACACTCTCCCCCTCTCGTTGCTATGCATCTCCTAGATGGATCTTGCGTGAGCGTAGGAAATTTTTTGAATTGCATGTTACGTTCCCCAACAAAACGCACCAGCCATAAGGGGCTGGTGCGCCCCCCATATGGGTCCAGCCTAGGAGGAGAAGGAAAGAGGGGAAGGGAAAGGAAAGAGTGCAATAGGATTCCCTCTTCCTTCCCTCTCCCCCCTCTTTCCTTCCCCCTCCGACATATATGGTAGGGGGCGCGCGGCTTGGGAGGAGCCCAAGTAGGATCCGGTCCTACTTGGGGCGCCTCCTCCTGGCCTCTCCCCCTGCCACCTATATATATGTGGGGGAGCCTAGCACACACCAGATCAATTGTTAGCCGTGTGCGGCGCCCACCTCCACTGTTTACACCCCCGGTCATATTTTCATAGTGCTTATGCGAAGCCCTGCGGAGATCACTTCACCATCACCGTCCCACGCTATCATGCTGACGGAACTCATCTACTACCTCGACGTCTTGCTGGATCAAGAAGGCGAGGAACGTCATTGAGCTGAACGTGTGTAGAATGCGGAGGTGTCGTGCCTTCGGTACTTGATCAGTTGACGTGAGAAGAAGTTCGACTACATCAACCGCGTTGTGAAACGCTGAAAGGATCGAGAAGAGGTGTCTAGAGGGGGGGATTAGACCCTTGATACGTCTCCAATGTATCTATAATTTTTTATTGTTCCATGCTGTTATATTATCAATCTTGGATGTTTTACAATCACTTTATAGTCATTTTATATCATTTTTTGGTACTAACTTATTGACATAGTGTGAAGTGCCAGTTCCTGTTTTTTCCGTGTTTTTTACATCGCAAAAAATCAATATCAGACGGAGTCCAAATGCCATGAAACTTTACAGAGAATTTTTATGGGCTAGAAAGAACACAACGGGCCTTGGCTGCACTTGGGGGGTGCCCCGAGGGGGGCACAACCCACCAGGGCGCGCTAGGAGGCCCAAGCGCGCCCTGGTGGGTTGTGCCCACCTCGGGTGCCCCCAGACCGCCTCTTTGCTCTATAAATACCCCCAAAATCCCATAACCCTAGGGGAGTCAATGAAATATTCATCCAGCCGCCGCAGAGTCCAGAACTACCAGATCCAATCTAGACACCATCTCAGATGGGGTTCACCACCTCCATTGGGGCCTCTCCGATGATGCGTGAGTAGTTCTTTGTAGACCTTCGGGTCCGTAGTTAGTAGCTAGATGGCTTCCTCTCTCTCTCTCTTGATTCTCAATACAATGGTCTCTTGGAGATCCATATGATGCAACACTTCTGCGGTGTGTTTGTTGGGATCGATGAACTTTGAGTTTATGATCAGATCTATCTTTTTATATCCATGAAAGTATTTGAGTTTCTTTGATCTCTTTTATGCATGATTGTTTATAGCCTCGTATTTCTTCTCTGATATTTGGGTTTTGTTTGGCCAACTTGATCTATTTATCTTGCAATGGGAAGAGGTGGTTTGTAGTGGGTTCGATCTTATGGTGCTTGATCCCCGCGACATAAAGGGAACCGACACGTACGTATCGTTGCTACTAAGGATAAAACGATGTGGTCTATCTCTACATAGATAGATCTTGTCTACATCATGTCATCGTTCTTATTACATTACTCCGTTTTTTCCATGAACTTAATACACTAGATGCATGCTGAATAGCGATTGATGTGTGGAGTAATAGTAGTAGATGCAGGCAGGAGTCGGTCTACTAATCTTGGACGTGATGCCTTGTATATCGTCACGAGCATTTGAAGTTCTATCAATTGCCCAACAGTGATTTGTTCACCCACCATTTGATATTTTTCTCGAGAGAAGCCACTAGTGAAACCTACGGCCCCGGGGTCTCTTTCTCATATTATTTGCCTTTGCGATTTGTTTTTATTTGCTTTTATTTTCAGATCTATTAATCCAAAAAACCCAAAAATACTTTGCTGCACTTTATTTTATTTGCAATCTATTTATTCAATCTATTACAACTTTATCCCGTCCACACACCATTTCTGGCGCCGTTACCCGAAAGGGATTGACAACCCCTTTAACACATCGGGTTGCGAGGTGTTGTTATTTGTGTGCAGGGGCTTTTTACGTTGTGTTGCTTGGTTCTCCTACTGGTTCGATAACCTTGGTTTCATATCTAAGGGAAATACCTACCGCCGTTGTGCTGCATGATCCCTTCCTCTTTGGGGAAATACTGTCGGGGGAAACGACACCTACGGGATCACGAGGAATCCCTTTTTGCTGCGGTTGGCGGGCGCGGGGCTGTGGAAAGAGCGGGATTGAGAGATTAACACGGGGGGGGGGGGGGGGGGGGGGGGGGGGGGGGGGGGGGGTTATCCAGGTTCGGGCCGCAAGTGATGCGTAATACCCTACTCCTGCTGGTTCCTATTTAGCTGGTGTTCTTGGTCTAGCTACAAGGCGTGCAGGGTCCAAAAAATCCGAATCCCCTCTCAGTACGCCGCAGGCCTCCTTTTATAGTCAAAGGGGCTGCCACAGTGGTACACATGAGGTGGAAAGCTATACAGTAGTCGAGTCTATCTCTTAGCACTATAGGACAAACACATTTAATGCGCTACCGACGTGCCCTTCTTGCTTTATCGGGGATGGCAAGGAAGCTCGTCCCAGATGTCGTCGCTTCGCCTGGCTTCGACGCCCGTCCGAACTGACGAGGTGTGTAGCGCCACGCTAGCTGGCTGCTGAGTTGGTGCGGTGGAAGAGTCTTCACGAAGATCTGCATGCCACCACGCAAGTGCTTGCCGAGTTGGCCTAGAGGCCGCACATCGCCACACAGGTGGCTGCCTAGCTGGTGGGCTGGCAGCTGCATGGGAACGACGGTGGAGTCTCGGGAGATGCGGGCCTGGCTGCGGCCCCGCGGATGTCTTTGGCAAGAGTCTTGCCGGGTCCCCGACAAGGGTCTTGCGGTGGCATCATGGTCGTCCCCGGCAAGGATCTTGCCGGGGGTCTCATGGGTAACTTTGGCAAGGATCTTGCCGAGGATCGTCGTCTTCTGGTTATCATCTAGTCTTGTGTGCTTCTGGTCTCCACAAAGATTTGCATGCCACCATGGAGGTGCCTCCCAAACCTCGGTTCCAAAGTGGTTGATGGTGTAGGAACTCTTGGGCTCAAGGGTGGCGGCTCTACTGGTGTTGGACAAGTTGCCCCGGAAAGGTTCTTGCCGGGGCTGTGGAGGTCGCCCTGGCAAGGGCCTTGCCGGGGGAGTTCACCTCGCCCTTCTGCTCTTTGTGTTTCTGGCTTAGCGTTGCTCTGGTTGTCTTGCGGCTTTGCTTCCTTCCTCTGCCCCGCAAGGTGTGGCCGCAGGCGTGGCTCCAACTGCCCGCGCACAGGTAAAGGGGTACAAAATAGGACCCCTCCTTTTGTGCACCGACAGGAGCCGCCGGGCCTGGGCCATACATAAGCACGACACGTTGTTGGGCTAGGCCCAAAACGATGTGCAGGCATGCGGGGTCAGGTCGTACTGCTGTAACTCCCTCGCCCGTCGCACTTCCCCACGACCCGCGTCGAATGCACGACGTGGGGGTCATGTGTGGGGTGGTTGCTGCCCTCATGTGTCACATCATAGCAAATGGTAAAGAGGCGGCCCGCGCCTTCCCCATAGAAGGGAGGAAAGCGTAGGGGCGCGGCTCATTTACTAGGTGGACTCGGGTCGCGACCTTCAAGGTGCCCGCGCCCCACGATCACGGGGTGGAATGCGGTCACTTCAGTCATCCTCTTGATTTCGGTTCGCATGCCATGTGTCCTTCATGCCCTGAGAAGGGTAGGTGGTGGACGCGGAGGGCACAAGCCATAATGTGGAGGCGGGAAACTGGGTCGTCGCTGATTGGAGCAGCGGGTCGGTTCCGATTCCCTGTGCCCCTTGGCAGCTAGATTGGTCGAGCGGGGCGGCCGAGCTTCGGCCCCGCCTCTTTATAAGAAGAAGGGGAGGGGGACGGCGTCCTTCGATCCTTCAGCGCTCATCTTCTCCACCTCGACTCCTTTCTTCCCTTTGTCATGGCGAGAGGGCATGCTGGTGCTCCAATGGCGGCGACGAGGGCCTTCGCTCGACAGCGGGCACTTCCTTCCCAAGAGCTCGTGGCGGCAGAGCTGGCCGCAAGAGGAAGAGGGAGGGGGCGAGGCTGAGGCCGCCGTGGCGTTCGGGGAGGAGGAGGACAGGGCGGCGCACCGGCTTCGCCTCCGCCTGCGGTGAAACACCCACAATGCGACTATATCTCCCATGTGTCGGGGCACGACTTAGAGGCATAGCCGCATGGTAGGCATGTCGCAAGAGGGGTAATCTTTACACATCCCATGTACTGAATAAGAAAGGGATAAAGAGTCGGCTTACAATCGCCACTTCACACAATACATAAATAGTTCATACATCATCCAAGGTACAATCAAAAGTCTGACTACGGAACCAAAAATAAAGAAAGACAACCCCAAATGCTAGATCCCCGATCGTCTCAACCGGGCTCCACTACTGATCAATGGGAAAAGAAATAACACAACAAACACGATCTTCATCGAGCTCCCACTTGACCTCAGTTGCATCATCTGCACTGCTATCATCGGCACCTGCAACTGTTTGGCAGTATCTGTGAGTCACAAGGACTCAACAATCTCACACCCGCGAGATCAAGACTATTTAAGCTCATGGGTAGGATAGGGTAATGAGGTGGAGGTGCAGCAAGCACTAATTATATATGGTGGCTAACATACACAAATAAGAGCGAGAAGAGAAGCAACGCAACGGTCGTGAAGCTAGAAGGGATCAAGAAGTGATCCTGAAACTACTTACGCACAAGCATAACACCAGAACCGTGTTCACCTCCCGGACTCCGCCGAAAAGAGACCATCACGGCTACACACGCGGTTGATGCATTTTAATTAAATTAAGTGTCAAGTTCTCTACAACCAGATATTAACTAATTCCCATCTGCCCATAATCGTGGGCACGGCTTTCGAAAGTTCAAAACCCTGCAGGGGTGTCCCAACTTAGCCCATCACAAGCTCTCATGGTCAACGAAGCATATTCCTTCTCCCAGGAAGACCCGATCAGACTCGGAATCCCGGTTACAAGACATTTCGACAATGGTAAAACAAGACCAACAAGACCGCCTAATGCGCCGACATCCCGATAGGAGCTGCACATATCTCGTTCTCAGGGCAACACTGGATGAACACTACGTACAGCTAAAACCAACCCTCAAGTTTCCCCGAGGTGGCGCCGCAAGTGGCTCTGGTTCGGACCAACACTTAGAGAAGCACTGGCCCGGGGGGGTTAAAATAAGATGACCCTCGGGTCTACAGAACCCAAGGGAAGGTGATAGGTTGTTAGGCAAATGTAAAACCAAGGTTGGGCCTTGCTGGAGGATTTTTATTCAAAGCGAACTGTCAAGGGGTTCCCATAACACCCAACCGCATAAGGGACGCAAATTCAAGGAACATAACACCGGTATGACGGAAACTAGGGCGGCAAGAGTGGAACAAAACACCAAGCATAAGGTCGAGCCTTCCACCCTTTACCAATTATATAGATGCATTAAAGTAAATAAGATATAATAATGATATCCCAACAATATTCATGTTCCGACCTGGAACAAACTTCATCTTCACCTGCAACTAGCAATGCTATAAGAGGGGCTGAGCAAAGCGGTAACATAGACAAACAATGGTTTGCTAGGAAAGGTGGGTTAGAGGCTTGACATGGAAATATGGGAGACATGATAAAGCAAGTGGTAGGTATCGTGGCATAGCAATAGAGCGAACAACTAGCAAGCAAAGATAGAAGTGATTTCGAGGGTATGGTCATCTTACCTGCAAAGTTCTCAGAGTTGTCGAAAGCTTGATCCTCGTTAGCATACTCAATAGGTTCCTCGATCACGTACTCGTCTCCCAGCTCTACCCAAGGCAAGAACACAAGCAAAGGACCAACAATCAATCACGGTGCAATGCACAATCAACATGATGCAAAACATGGCATGATATGCAAGATGTGATAGGCAATGCATATGCGTGCTCCGGAAGGAAAAGGAAGATCAAGGCATCATCTTGGCAAACCAAGTGTGCCTCTAGAAAGATGAGATGATTTCGGTCGAAATCGATATAAAGATCACCGGAAACGGATGCACGGTTTGCAAATGGCAAGCAAAACAAGAATGGCACAATTCTGCAATTAACAGCACGATGCCCTCTAGAATGCAACAAAAAACTAAGCTACTGCACCCCAACATATCAACAAGGCATATAGCAGTGATGTACTGAAGATGCTTGCCTAAACAAGAACACCGAGCTACAGCTAAATCACACAAGAGCAGGTTCAAACAAGCATGGCAAAAGTGCAAAAGATATCAGCTTCACAGACTTAGTGAAAATAGTAACATGCCAGAAATAACACTAGGAAGCCATGTTTAATCAAGAAAACAACATGCTACAGGAGCATATCATAGCAATACAAGGCATGGAATGAATCTACTAAATGTATAGAACAAAAGTCACTTACTGATCATGAGCCAAAAAGGCACAAAAGATATGATGGCACCCATGTAAACATAGAAAGTTTTATAACAGTTTCAGACTTCGCAGAAAACTGAGCATGGCATAAGCAGAATTATGAAGGCATCTTTGCGAGCTCAAATCACTCATCACAAGGCCTTTCATTACAAAACAAGCATGCCTACAACAAGATGACATGTTCATGAAGCTAACCCTCGCAAAAGCAAGTTCATAGCATGCATGGATTACTAGCAACAACCATGGAAAAATTGATTAACATGTAAACAATCTGCCAGAAACATTTTATAGCAAAAGTAGAGCAAGATTAAGACATGCTAGGCCACTCCATAAATTCAAACAGGGGCATGGATGGATAGAGCATAACTATATGTCCAAAACACCCTTACTGAAGATACTCAAAACAAGCAAGTATCTCACTGTAGCATCATGTTTACATGGCATCAAAATAACAGCAGAACAAGGACTTAGCAAAATCCTAAGTCTTTGAAAACAACAATATCACGAAGGCTACTTTTCATGCTTGTGCTAGTCACGACATTGATCACAAAAATACATGGCAAGCAGCCCTGTAAATATGGCATGTCATAGTTAAAAACACATGTAGAGTTCATGCTCATATGATGCACACAACAAATGTGACAAAAATGATAAATCCTCATACTCTGGTAAGTAACAACACCTAACAATTTATAACACTCTTGCATCAATGAATTGGGCATCCAAATGAACTCAAACAAGCATGCTACAATGGAATGAAATGAAGAGCATCTCTCAATCAACATTTTGATATCTTATATGCATGAAACGGACCTACGGTCATGGGGTATGGCATGATGAAGTGGGGCACAAAATAATACAGATTCGGGACTTGGAGAAAAATCAATCTCCGAGAAAGTCAACGCGGGATGGAGAGATCCCGGGACGGAGTGGATTGGGACGGATCCAGGGCGTTTGGACGGATGAACCGGTGGATCTCATCCACCTGGGCTGGATCTAGCCGGAGAGAGCTCCGGCGGGCTCCGGGCTGATTCCGGCGATGCGAGAATTCCGGTGAGGGGCGGAGCTCAAGGCACGGCGCAGAGGACGACAGCGAGGGAGGAGGAGACGCAGCGGCCGGCGGTGTGAGCTACCAGGAGCTCGTCGGCGGCGCAAGGGCGGCGCGGGCGGCGTCTCCGGCGAGGAGGTCAGCTATGGCAGGCTCGGGCGACGGCGGCGGATCTGGGCGGCGCGCGGGGCGACAGTTGGCGGCGGTGGTGCGCGGGGCGCAGTGGCGTGGGACGCGGTGCATGGCACCGGTCAGCTCGTCAGCTGGCGCGGGGCAAGGCGACGCGCGGGGCAAGGCAAGGCGCGGCGGCGGGCGACGATGGCGGCGGGCGGCGAGGGCAGCGACCGGCGAGGCGCGCTGTAGTGCGGCGGCGCAGGCGGCGGGGACGGGCGGCGCGTGGGGAGTGGCTCGGGCCCGGTGCGGGCGCGGGCGGGCCGGCCGTTGGCCTCGCGGGCCGCAGCGGCGGAGGGCGACGCAGGGACACGTGGCGCGCGGCGATTGGGTGTGGGGCGGTGGCGGACATGTCCGGGCATGGGGTGGACGTGTCTGGCGGCGCGATGAGGAAGAAGACTAGGGTTAGACCGCGAATTTGGACGGGGTGCACATATTTATAGGTAGGGGGTTTGGAGTGTCCAAATGGAGTGTAGTTTTCGACCACGCGATCGTGATCCGACGACGGAGGACATGGGAGTGGTTTGGATGGGTTATTGGGCCGTTTTGGAGGGGTGTTGGGCTGCAACACACATGAGGCCTTTGCGGTTCCCCGGTTAACCGTTGGAGTATCAAACGGACTCCAAATGGAACGAAATTTGACAGGCGGTCTACCGGTGGTGTACCAAGGCCACTTGGCAAATCTCGGTCCATTCCGAGAATGTTTAACACCCGCTCACGAAAAGAGACAAGAGGGGTGCGCCGGTGCACGTAGAAGTGTCGGATTGCAAAATGGACAACGGGGAAAAAGCTCGGATGCATGAGATGAACACGTATGCAAATGCGATGCACATGATGACATGATATGAAATGCATGACATGAACAAAATGCAAAACAAAGACAAAAACCCAACCACGAAGGGAATCTCATATTGCATCTCCGGGAAAGGCAAGAGTCAGAGTTACAAATATGGAAAGTTGTATCCGGGGCGTTACAACACTCCACCACTACGAGAGGATCTCGTCCCGAGATCTAGGGTGGCACCAGAGGAAACGGAAGAGGAAGAGAAGAGGTAAAACTAAGCTGCTTCTTTGACAAACGAGTGAAACCAAAGAACCTTGAGAGGTTAAACCCTTTGAGAATAGAAAACAACGGAGATGAACGAAGTTGAAAACACTCCGTTAGAAAAGAGGAACAAGGAAGAACAAATCCGGACATCGCTCTGGTTGAAAAGAGATGCAAGACTTTATAAGATGAAAATAACTTGAAAAGAGGACACGACACTCCGGTTAAATGGATAAGCATGAAAAGAACACGATCCTCACAACTCAAGATGATGAGAGAATGGAGCAACCTCACTGTGCCTCCGGAAGAAATGTAAGAATGGAATCGAAAGAACGGAGGAGAAAACAACATCTTCTACCTCAACTGAGCTTGAAAAAAACATATTTAGGAGAAGGGTCGAACGGAGTTGTTGGAAAACCAACAATAAAAAGAGTAAGCTTGTTGTGGGCTTATGGAAAACATCTCAAAATCTTGAGGTGAAATTCTTCCACTAACGAAAAACAATAGATTGGATTGATATGAACAAGGAGATGAGAAACTTATTTCACCGGGAGGATGAAAGAAGAACTTGGATCATTTATAAGAACCATAAATAGCAACTATCCCTAGGGAAAGCTTTAGGTGAAATATATCCCAAGATAACTCCAAGGAAGAAAGTGATGGGTTTAAAAAAAATCTCATTCCTGAACTTGTGAATCATGAAACACAAAGAAATTGTCAAAATGACATAACACCATCTCAAAAGACAAGGTAGAAAGAATTGCACTACAGAATTCAAGATAAAGAAAGCTTGAATTCCTCCAAACAAGACATGTGTAGAACACCATGTTTATTTGAGAGTATAGCTTGGCGGATCTTAACTTCGAAAGAAATCTTGAAGAACAAACGAAGAATGAAAAGGATCCTTTATGAGCCACCATGAAGAACTCCGGTAATAAAAGGATGATCAAACAAAAGGGAAAGTTGAAAAGAACTCCGGGAGAAGCCTTGCAATGCTTAGATGAAGCTTTGAAATGATATAATTGAAATGAACAAATGAATTGATATGATAATTATGGAAGAGAATCTTGAGCAAACCCCCGTAAGACTTGAAAATGAAAGTAGCAAAGGCACAAAACACCACGAAGAATTAGCAAATGAACAAAGATGCTTGAGAGAATTTGACACAAGAGAACGAAGAGATCACGAGCTGATTAGAGAATATTGAATGATGCACCGGTAATATTTGGAGAAAGAGAGCTGAAAGCTGGAATGAATAATTCTGAGATGATGGGCTTTGGATGAATCAAACTGAAAAGACCCCTGAATTGCTCCTAATGGGTGAAAAGCATTCTCACAATCGAAAACAATAATGAGAGAATGGCATCAAGCTTGAATCACTAATCTTTGAAAGAACGGGTTATGATTTAAGAGGAACTCTTCTTCGGTCTTCAAAATCCGAGAATGACAACGAGAAACAACACCATGAATTGTTGAGACACTCCGGAATAATGAAGAATATAAATGTTGAATTGATACGTCCATTTTGCATCATGCTTTTATATCGATATTTATCGCATTATGGACTGTTATTTCACTTTATGTCACAATACTTATGGCTATTCTCTCTTATTTTACAAGGTTTACATAAGGAGGGAGAATGCCGGCAGCTGGAATTCTGGTCTGGAAAAGGAGCAAATATTAGAGACCTATTCTATGCAACTCCAAAAGTCCTAAAACTCCACAGAACGTCTTAAAAGAAATAAAGAAAAATCCACGCAAAAGATGAAGGCCAGGGGGCCCACACCCTGCTCACGAGGGTGGGGGGCGCCCCCCTAGGGCGCGCCCCCTACCTCGTGGGCCCCCTGGTGGCTCTCCGATGCCCATCTTCTCCTATATGAGGTCTTTCGATGAGAAAAAAATAGGGAGAAACTTTTCGGGACGAGACTCCGCCGCCACGAGGCGGAACCTTGGCGGATCCAATCTAGATCTCCGGCAGAGCTGTTCTGCCGGGGAAACTTCCCTTCGGGAGGGGGAAATCATCACCATTGTCATCACCAACGCTCCTCTCATCGGGAGAGGGCAATCTCCATCAACATCTTCACCAGCACCATCTCATCTCCAAACCCTAGTCCATCTCTTGTATCCAATTCTTGTCTCAAAGACCGGTGTCGGTGCTAGTAGGTTGCTAGTAGTGTTGATTACTCCTTGTAGTTGATGCTAGTTGGTTTATTTGGTGGAAGATCATATGTTCAGATCCTATATGCATATTATTACCCCTCTGATTATGAACATGAATATGCTTTGTGAGTAATTACATTCGTTCCTGAGGACAAGGGAGAAGTCTTGCTATGAGTAGTCATGTGAATTTGGTATTCGTTTGATATTTTGATAAGATGTATGTTGTCTAGCCTCTAGTGGTCTTATGTGAACGTCGACTACATAACGCTTCACCATTATTTGGGACTAGGGGAAGGCATTGGGAAGTAATAAGTAGATGATGGGTTGCTAGAGTGACAGAAGCTTAAACCCTAGTTTATGCGTTGCTTCGTAAGGGGCTGATTTGGATCCATATGTTTCATGCTATGGTTAGGTTTACCTTAATACTTTTGTTGTAGTTGCGGATGCTTGCAATAGAGGTTAATCATAAGTGGGATGCTTGTTCAAGTAAGAACATCACCCAAGCAACGGTCCACCCACATATCAAATTATCAAAGTATCGAACGCGAATCATATGAACGTGATGAAAACTAGCTTGACGATATTCCCATGTGTCCTCGGGAGCGCTTTTCCTATTATAAGAGTTTGTTCCGGCTTGTCCTTTGCTACAAAAGGATTGGGCCACCTTGCTGCACTTTGTTTACTTTTGTTACTTGTTGCTCGTTACAATTTATCCTATCACAAAACTATCTGTTACCACTTATTTCAGTACTTGCAGAGAATACCTTGCTGAAAACCGCTTATCATTTCCTTCTGCTCCTCGTTGGGTTCGACACTCTTACTTATCGAAAGGACTACGATAGATCCCCTATACTTGTGGGTCATCAAGACTCTTTTCTGGCGCCGTTGCCGGGGAGTGTAGCGCCTTTGGTAGGTGGAATTTGGTAAGGAAAAATTTATATAGTGTCCTAAAATTTACTGTCACTTGTTACTATGGAAAGTAATTCTTTGAGGGGCTTGTTTGGGGTATCTTCACCCCATCGAGTAGAGCAAATAGTTGCTCCTCAACCTACTGAACCTATTGAAAATGAAATTCCTTATGAGTATCCTTCGGGTATGATAGAAAAACTGCTAGATAACCCTTTTACAGGAGATGGAACAAAGCATCCTGATGAGCACTTAATATATGTGGATGAAGTTTGTGGATTATTTAAGCTTGCAGGTATACCCGATGATTTGCTAAGAAGAAGGTCTTCCCGAAGGGAGACGCATTGATATGGTATAGGCTATGTGATGATATGAGATCATGGGACTATAAAAGATTGAAGTTGGAATTTCATCAAAATTATTACCCTATGCATCTTGTTCATCGTGATCGCAATTATATATATATAATTTCTGGCCTCGCGAAGGAGAAAGCATCGCTCAAGCTTGGGGGAGGCTTAAATCAATGTTATATTCATGCCCCAATCATGAGCTCTCGAGAGAAATAATTATGCAAAGTTCTTATGCTCGGCTTTCTCATAATAATCAAACCATGCTTGATACTTCTTGTGCTGGCTATTTTATGATGAAGACTATTGAATTCAGATGGAATTTATTGGATAGAATTAAACGCAACTCTGAAGATTGGGACCTCGACGAAGGTAAGGAGTCAGGTATGACACCTAAGTTTGATTGTGTTAAATCTTTTATGGATACCGATATTTTCCGTAAGTTTAGCACTAAATATGGACTTGACTCTGAGATAGTAGCTTCTTTCTGTGAATCTTTTGCTACTTATGTCGATCTCCCTAAGGAGAAGTGGTTTAAATATCATCCTCCCATAGAAGTAAAAGTAGGTGCACCTATTAAAGTTGAAGAAAAGACTGTCACTTATAATGATCCTATTGTTCCTACTTCTTATATTGAGAAACCACCTTTCCCTATTAGAATAAAGGATCATGCTAAAGCTTCAACTGTTGTTCGTAAAAGCAATATTAGAACTTATACACCTCCTGAGCAAGTTAAAGTAGAACCTAATATTGCTATTGTTAAAGATCTCTTGTCTGATAATATTGATGGGCATGTTATTTAGTTCGAAGGTGAAACTGCTAGAATTGCTAAACCTTGTGATAAAGATAAACATAGACCTGTGGTAGGCGTGCCTGTTATTTCTGTTAAAATAGGAGATCATTGTTATCATGGCTTATGTGATATGGGTGCAAGTGCTAGTGTTATACCGCATACTTTATACGAAGAAATTAAGAATGAAATTGCACCTGCTAAGTTAGAAGATATTGATGTTACTATTAAACTTGCTAATAGAGATACTATTGCACCAATTGGAATTGTTAGAGATGTTGAAGTCTTGTGTGGGAAGACTAAATATCCTGCTGATTTTCTTGTTCTTGGTTCCCCACAAGATAGCTTTTGTCCCATTATATTTGGTAGACCCTTCTTAAATACTGTCAATGCTACCATAGACTGCACAAAGAATGTTGTTACTATTGGATTGGATGATATGGTTCATGAGTTTAATTTCTCTAAATTTAGTAAACAACATCATGAGGAAGAATTATCTAGTAAGGATGAAATTATTGGTCTTGCTTCTATTGCCGTACCTCCTAGTGATCCTTTAGAACACTATTTGCTAGACCATGAAAATGATATGTTCACGAATGAAAGAAGGGAAATAGATGAAGTATTCTTTAAATAGGAACCTATTCTGCAACACAATTTGCCTGTTGAAATTTTAGGGGATCCTCCTCCACCCAAGGGTGATCCCGTGTTTGAGCTTAAACCTTTGCCTGATAATCTTAAATATGCTTATCTTGATGAAAAGAAGATATATCCTGTTATTATTAGTGCTAACCTTTCAGAGCATGAAGAAGAAAGATTATTGAAAACTCTGAAGAAGCATCGTGCTGCTATTGGATATACTCTTGATGATCTTAAGGGCATTAGTCCCACTCTATGTCAACATAAAATAAATTTGGAAGCAGATGCCAAACCAGTTCGTGATCCTCAACGACGTCTGAATCCTAAAATGAAAGAAGTGGTAAGAAAAGAAATACTAAAGCTTCTGGAGGCAGGTATAATCTACCCCGTTGCTGATAGTGAGTGGGTAAGTCCTGTCCATTGTGTCCCTAAGCAGGGAGGTATTACTATTGTTCCTAATAATAAAGATGAATTGATTCCACAAAGAATTATCACAGGTTATAGGATGGTAATTGATTTCCGCAAATTAAATAAAGCTACTAAGAAAGATCATTACCCCTTACCTTTTATTGATCAAATGCTAGAAGCATTATGCAAACATACACACTATTGCTTTCTAGATGGTTATTCTGGTTTCTCTCAAATACCTGTGTCGGCTAGAGATCAATCAAAGACTACTTTTACATGCCCTTTTGGTACTTTTTCTTATAGACGTATGCCTTTTGGTTTATGTAATGCACCTGCTACCTTTCAAAGATGCATGATGGCTATATTCTCTGACTTCTATGAAAATATTTGTGAGGTTTTCATGGATGACTTTTCCGTCTATGGTTCCTCTTTTGATGATTGCTTGAGCAATCTTGATCGAGTTTTGCAGAGATGTGAAGAAACTAATCTTGCTTGAATTGGGAAAAGTGCCCCTTTATGGTTAATGAAGGTATTGTCTTGGGGCACAAAGTTTCTGAAAGAGGTATTAAAGTTGATAAAGCCAAGGTTGATGCTATTGAAAAGATGCCATGTCCCAAGGACATCAAAGGTATAAGAAGTTTCCTTCGTCATGCCAGATTTTATAGAAGGTTCATTAAGGACTTCTCAAAAATTTCTTGGCCTTTGACTAATTTATTGCAAAAAGATATACCATTTGTCTTTGATGACGATTGTGTAGAAGCATTTGAAATACTTAAGAAAGCATTAGTCACTGCACCTGTTGTTCAGCCACCTGATTGGAATTTACCCTTTGAAATTATGTGTGATGCTAGTGATTATGCTGTAGGTGCTGTTCTAGGGCAAAGAGTTGATAAGAAATTAAATGTTATTCATTATGCTAGTAAGACTCTAGACAATGCTCAAAGAAATTATGCTACTACTGAAAAAGAACTTTTAGCAGTTGTATTTGCTTGTGATAAGTTCAGATCTTATATTGTTGATTCTAAAGTAACTATTCAAACTGATCATGCTACTATTAAATATCTTATGGAAAATAAAGATGCTAAACCTAGACTTATTAGATGGGTTCCCTTGCTACAAGAATTTGATTTGCATATTGTTGATAGAAAGGGAGCTGAGAATCCCGTTGCAGACAACTTATCTAGGTTAGAAAATATTCTTGATGACCCACTACCTATTAATGATAACTTTCCTGATGAACAATTAAATGTTATATGTAATTCTCGTAGTACTCCATGGTATGCTGATTATGCTAATTATATTGTTGCTAAATTTATACCACCTAGCATCACATACGAACAAAAGAAAAAGTTCTTCTATGATTTGAGACATTACTTTTGGGATGACCCACATCTTTATAAAGAAGGAGTAGATGGTGTTATTAGACGTTGTGTACCTGAGCATGAACAGGAATAGATCCTACGCAAGTGTCATTCCGAGTCTTATGGAGGACACCACGCTGGAGATAGAATTGCACATAAGGTATTGCAATCCGGTTTTTATTGGCCTACTCTCTTGAAGGATGCCCGTAAGTTTGTCTTGTCTTGTGATGAATGTCAAAGAATTGGTAATATTAGTAGACGTCAAGAAATGCCTATGAATTATTCTCTTGTTATTGAAACATTTAATGTTTGGGGCTTTGATTATATGGGACCTTTTTCCTGCCTCTAATGGATACACACATGTTCTAGTTGCTGTTGATTACGTTACTAAATGGGTAGAAGCTATTCCAACTAGTAGCGCTGATCATAACACTTCTATTAAAATGCTTAAGGAAGTTATTTTCCCGAGGTTTGGGGTCCCTAGATATTTAATGACTGATGGTGGTTCACACTTTATTCATGGTGCTTTCCGTAAAATGCTTGCTAAATATGATGTTAATCATAGAATTGCATCTCCTTATCACCCACAGTCCAATGGTCAAGTAGAGTTGAGCAATAGAGAGCTCAAATTAATTTTGCAAAAGACTGTTAATAGGTCTAGAAAGAATTGGTCTAAGAAACTTGATGATGCATTATGGGCTTATAGAACTGCATATAAAAATCCTATGGGTATGTCTCCGTATAAAATGGTTTATGGAAAAGCATGTCACTTACCTCTCGAACTAGAACATAAGGCATATTGGACTATTAAAGAGCTTAACTATGATTTTAAACTTGCTGGTGAGAAGAGGTTATTTGATATTAGCTCACTTGATGAATGGAGAACCCAAGCTTATGAAAATGCCAAGTTGTTTAAAGAAAAAGTTAAAAGATGGCATGACAAAAGGATACAAAAGCATGAGTTTAATGTAGGTGATTATGTATTGCTATACAACTCTCATTTAAGATTTTTTGCAGGAAAACTTCCCTCTAAATGGGAAGGCCCCTATGTTATCGAAGAGGTCTATCGTTCCAGTGCCATAAAAATCAACAACCTCGTGAGCACCTCGTGTGCCTTCCGGACTCCGTTTTCTTGCACGTTACGTATTTTGGTTGGTAAAAATTCATTATATATTCTCCCGAAGGTTTTGACTCCCGTATCACGCAAATTTCCTCTATTTTTGTTTTCGAGCTATCGCTGCTGCAGATTACAACAAGATGTCTTCTCAAGAATCAATCGGGGAGAGCCGGGTATCTAATCCGGCACCGGAACCAAGGGCAAACAGCGACGCTGACCACTTTGGGCCAGCAACGGAGGAAGAGATGGAGGCTGACTTGATGAGAGTAGATACCATGGAGGATGAAGAAGTCACCTCTCGCCTCCGAGCTAGGTTCACGATTGGGGAACTACAGAGCTCAGCTATTCCAAACTCGGTTATCCCTTCTAATGTTAGATGTCTTACCTATGAAAATATGAAGAGGAGTGTCACTTGTTTTCCTGCAGCTATGCAACACCCTTGGGTGCAAGGAGCTTTAGCTGTCATAGGGAAGCTTTGTAAGGAAATAATGGACCTCAACCATCAAGTCAATAAGCTCGAGGAGGAGAACCGCATCCTGAGGGGAATCATCACCAAAAATATTACACCGACAACAAAGAAGGAGATATAATCACATGGGTATGGGTACTCCCCTTGGCAACTGCCAAGCTTGGGGGAGGTGCCCCGATATCGTATCACAATCACAACTCTTATCTTTACCGTTTTTCTTAGTTCGATCCTATTAGTAGTATCTTGATCTAGTAGAATAAAGTTTATGGCCTGACCTAGTTTTGAGTTTTGCTTTTATGATCTCTCTATGTAATCAAGTCCATGAGCTATATATAATAAAGATTAGTGTTGAGTCAAGGGATTGATTATTTTGCCATGATCTTGGATGAATAAAAGAAAAGAGAAAAAGAATAAAAAGAAACAAAAAGTTCATGTTGACCTTATTGAGAGTAATGACTTCATATAGAAAGAGTATGATGATTAAAAGTTGTTGGGAGTTGGCAGACATAGCTTTGGTCATTGTTGCAATTAATAGGAAGTAATAAGGAAAGAGAGGTTTTGACATATAGATATATTATCATTGACATCTTTCATGATTGGGAGCACTCATTAAAATATGACATGCTAAAGAGTTGATGTTGGACAAGGAAGACAACGTAATGAGTTATGTATTTCTTATATCTGAGATAATGTATTGTTGTCATGGATCCTCTAACTTGTTGAGCTTGCCTTTCCCCCTCATGCTAGCCAAATTCTCAGCACTAAGTAGAAATACTACTTGTGCTTCCAAAATCCCTAAACCAGTTTTGCCATGAGAGTCCACCATATCTACCTATGGATTGAGTAAGATCCTTCAAGTAAGTTGTCATCGGTGCAAAGCAATAAAAATTTCTCTAAATATGTATGATTGATTGGTGTGGGAGAAATAAGCTTTATACGATCTTGTGATGTGGAAGTAATAAAAGCGACGAACTGCATAATAAAGGTTCATATCACAAGGGGCAATATAAAGTGACGTTCTTTCGCATTGAGATTTTATATATCCAACTATAAAAGCGCATGGCAACCTCTGCTTCCCTCTGCGAAGGGCCTATCCTTTATTATTATCTTCTACCTTATGCAAGAGTCATGGTGATCTTCACCTTTCCTTTTTCATTTTATCCTTTGGCAAGCTCAGCATGTTGGAAAGAACATGATATATATATATATCTAATTGGATGTAGGGGAGCATGAACCATTATTGTTGACATTACCCTTGAGGTAAAAGGTTGTGGGGCAAAACTATAAGCCCCTATCTTTTCTGTGTCCGATTAAAAGTCCGTAACCACAAGTATCGCGTGAGTGTTAGCAATTATGGAGGACTAAATGATAGTTGAGTATGTGGACTTGCTTTTTTAGCTCTGACATAGACTCTTTCCGATGTTATGATAAATTGCAATTGCTTCAATGACTGAGATTATAGTTTGTTGGAGCCCAGTAAGGTTTATGATTTATACTTTTGCATTGTGAATAGATCATCACTTGAACATAAGTAATCATATGACAAAATCTATATATGTTGCTGTTATGAGAATAATCATGATGCCTTCGTGTCCGTATTTTTATTTTTTTATCGACGCCTCTACCTCTAAACATGAGGACATATTTATTGTTATCGGCTTTTCGCTTGAGGAAAAGCGAGGTCTAAGCTTGGGGGAGTTGATACGTCCATTTTGCATCATGCTTTTATATCGATATTTATCGCATTATGGACTGTTATTTCACTTTATGTCACAATACTTATGGCTATTCTCTCTTATTTTACAAGGTTTACATAAGGAGGGAGAATGCCGACAGCTGGAATTCTGGTCTGGAAAAGGAGCAAGTATTAGAGACCTATTCTGCGCAACTCCAAAAGTCCTGAAACTCCACGGAATGTCTTAAAAGAAATAAAGAAAAATCCACGCAAAAGATGAAGGCCAGGGGGGCCACACCCTGCTCACGAGGGTGGGTGGCGCCCCCCTACCTCGTGGGCCCCCTGATGGCTCTCCGATGCCCATCTTCTCCTATATGAGGTCTTTCGATGAGAAAAAAATAGAGAGAAACTTTTCGGGACGAGACTCCGCCGCCACGAGGCGGAACCTTGGCGGATCCAATCTAGAGCTCTGGCAGAGCTGTTCTGCCGGGGAAACTTCCCTCCGGGAGGGGGAAATCATCACCATCGTCATCACAAACGCTCCTCTCATCGGGAGAGGGCAATCTCCATCAACATCTTCACCAGCACCATCTCATCTCCAAACCCTAGTTCATCTCTTGTATCCAATTCTTGTCTCAAAGACCGGGGTCGGTGCTAGTAGGTTCCTAGTAGTGTTGATTAATCCTTGTAGTTGATGCTAGTTGGTTTATTTGGTGGAAGATCATATGTTCAGATCCTATATGCATATTATTACCCCTCTGATTATGAACATGAATATGCTTTGTGAGTAATTACGTTCGTTCCCGATGACAAGGGAGAAGTCTTGCTATGAGTAGTCATGTGAATTTGGTATTTGTTTGATATTTTGATAAGATGTATGTTGTCTAGCCTCTAGTGGTGTTATGTGAATGTCGACTACATAACACTTCACCATTATTTGGGCCTAGAGGAAGGCATTGGGAAGTAATAAGTAGATGATGGGTTGCTAGAGTGACAGAAGCTTAAACCCTAGTTTATGCGTTGCTTCGTAAGGGGCTTATTTGGATCCATATGTTTCATGTTATGGTTAGGTTTACCTTAATATTTTTGTTGTAGTTGCGGATGCTTGCAATAGAGGTTAATCATAAGTGGGATGCTTGTTCAAGTAAGAACAGCACCCAAGCACCGGTCCACCCACATATCAAATTATCAAAGTATCAAACGCGAATCATATGAACGTGATGAAAACTAGCTTGACGATATTCCCATGTGTCCTCGGGAGCGCTTTTCCTATTATAAGAGTTTGCTCCGGCTTGTCCTTTGCTACAAAAGGATTGGGCCACCTTGCTACACTTTGTTTACTTTTGTTACTTGTTGCTCGTTACAATTTATCCTATCACAAAACTATCTGTTACCACTTATTTCAGTACTTGCAGAGAATACCTTGCTGAAAACCGCTTATCATTTCCTTCTGCTCCTCGTTGGGTTCAACACTCTTACTTATCTAAAGGACTACTGTAACACCCGGGATGTAACTTTCCCTATTTGTACTTCAACTCTTGCCATTTCCGGTGTTAAGTTATATTTATTTCCTCGGGTTTGGGTTTTTGTCTCCGTGTGTTGTTATCGTTGTCATGCACCTCATATCATGTCATCATGTGCATTGCATTTGCATACGTGATCATCTCATACATTCGAGCATTTTCCCCGTTGTCCGTTTTGCATTCCGGCGCTTCGTTCTCCTCCGGTGGTCATTTCTACCTTTCTTTCGTGTGTGGGGATTAAACATTTCCGGACTGGACCGAGACTTGCCAAGCGGCCTTGGTTTACTACCGGTAGACCGCCTGTCAAGTTTCGTATCATTTGGACTTCGTTTGATACTCCAACGGTTAACCGAGGGACCGAAAAGGCCTCGTGTGTGTTGCAGCCCAACACCCCTCCAATTTGGCCCAAAACCCACCAAACTCTGCTCCATCACCTAGAGCGTTCGATCATGATCGCGTGGCCGAAAACCGCACCTCATTTGGACTCTCCTAGCTCCCCCTATGCCTATATATACACCCCCTCCAAAAATTCATGGTGCAATCCACCCCTAACCCTAGTCTCCCCTTCCTCCACGTGCCGGACACGTCCGCCGCCGCCCCCTCGCCCTCTCCCGAGCCGCCACGTGGCAGCGCCACCTCCTCCCGCCGCCGGCCCGTCCCAGCCCGAAGCCGGCCCTCCGCCGCCTCCCGCGGGCCAGAGAGCGCCGCCCGCGCCCGCGTCTTCCTCCCCGCGGCCGGTGGCTGAGCCCCACGACGCCGGCGCCGGAGCCCGTCGCTCTGCCGCCTACGCCTCCTCTCGCCGCCCGGCGACGCCACCGCCCTCACTGGCCACCGCGGCGCCCTCGCCGCCCCGCCGACGCCACCTGCCCGGCCGGCCTCGCCTCCCCTCTTCTCCTCGCCGACGAACCACCTCGCCGGAGACCTCGGGCGCCTCGAGCTGCTACAGTGCGCGCCGGCGAGCCTCGGGAACCGTGCAGATCTGGATCTGGAAAAATATCTCGGTTGACTTTCTCCTCCGAACCCTAACTTCTATGCCTACTTTGACCAGTGATAACTTTGCATCCGTAGCTCCGATTTGGGCATATAGCATATCAAAATGTTCGTCTCGATTGGTACATCATTTCATTCCATTGCATCATTTTCATTTGAGTGCATCTTGATGCCCGAAATGCTGTTAGAAGGAGGCTTCGTGAGTTAATTGTCAGATCTGCTAGTTCATCTTAGAGTTTTGTCATTTTTGCCATGATAATTGTGTGCATGATATGCGTGTGAGTCCTTCATATGTTTTGTTTAGGATTTTGTCTTCTTTCCAGAGGTGCAACCCGTGCATTTTTGTGATGTGTGTGGTGACTTGTGCAAGCTTGCAAAGTGAGGCACCCGGTAATTCTGTTTTCAGGGACTTAGTAGTTTTCACTAAGTCTGGGATTATTTAGTTCATGATGCCATATGTTCTTGTTGTTTCCTAGTGATCCGTGCCTCTTTTGAGGATGATCAGTAAGGGAGTTTTGTTAAACTTGTTATTCCATACATGTCTTTGTTTGCAATTATGGAGCAGCCTAGCTTGAGTCAATCGAGCTCTACTTTTGCTTCATTGTGAATCTGGGCAGATCGTCAACTCGTTTGCGATTTTGCCGATGTTATTGTAGTTGATCCGTGCATGCTATGCCATTGTTCTTGCCATGTCTTGCTTGTATTTTGTGCGTTCTTAAAGGATGTATTCTTTTCTTGCCATGACTTGCACCGTGGTGAGTGCATCGTGCTCATAAACATGCCTTCGTGAGTTATGTTTCAGCATGTCTCAGTTTTCACTAAGTCTGAAAACTGATTGTGTTTTAGCTATGTTCGTGTGCCCGTTAGTATATGTTGTGAACCCTTTTGGCCCCAGGTCACTTTGGGTCTTTTGTTAAGCTTGTTGAGTAGCTCCATGCCATGTTCTTACTTGTCTTAATCAGGTCATGTATCATGTTGTTTTGCTGCTCCGAAGAGGGCTTCGTGATCTGAAATTTCAGACAAGTGTTAATTTCACTAGGTCAGACAAGTGTTAATTTCACTTTGGGTCTTTTGTTTTGCATTTGCGTTTTTGCCATGCTTGTTTGAACCTCATAATGGATGAAT
This sequence comes from Triticum urartu, assembly GCF_003073215.2. Taxonomy (NCBI): domain Eukaryota; kingdom Viridiplantae; phylum Streptophyta; class Magnoliopsida; order Poales; family Poaceae; genus Triticum; species Triticum urartu. Next base: position 126,372,467 of record NC_053023.1, on the reverse strand, counting down.
TGGCCGTGGCTCAGTGCTAGTCTTTTGTTAATCATCTTGTGTGCATCCCTGCCATGTGTTTTGTTGTCATGTTTGGTGGCTGTAGCATGTTCATCTCATTGCATTTAGATGCCTACTTGCTGTAAATCGCAGACCGGTGTCAATTTTGAATCGCTTGCCATTTCCAAACCGTAACTCTGATTCCGGCGTTCTTTATATCGTTTTCAAGCGATTTCATCTCATCTTTCCAGTGGCACCCTTGGAATTCCAAGTTGAGGCCAGGTTCATGTATTTCCTGTCATATCTTGCATTTTGCATCCCGCATCGCATCCCGCATAGCATATCATCATTGCATCATATCGCTTGATCCTTGCACGTGGTTGATTGTGTCCTTGTTGCTTATTTGTCTTGTTTGGGTAGAGTCGGGAGACGAGTTTGCTACCGAGGAGCCCGTTGAGTTTGCTTGTGAGGATCCAGTCAACTCTGACAACTGTGCAGGCAAGATGATCATACCCTCGAAATCACTACTATCTTTGCTATGCTAGTTTGCTCGCTCTTTTGCTATGCCATTGCTACGATGCCTAACTTTTGCTTGTCAGCCTCCCAAATTGCCATGTCAAACCTCTAACCCACCATTGTCCTAGCAAACCGTTGATTGGCTATGTTACCGCTTTGCTCAGCCCCTCTTATAGCATTGCTAGTTGCAGGTGAAGATTGGAGGCCGTTCCTTGTTGGGACATCTTTTATTTACTTGTTGGGATATCATTATATTGCCATGTTATCTTAATGCATCTATATACTTGGTGAAGGGTGGAAGGCTCGGCCTCTCACCTAGTGTTTTGTTCCACTCTTGCCGCCCTAGTTTCCGTCATATCGGTGTTATGTTCCCGGATTTTGCGTTCCTTACGCGGTTGGGTTATAATGGGAACCCCTTGATATTTCGCCTTGATCAAAGCTTTTCCAGCAATGCCAAACATTGGTTTTACCATTCGCCACCTAGCCTTTTCTTTCTCTTGGGTTCTGCAGACTCAAGGGTCATCTTATTTTACCCCCCCGGGCCAGTGCTCCTCTGAGTGTTGGTCCACCTGTCAGCTACCGGTGGCCACCAGGGGCAACTCTGGGCTGGCCTACCCGTACCTAGGACAATCTGAGTGTGCCCTGAGAAAGAGATATGTGCAGCTCCTATCGGGATTTGTCGGCACATTCGGGCGGTGTTGCTGGTCTTGTTTTAACCTGTCGAAGTGTCTTGAGTTACCGAGATACCGAGTCTGATCGGAACGTCTTGGGAGGAGGTCTATTCCTTCGTTGACCGTGAGAGCTTGTCATGGGCTAAGTTGGGACTCCCCTGCAGGGATTGAACTTTCGAAAGCCGTGCCCGCGGTTATGGGTAGATGGGAATTTGTTAATGTCCGGTTGTAGAGAACTTGAACCTTAATTAATTAAAATGAATCAACTGAGTGTGTTACCGTGATGGCCTCTTCTCGGTGGAGTCCGGGAAGTGGACACAGTGTTGGAGTAATGCTTGCGCAGGTTGTTCCTCTAGTTTTTCACGCTCGCGCTTTGCCTCCTCTTCTCGCTCTCTTTTGCGAATAAGATAGCCACCATATATGCTAGTCGCTTGCTGCAGCTCCACATATATTTGCCTTACCCTTCCTATAAGCTTAAATAGTCTTGATCGCGAGGGTGCGAGATTGCTGAGTCCCTATGGCTCACAGATTACTATAACTCCAGATGCAGGTCCAGGTGATTCCGCTCCAGGTGACGAGTACGAGCTCAAGTGGGAGTTCGACGAAGACTCTCAGCGTTACTACGTGTCTTTTCCTGATGATCAGTAGTGGTGCCTAGTTGGGGTTTGTTTCGGGGCCTTGTCGCATGTTGGGTTCTTTTCTATTTTGGCGTCGTAGTCGGGCCATGAGTGTTTGAATGATGGATGTTATTTATGTACTTTGATGTGACATGGCGAGTGTAAGCCAACTATGTTATCTCCCCTTTATTATTCATATTACATGGGATGTTGTGAAGATTGCCTAACTTGCGACATATGCCTTCAATGCGATTATGTCTCTAAGTCGTGCCTCGACACGTGGGAGATATAGTCGCATCGAGGGTGTTACAACTACGATAGATCCCCTATACTTGTGGGTCATCATGAATCAACAATGAAAGGATTTGACATTTGACTGACGAGAATTCATTCTTACGTCAAACCTTGAAAGAATTTGAGGACAGCTCCGGGAAAATTAGAAGAGTCAGGTAAGATCCTGGGAAAAGACCTATGTGTTGGGGATATCACTACTGGGCGTAAACCGGCCTATCTGGGCCGGGTTAACTTCGTCAGTATTTAAGTATGTTAAAGCCCAAGAAGGCAGATGAGGGCTCAAGGCCCATAGCCGGTTCAAGGCCTGTAGCCATAAACCGGCGTTAGTATTTAACTTGTATTGTAAGTTAGGAATAAGTAGAGACCAAACCGGACACATCTATGAGCCGGTATTGGGACTCTGTGAACCGACGGGCGTCACCCGTGTATATAAGGGGACGACCCGGCGGCGGTTCAAGAACAACAGACAACAACTCGAGACGTAGGCGAAGCTTGTTTGCTCCCTAGTCATCGAAACCCCCATCAATTCCATCACAACTAGACGTAGGCTTTTACCTTCATCGAAGGGGCCGAACTAGTATAAACTCTCTTGCGTACCTGTGTCCGCTTTAACCCCTTCAAGCTAACCCGTCGCGATGGCTCCACGACTAAGTCCTTTCTCTAGGACATCTGCCGTCACAAACCACGACACTGTGGGTTAGGGCCCACTCAAGAGAAACACTGTTGAAATGATTTGAAGAGAGATTGCACCGGTTGAATTAAATGGCTTGAATGAGATAACATCCTCAAAAGAATTTTGACCGAATTGAGAATGGAAACTTGAATCTTCTAAGATATCTTCAGCACTCCGGAACAATTGAATAGAGAGAAGTGGAATGATAATGAGGTGGACCGGCATGGAAAATCATTTGACACGAGGAAAAGGAATATAATTACATTGAAAGCTTGAATTGAATCCACCGGAGAAGAAAAAAGAATGAAGAATGATAAACTTGAGGCTCCATTAGTATCTTCCTGAGAATCACTGGATAAGAACATTGACGGAAAAGAATGGAGAGACTTATCACAAATAAAAGGATACATGATTAAGAAATCCGAATCCTTGAAGAAAAAAGAAAGGGTGGGAGGGCAGGAAAAACAAAAGCAACTTGGGAACGGATGAAATGAACAACATTGAGAAAACTGAGATTGGATCTTGCGGATGTTGAAAATGATCGGATCCGCTTGAAGAGGAACACGCCGGTTGAAAAGGATTGACATGACAATCTCGATTATCATGAAGGATTAGTATTCACCTAGAAATATGAGAATACCGCTTAGGCAAGGTATGGAATCAACATTTGACTTCGAAGCAACTCGAATGCCACAAACCAAAACAAAACAAAGGATTGGCGTGCAAAATAAATTGGAAACAAACATATGATAGACCCCATATCGTATCATGTGTCTGTTGGAAAGATATTCTAGGAGCTACTTGAATTCCCACTTATAAACTCCCGAAACTTTCTAGTTATGCAATCAGGTGTTGGGGATACATGGGAAGCATAATATCTCACCCAAACTAACAATACCTACATCCAGTTGTATCCATCCTTCAACACATAACCAAGAAACCTTCGGAAATCATGTACCTCAACATTCGAAAAGCATCCGTTATACAAGTTATGGCAATACTCCCGAACTCCCGCCCCACTACTGGGTGGTGTCGAGATTATCTCACCAACAACTGCATAAAAGAGATTTTTGATGTCGGCAAACTCAGGTATTCCAGAACTGCAACGATAAAATTGTGACGACAACACCTCAGAGCTCAACTCCCCGCGACACTGCCACAACCCCCAAATGTCAGGAGGCACCAAGAACAATGTTCTCGTCACAAAACCATCGAAACGATTCCAAGATACCTGCGTGATCCTAAAAATATTTCGTGAAATTTGAGGAGAGTAGAGTCAAAATGTGTACGTCAGGAGGCCTCACCAGAGTGACGAAGGGACTGAGGAGTAAAAAGAATCCTACTCTCCGATATATATAATCCTAAGACTCAAAACATTTTGTTCTAGACTCAACAACATCAGCGATTCGATCAAGCAAGGGGCTCCTAAGTCGGGGAAGGCTCTGATACCAACTTGAAACATCCACAATGCGGCTATATCTCCCACGTGTCGGGGCACGACTTAGAGGCATAGACGCATGGTAGGCATGTCGCTAGAGGGGTAATCTTTACACATCCCATGTACCGAATAAGGAAGGGATAAAGAGTCAGCTTACAATCGCCACTTCACACAATACATAAATAGTACATACATCATCCAAGGTACAATCAAAGGTCCGACCATGGAACCAAAAATAAAGAAAGACAACCCCAAATGCTAGATCCTCGATTGTCCCAACTGGGCTCCACTACTGATCAACACGAAAATAAATAACGCAATGAACGCGATCTTCATCGAGCTCCCACTTGAGCTCAATTGCGTCATCTACACTGGTATCATCGGCACCTGTAACTGTTTGGAAGTATCTGTGAGTCACGAGGACTCAGCAATCTCACACCTGCGAGATCAAGACTATTTAAGCTCATGGGTAGGATAGGGTAATGAGGTGGAGCTGCAGCAAGCACTAAGAATATATGGTGGCTAACATATGCAAATAAGAGCGAGAAGAGAAGCAACGCAATGGTCGTGAAGCTAGAAGTGATCAAGAAGTGAACCTGAAACTACTTACGCCCAAGCATAACACCAGAACCGTGTTCACTTCCCGGACTCCACGAAAAAGACACCATCACGGCTACACACGCGGTTGATGCATTTTAATTAAGTGAAGTGTCAAGTTCTCTACAACTGGATATTAACAAATTCCCATCTGCCCATAACCGCACGGCTTTCGAAAGTTCAAAACCTTGTAGGGGTGTCCCAACTTAGCCCATCACAAGCTCTCACGATCAATGAAGGGTATTCCTTCTCCCAAGAAGACCCGATCAGACTCGGAATCCCAGTTACAAGACATTTCGATAATGGTAAAACATGACCAACAAGACCGCCTGATGCGTCGACATCCCTTAGGAGCTACACATATCTCGTTCTCATGGCAACACCGGATGAACACTATGTACAGCTAAAACCAACCCTCAAGTTTCCCCGAGGTGGCGCCACAAGTGGCTCTGGTTCGGACCAACACTTAGAGAAGCACTGGCCCGGGGGTGTTAAAATAAGATGACCCTCGGGTCTGCAGAACCCAAGGGAAGGTGACAGGTTGTTAGGCAAATGTAAAACCAAGGTTGGGCCTTGCTGGAGGAGTTTTATTTAAAGCGAACTGTCAAGGGGTTCCCATAACACCCAACAGCGTAACGGACGCAAATTCAAGGAACATAACACCGGTATGAAGGAAACTAGGGCGGCAAGAGTGGAACAAAACACCAGGAATAAGGCCGAGCCTTCCACCCTTTACCAAGTATATAGATGCATTAAAGTAAATAATATATAATAATGATATCCCAACAATATCCATGTTCCAACCTGGAACAAATTTCATCTTCACCTGCAACTAGCAATGCTATAAGAGGGGCTGAGCAAAGCGGTAACATAGCCAAACAACGGTTTGCTAGGAAAGGTGGGTTAGAGGCTTGACATGGCAATATGGGAGGCATGATAAAGCAATTGGTAGGTATCGCGGCATAGCAATAGAGCGAACAACTAGCAAGCAAAGATAGAAGTGATTTCGAGGGTATGGTCATCTTGCCTGCAAAGTTCTTAGAGTTGTCGAAAGCTTGATCCTCATTAGCGTACTCAACAGGTTCCTCGATCACATACTCGTCTACCGGCTCTACCCAAGGCAAGAATACAAGCGAAGGACCAACAATCAATCACGGTGCAATGCACAATCAACATGATGCAAAACATGGCATGATATGCGAGATGTGATAGGCAATGCATATGCGTGCTCTGGAAGGAAAAGAAAGATCAAGGCATCAACTTGGCAAACCAAGTGTGCCGCTGGAAAGATGAGATGATTTCGGTCGAAATTGATATAAATATCGCCGAAAACGGATGCACGGTTTGCAAATGGCAAGCAAAACAAGAATGACACAATTCTGCGATTAACAACACGATGCCCTCTAGAATGCAACAAGAAACCAAGCTACTGCACCCCAACATATCAACAAGGCATATGGCAATGATGTACTCAAGATGCTCGCCAAAACAAGAACACTGAGCTACAGCTAAATCACACAAGAGCAGGTTCAAACAAGCATGGCAAAAGTGCAAAAGATATCAGCTTCGCAAACTTAGTGAAAATACTAACATGCCAGAAACAACATCAGGAAGCCATGTTTAGAGCAAGAAAACAACATGCTACAGGAATATATCATAGCAATACAAGGCATGGAATGAATCTACTAAATGCATGGAACAAAAGTCCCTTACTGATCATGAGCCAAAAAGGCACAGAAGATATGATGATACCCATGTAAACATAGCAAGTTCTATTAACAGTTTCAGACTTCACAGAAAACTGAGCATGGCATAAGCAGAATTATGAAGGCATCTTTGCGAGCTCAAATCACTCATCATAAGGCCTTGCATGTCAAAACAAGCATACCTACAACAAGATGACATGTTCATGAAGCTAACCCTCGCAAAAGCAAGTTCATAACATGCATGGATTACTAGCAACAACCATGGAAAATTTGATTAAGATGTAAACAATCTGCTAGGAACAGTTTATAGCAAAAGTAGAGCAAGATTAAGACATGCTAGGCCACACCATAAATTCAAACAGGGGCATGGATGGATAGAGCATAACCATATGTACAAGACACCCTTACTGAAGATACTCAAAGCAAGCAAGGATCTCACTGTAGCTTCATGTTTACATGGCATCAAAATAACAGCAGAACAAGGACTTAGCAAAATCCTAAGTCTCTGAAAACAGCAATATCACGAAGGCTACTTTGCGTGCTTGTGTTAGTCACCACATTGATCAAAAAAATACATGGCAAGAACCCCTGTTAATATGGCATGGCATAGTTCAAAACACATGTAGAGCTCATGCTCATATGATGCACACAACAAATGTAACAAAAATGACAAATCCTCATACTCTGATAAGTAACAGCACCTAACAATTTATAGCACTCTTGCATCAATGATTTGGGCATCCAGATGAACTCAAACAAGCATGCCACAATGGAATGAAATGAAGAGCATCTCTCAATGAACATTTTGATATCTTATATGCATGAAACGGAGCTACGGTCATGGAGTTATGGCATGATGAAGTGGGGCACAAAATAACACAGATTCGAGACATGGAGAAAAATCAACCCCCGAGAAAGTCAACACGGGACGGAGAGATCCCGGGACGGAGTGGATCGGGACGGATCCGGGGCGTTTGGACGGATGAACCGGTGGATCTCATCCACCCAGGGTGGATCTGGCCGGAGAGAGCTCCGGCGGGCTCCGGGCGGATTCCGGCGACACGAGAATTCCGGCGAGGGGTGGAGCTCGAGGCACGGCGCAGAGGACGACGACGAGGGAGGAGGAGACGCAGCGGCCGGCGGTGTCAGGCATCGGGAGCTCGTCTGTGGCGCAAGGTTGGCGCGGGCGGCGTCTCCGACAAGGAGGTCGGCTATGGCAGGCTCGGGCGACGGTGGCGGATCTGGGCGGCGTGGGGCGGTGGTTGGTAGCGGTGGTGCACGGGGCGCCGACGAGCGGGGCGCAGTGGCGTGGGACGCGGTGCACGGCGCCGGTCAGCTCGTCGGCTGGCGCGGGGCAAGGCGAGGTGCGGCGTCGGGCGGCGAGGGCGGCGGCCAGCGAGGCGCGCTGCAGTGCGGCGGCGCAGGCGGCGGGGACGGGCGGCGCGCGGGGAGCGGCTCTGGCCCGTCGCGGGCGCGGGCGGGCCGGCCGTGGGCCTCGCGGGCCGTGGAGGCGGAAGGTGGCGCAGGGACATGTGGCGCACAGCGATTGGGCGTGGGGCAGTGGCGGACATGTCCGGGCATGGGGTGGACGTGTCCGGCGGCGCGATGAGGAAGAAGACTAGGGTTAGACCGCGAATTTGGACAGGGTGCACATATTTAAAGGTAGGGGGGTTTGGAGTGTCCAAATGGAGTGTAGTTTTCGACCACACGATCGTGATCCGACGACGGAGGACATGGGAGTGGTTTGGATGGGTTATTGGGCCGTTTTGGAGGGGTGTTGGGCTGCAACACACACGAGGCCTTTGCGGTTCCCTGGTTAACCGTTGGAGTATCAAACAGACTCCAAATGGAACGAAATTTGACAGGCGGTCTACCGGTGGTGTACCAAGGCCACTTGGCAAATCTCGGTCCATTACGAGAATGTTTAACAGCCACTTACGAAAAGAGACAAGAGGTGTGCGCCGGTGCACATAGAAGTCTCGGATTGCAAAACAGAGAATGGGGAAAAAGCTCGGATGCATGAGATGAACATGTATGCAAATGTGATGCACATGATATGAAATGCATGACATGAACAAAATGCAAAATGAAGACAAAACCCAACCACGAAGGAAATCTCATATCGCATCTCTGGAAAAGGCAAGAGTCGGAGTTACAAATATGGAAAGTTGTATCCGGAACGTTACATGCGGCCCCTCCTCCAATGGAGGGCCATGTCAGAGACCAGCCCCGCGAGTTCTATGTCAGGCTGCGCGGGCGGGTGCACGGTCGTCTTCGTCTTCCCACTGCGTTTGCTCGGGAGATGGAGCATGATCCGCCTCAGGCCTTGAGGCTGCATATGAGGGGCTGCAGGAATGGCAGCATGTGGGTCGACGTCGACTTCCCAGCCCCTCATGTTATGTATCTCCGCCGTGGATGGAAGACCTTCGCCCGTGCCCATAGCCTGCCGGAGGGGCTCGTCCTTCAATTTAAATTGATGGAGTACGGCTTGCTCTCCGTCAAGGTCTTCAGGCTCTTGGGAACTCGCTTAAGGTGTTGTGCGGAGAGCTCCTCTGATGGCGAACGCTCCTCCTCAAGCGAGAGTGACGAGGAGGGACAGTGACAGCGACGACGAGGGAGTCAAGCGGGAGGACGTCGACTCTAACTAACCGCGCCGCCCCCTCCCTCGTCCCCGCGCCCTGCCGAGGGTCTTCCTCGTCAAGCTCTCCATCGGCGCATTCCCCGCCGCTCCTTTTTTGCCTTCACCTGCCGCACCTGGGAGGAAAGGGGCAAGAGCGGAGATCACGCGGAACCTATCTTTCTTTTCAAATTGTAGGCACTTGCGAAATCTTAATCTCTATATAATGTAATCTCTCGAGCCCATGCTTGTATCCTATAACCTTTGTACTTGCATCAACATATTAATGAAAAAGTCTAGTCCTACCGGTAACTCGTGCACGTGTATGTTCGTGCGGAGGCGAAGTGCCTCCTTAGTGTAAATAAACGAGTCCTACCGGCAAGCCACCTTGCCGGCGCCCCTTGCGCCTACCGGAGAATCACATCTGCCGGGTTACAGACAAAGGGCCCAGCCCCCCGTCCACCTCTTTTTGACAAGGGTTACCACGACCATTCTGACCGAAGCAGCATTCGAGACAGAAAATGGGAGCTCCCGAGTTCTTAAAGACGAGTGGCGAGGTTTTCTAGTGCACAAGTCACATGTTATGAATACGAATGGGCAAGAGGTAAACTTTATCTGTTTGGTTTGCCGGGGATCGCCATGCTGGGCGGTCTTCTCAACTTCTTGCCGGAGCCGGGTCCTTGGTGGGATCGCGCGTCTTTGCCGTGACTAGAAAGAAGTGAGGACAAAAGCACGAGACCTCGGTGGTGCACTAACATTTACTAGAATAAAAAAGCAGTACAGTACCCTGGACAAGCATGCTTATAGGTATATACACAAACATGGAAATCAACAGGAAACTATACATACTAAGGGGTTCCTTTTCCCTGACTACGCATAGGGTCTGCGCCTGGCTCCATACATAGGGTTACATGCCTCGGCGGCAAGGCTAGTATGAAACGGGGGTTGCCGGGGCTCCCAGCAGCTGCGCCTTAGGGGTAAAACTTGCGAAGATGTTCAATATTCCAGGATTTGCTCACCGGAATGCCATCTTCGGTCTCCAGGCGGACTGCGCCAGGCCTGGTGACTCGTATTTACCCGATAAGGGCCTTCCTACCTCGGCATCAACTTGTTTGGATTCTTGGGGGATTGGATCCACCGAAGAACAAGGTCGCCTTCCTCAAGGCTTCGGGCGTGAACCTTGTGGCTATGATAGCGGCGCAAGGCTTGCTGATATCGAGCGGCTCGCACAGCAGCCTGAAGACGATCTTCCTCAAGGAGCATCGCATCATCTTGGCGCAATTGCTCTTGCTCAAGCTCATCATAAGCGAGCACTCGAGGTGACCCGTATATGAGTTCAGTGGGGAGAACTGCTTCTGCCCCGTATACTAGGGTAAAGGGTGTCTGGCCAGTGGCTCAATTTGGTGTTGTCCCGATTGACCAAAGAACCGTTCGCAATTCATCAATCCAGCGCCTTCCACACTTGTGTAGCTTGTCAAAAGTCCTGGTCTTGAGGCCCCGCAGCACTTCCGCATTCGCCCTCTCAGCCTGGCCGTTACTTCTGGGATGGGCAACAGAAGCAAAACAGACCTTGCTGCCGAGGTCTTGAATGTACTGCATGAAGGTGTGGCTCATGAACTGCGTGCCATTGTCGGTGATGACTCTGTTTGGCACACCGAAATGGCAGACTAGTCCTTTGAAGAACTTGATGGCTGACTGTGCTGTTACCTTTCTCACTGGCTCCACTTCCGGCCAGTTTGTGAACTTGTCGATCGCGACGTCAAGTACTCAAAGCCCCCGACAGCACGAGGGAAGGGGCCTAGTATGTCGATCCCCCAGACCGAAAATGGCCAGGAAAGAGGGATTGTCTGAAGAGCTTGGGCGGGTTGATGAAGCTTCTTTGAATGGAACTGGCACGCTTCACACTTGGTTACTAGTGCAGTTGCATCCTGGAGGGCGGTGGGCCAGAAGAAACCTTGCCAGAACACTTTGTCGGCAAGAGCCCTTGACCCTATGTTGGAGCCACACATGCCTCCATGTATCTCTGCCAACAACCTTAGTCCATCCTCCCGAGGAATGCACTTCAATTTCACACCGTTCGGTCTTCTTCTATAGAGGGCATCATCCACAAACTGGTACATGTTGGACCGACGGGCTACTTTCTCTGCTTCTTCCTGCTCCTCGGGGAGCTCTCCCGTTTGGAGGAAACGGAGGGTGGGCTGCGCCCATGCCGGAGCCTAGGCTCGACGGCAAGGGATAAAGACTCATCTTCGGCCATAAGGGCGGCTGCTTCTATGGCCAGGGCGTGAGGCCCTGCCGAGGGTTGCTGCCCTCCGGCAAGTTTGGGACTCCTGGCAACGTCCTTGCCGGCGACTCCTGGGAGCTCAACGGGAAAGTACTTGCCGGGGCCCGCCTTCCTTCATTTGTTCTGTCCTGCTGATGGTTCGGCGGATGGGTGAGTTAACTGAAGCACAAAGGTACCTGGTTCCACAGGCAACTTGAGGGCAGCATGCTTTGACAGGTCATCAGCAATGCCGTTCTCCGCTCGGGGAACATGCTCTGCTTGCAATCCGTCAAAGCGCTCTTCCAACTTCCTCACTTCATCCACATAGGCCTCCATCAATGGGCTCTGGTGGTCCTTGTTTACTTGTTTGATGACGAGTTGCGAATCACCTCTGACGATGAGCTTTCTAATTCCAAGATCTGCCGTGATCCTAAGACCGGCCAACAACCCCTCGTACTCTGCCGTGTTGTTAGTTGATTTTTCCTGGGGAAAGTGCATCTGGATTACGTAGTTGAGGCGCTCTTCGGTGGGCGTGATGAGTAATACGCCAGCGTTAGCAGCTTGGAGTGAGAAAGCTCCATCAAAGTACATAATCTACTCACTGCTCGTCTCCTTGCCGGGGAGGGTGGTCTCTTGAATCTCCTCGTCGGGTGTTGCGGTCCATTCTGCTATGAACTCCACCGGTGCTCGGCTCTTGATTGTTGAAGTACTTTCAAACTTGAGGCCAAAGCTCGACAATTCCAACGCCCACTCCATAATCCTCCCAGTCGCATCTGGGTTGTGCAATATTCGTTGAAACGGGAGGCGCGTGACGACGGTGATCTCATGTGCTTGGAAATAGTGGCGCAGCTTTCTTGAGGCCATCAGGAGGTCGAAAAGTAGTTTCTGCATACCAGAATATCTTGACCTAGCCCCTGCAAGAGGGAACTGACAAAATAGACTGGGTGCTGCACCATCTTCTTCTTCTGTCCTACTTGGCTCATCTGCTCAGACTCCGCCTTGCGGGGATCGGGTCTCGCCGGGGGTTCTATCTTGCCGGCGTCAGACCCTGTCAGGGATGGCCCTGGCCCGCCACCCGATGGCTCAGCTGCTAGTGCCGCCTCTTCCTCAAGTTCCCTCTATGCCACTAGCGCGACACTGAGCACTTGATTCTTTGCTGCCAAGTATAGCAGCAACGGCTCTTGCGGTTTGGGCGTGACTAGTATCGGTGTGGAGGAGAGATACCTCTTCAAATCTTGTAGTTCAGCCTCTGCCTCCGGAGTCCACTTTACTGGACCCGCCTTTTTCAAAACCTTGAAAAAGGGGAGGGCGCGCTCAACAGATTTGGAGATGAATCTACTCAGGGCGGCAACGTAGTCGGCGAGCCTACGGACGTCTTTGACCCGCTTCGGTGCTTCAATCTGCTCGATCGCTTTGATCTTGTCGGGATTTGCTTCAATTCCGTGCTGAGACACAAAGAACCCAAGAAGTTTTCCGGACGGGACACAAAACACGCACTTCTCTGGGTTGAGCTTGAGGTTAATCTTACGCAGATTTGCAAATGTTTCTTCTAGGTCTTGTATGAGCGTGGCCCTGTCCTTGGTTTTGACCACTATATCATCCATATAGGCTTCCATATTTCTATGTAGTTGTGGCTCAAAACCAATTTGGACCGCTCGGGCAAACGTCGAACCGACGCTCTTCAACCCGAAAGGCATCTGTACAAAATAGTATGTACCACATGGGGTGATGAACGCGGTCTTCTCTTTGTCTTCTTTCATCATGAAGATCTTGTGGTATCCTGAACAGGCATCGAGGAACGGCAACAGGTCAGACCCGGCAGTGGAGTCTACAATCTGGTCGATGCGTGGTAGGGGGAAGGGATCCTTTAGACAAGCTTTATTGATATCTGTGTAATCAATACACAACCTCCACTTCCCATTTGCCTTACACACCACCACCGGATTAGCCAACCACGTGGGGTGGAGTACTCCTCTAACCAGGCCTGCCGCCTCCAACTTCCTGATCTCTTCTTTGATGAACTCTTGTCGCTCCAAAGCTTTCTTCCTAACCTTTTGCTTGACGGGCCGTTCATGAGGACAGACAGCAAGATGGTGCTCAATCACCTCCCTAGGAACGCCGGGGATGTCATATGCTTGCCATGCAAACACATCGACATTCGCCCGCAGGAAGGCGATGAGCGCGCTTTCCTATTTGCTGTCAAGGGTGGAGCTTATGGTGAAAGCCCTGCCCGTGCCGTCCTTCTTGACGGACACCTTCTTGGTTTCTCGTGGTGCGGCCTTGGAATTCTTGCTCTTGCCGGCGGAGCTCTCTGGCACGTCCTCAACGGGAGCGCAGCACTCCGAGGAGGTGCGCTTGCCGGAGTGGGTGCAAGAGGTATGGCCGGAAGAGGTCTTACCAGAAGGGGTCTTGCCGGCCTTCTTCTTCCCTGGAGCTTCAGCGGCAAGGGCAAGTGTCTTCGCGGTAGTTGCTACAGCTGCCTCTCGGTAAAGTTGATCGGTGCAGATGAGCGCGTCTTTCTTGTCAGAGGGGACGGTGATGATGGTCAGCGGCCCTGGCATCTTTAACGTGTTGTAGGCGTAATGGGACGCTGCCATGAACTTGGCCAGCGCTGGGCGGCCAAGGATCCCATTGTATGGCAAGGGAATCTCGGCAACATCGAAGATGATCTTCTTCGTCCTATAGTTCAGCTCTCCTCCAAACGTAACGGGCAGCGTGATTTTACCTTTAGGCTAGCTCCTTCTTGGGTTGACCCCTTGAAACGTGCCCGTCTCTTCGAGGTCTCCATCAGGAATCTGCAACTTCTTGATCACAACGGGCGAGATCAAATTTAGACCAGCCCCACCATCAACCAGCACTTTCGTCACCTTGAGGTTGTGTATCGTTGGTGAGACCAACAACGGAAAACACCCGACCACAGTTGTGCGATCAGGGTGATCCTTCTCTCGCCTTTCGTATTCAGCCTTCTGCTTTTCAACAAGCAGCTCAACTTGTTGGCAGTTCTGGGCTCATGGCCCTTAGTGCGGTGGATCTTGCAGTACTGCTTGTCGGAGCCTCCTGGCTTGCCAGCAGCCGCCAGGGCCAAGCAGGTGGCACACCCAGCAACCTCCTTGCCGGGGTCGTCAGCCTTGGCCTCTTAGGCAGCGCCACGCTCGCCGGATCCCTCAACGGCAAGCACAGTCTTGGCCTTGCGCTTCCTGTTGTGGCGCCGACCCTTCTTTGTCGTGGCGGCGGTGTCTTCGTCTGTGGATATGGTTTCCGCACCAGCTTCCTCACTGGGGTACTTCTTCCCCTCTTCAGCTCGAGCACATCTATCGGCCAGAACATAAAGTTCGGCCACATCCTTGACCTTGTTCATCGCCAACTCTTCACGCATCTTGCGTTTGCGTACATTCTGATGGAATGCACTGATAACTGCGGCGGGATGAACGTCTGGGATGTTATACTGCACTCGGCTGAACCTCTGTATGTACTTGCGTAGGCTTTCTCCTTCTTTCTGGGGGATGATGTGCAAATCGCTTGCTTGGCCATGAGCTTGGTGGCCTCTAGTTAAGGCGCCAACAAACTCATGACACAAATCCGACCAGGAAGAAAAGGAGTCCACTGGCAAGTGCATCAACCACGACATGACGTTGGGTTTGAGTGCCAACCGGAAGTAATTGGCAAGCACCTTGTCGTCGTGGGCTCCAACAGCTTGCATCGCGATGGTGTAGATGTCGAGGAACTCAGATGGGTGGGTCTTGACATTGTACTTCTCGCCAACATCGGGCTTGAACGTGCGGTGGGAGGGCCACTGGAACTTCCGCAGCTCTCGGGTAAAGGCTAGACAACCCACCTTGTAAGGCAGGTCGCCGCCCCCCCCCGGCGCCGGGTGATCCATAGTAGGCTGAAAGGATCGATATGGTTGACTAGAGGGAGGGGTGAATAGGCAACTAACAATTTTAGCTTTTCTTTAACAATTTAAACTTTGCATCAAAGTAGGTTGTCTAGATATGCTACTAGGTGAGAAACCTATATGATGCAACGAGGATAGGTACACAAGCAAGCAAGAGATATGAAACAAGTAAGCTTGCTTAAATAAAGGCACGAGATAACCAAGAGTGGAGATGGTGGAGACTAGGATGTGTTGCCGAAGTTCCTTCCCTTTGAGAGGAAGTACATCTCTGTTGGAGCGGTGTGGAGGCACAATGCTCCCCAAGAAGCCACTAGGGCCACCGTATTCTCCTCACGCCCTCACACAATGCGAGATGCCGTGATTCCACTATTGGTGCCCTTGAAGGCGGCGACCGAACCTTTACAAACAAGGTTGGGGCTCTCTCCACAACTTAATTGGAGGCTCCCAACAAAAACCACAAAGCTTCACCACAATGGAATATGGCTCCGAGGTGACCTCAACCGTCTAGGGTGCTCAAACACCCAAGAGTAACAAAATCCACACAAGAAAGTATGGGGGAAGCAAATATCCTTTGGTGGAAGTGTAGATCTAGGTCTCCTCCTTCAATCCCTAGCAAATCAACAAGTTTGAGTGGCTAGAGAGAGATCGGGCAAGAGAGCTTGAAGGGCATTAATGGTGGAGTAGAGAGGTCAAAGGTGGGAGTGGTAGGTGGGAGAAGCTCCCTTAAATAGTCACCCCACATTTCCAACCGTTACTGCGTTTTTTGCACTGCAGCGGTACAACCGGTCCTCGTCCCGGTACAACCGGGACTCATGGTGTAACTGCAGAACCCTACCAAGCGGTACAACCGGACAGGCGGGCGGTAGTACCGGCTAAGAAAAATAACCGGACTAACCGCCTGGCTACCGCACAACCACCGCATCAAAACAGGAGCTTGACCGGTACTTGGGCGGTGCCTGGCCGGAACAACCGCATGGCCTTGAGCTCTTGGGCGGCTAAGTTGAGCGGAAGAACCGCTCGGACCACCGGTGGTACCGGTCATTGTGGAACGACCGGACCAACCGGGCCACTACCGCCCAAGAACCGCATCAAACCAGAAGCGAGAGCGGTACTTGAGCGGTGCATGGACGGAACCACCGCCCAGCTGTTACAGAGCATGGTGGCGGTACCACCGTGCGGAGGCAGCGGTACAACCGCTCGAGCAAAGCTGGTGAGCGACAAGACCCAGCGGTACAACCGCTCCAGAGAGCGGTACAACCGCTGGGCAGAAACAGTGAGCAGGAAAAAGGGGAAGAGGCAAGGAAAACTCTCTCTCTCACACACACCTGAGGAAGGCAAAGAGAGGGTGAGAAAAGTGTACGTGAACTGATTCCCCCAGAGCTTCCTAATGAGGATTCCCTCTAGATAGTACGGGTACTCTACGGCCAAAGAAAATAAAAGCGTAGAGGACACGTCTTCGATCTTTTCCTTCGAGAGGCAATAGCAATCCGATGTAAGCCTAAGCATCAAGAACTTGAAACATATAGCACACGATTAGACCACAAAGGGTTGTCATCATCATCCAAAACATAAAGAAGGGAAATGCCCTTTAAATCTCCCCCTTTCTGGTGGATGATGACAACAACACGATTTGAAAAAGATAAGTCAATGAAATCTAGACGGAACTCCCCCTGAATGTGTGCCCCAACAAGTACTAGCTATTAGAAAGCATGGGCACACTTTCAGGACTAGATTCCCCCTAGATTTTATAGACTCATCACTCTGAGCTCAAAAGGATAGACAATATAATACTTAGAGGCAATAATAATGATAAAGACCTACGAACGGAAAGGTAAACAGAGTAACAAGTCTCACACACAGCACGGAACGAAACAAGTCCACAAACAAACACAAAACACGAGAACAATAGAAAACCCAAGCAAATCCCCGAGACCTAGAACCCTCTCCCCCTTTGGCATCAAGACACCAAAAAGGAAAAGAGCGAAGCTAGCGACCCAAAGCTCAGGCGTCCTCCTCTGACTCCTCGGTTGCATCTGGATCTTCATCATCAGAGTCGTCATCATCGTCATCATCGTCTTCCATGGCATTGTCAGCTTCTGCAAACGAGGATGATGGCTGGGGAGGGGCTTCATCATCAGTCCAGGTGCTATGGGTAGAGATCCAACGCTCCTCTGGGGTGATGCTCTTCTCAGAGCAACTCTGAACCTGCATGTTAAGGTGCTTCATCATTGCAATTTGGCGACGCCGTGCAAGCTTCTCATTGACATGTGCCTCATACATCTTCTTCTGGATGTCAGCCTGGAGAGAAAAGGTCTTCTTCACCTTGGCAGTAAGTTTGGCCACCCACGAAGGCTTGGCCCCTGGCTCTAGCTCAAAGTCCTCATCATCAGAAGTAGCATAGACATCCTTAGGAGCATGTTCAGGGAAGCGAGGCTCGGCATGCTTCTTCTTCTTAAGTAGCTTGACCTCATGAACAGTGAGGTTGTCTGGAGAAGTGAGGAGCTCTCCAGGACGACGAACAGCCCACACAGAGTTCAGAAAGCACATGACAAACGGAGCGTAGATTGGGACTTTATGGTAGATGACCATGTTGTACATCTCATGCCATAGCCAATTTGACACATCAAACGTTGCCCCTGTCCCCACCATGGTCTTCATAGCAACCATCAAATCAACCAGATAGCCATGAATCTCATCTTGATTGCCCACCTTGGGCAAGAGCACATTGCGGAACACTCGGTGCATGATGTCATAGACCTTCTCCAAATCCTTGGATTCTCCAATAATCCCACGGCCCTGAATATACAGAGGGGCAAGCTTCTCCTTAGGCATGGACTCAGGAAAATCATGAGGGTGAATGCCACCCCTTCCTTCCAGACCGGTATCCTCGTACCCAATAGCATTGCAGAAAGCCCTCCAGGGAACGTGAAACAATTCATCGCGACACATGAAGGTGAGAGTGCGCGCATCATCTTCCCCAAAATGAACCGTGGCATAGAACTGATGGATGAGTTGAACATCAAAGTCACAGTTGACTGACATGAGCTTGACAAGATTAAACTCCTCGCAGAGTGCTAGCGCCTCACCAAAATACTCCAAGTTGTTTCTCCAATGATCAAGATCAATTGTCCACTGCTTGGCATATCTGTTCTTGTTGTGCTCAAAGAGTTCATGAACAATCCGCACTTGCATCTCATTCCGGAACTGAACAGTGGTCCAACGGGGAGCAATGGGAACCTCATACGGATTCTTTGAGCGGAAGGCTTCCCAATCCTTGGCTTTCCAACGATGCAACGGCATAACCACACGTTGCTTAGCAGCTGCAGACTTTTCACGGCGAGTGGGCTTGGTGGGAATCACAACTTCTTCTTCATCATCAGACACAACCGGGCGCAAGGTCCTTCATGCCCTCTTCTTGGTCTTGCGAGGAGCAGAGCGAGAACTAGAGCCACCTGAACACACACACGAAAAGAACACACAAAAACCCGACAAGGTTGAGAGGATTGCACCCACTAGCAGAAAAGGAACAAGTTGCAACAACAGAGAAGATAGAACAGTGCTTTGTGGTTGATATACTCTGGTTAAACCGGATCTTCCGCCGGTAGTACCGCTCCAGCGGTTGTACCGCCCGCAGGGGCGGTAGAACCGCTGACAGGGCACTACCAGGGAAGATAAATCTAACCAAGGCATACGGATCACACAAGTAATATTCCAAATTCTAAGTGCTGCAAACAAGACAGGAGGCTAACAAGGATCTTTTCTAAACCAAAGATCGAACACTAAACGCGGAACTATGAGTAATGCCCTAAATAAGGAAGAACCCTAGAAGGAACGAGAAGAAAAGAACACGAGGCAATACCACCATCCATGAGAAGAGATCGGGAGGCCTCCATGGAGAGAATCCACGGAGAGCCAAAGATCCGAAGCGCGAGACGCACTCCGGGGCAGGGGTAGAGATGGCCGGCGGCTAGGGCAAGAGAAGAGGAACGAGGACGAAGGGAAAAAGACAACCCTTCAGCCCCGTCAGGTATATATAGGCCCGTACACACGCCCCGGTAGAACCGCTTAGGTGAGCGGTTGTACCGCTCGTCTGGTACAGACCGGTGGATGGAGGCGCTACTTCCGGTGCCTGGGAGGCAGCGGTAGTACCGCACGGCGTCAACCGGTAGTACCGGACGTGGATTACCGTGGGTTTGTGCGGTGAAACCGCCCAAGCACCGAACAGAGACCCTTGGGACGGCACAACCCGGTACCAGCGGTAGAACCGCCCGTGATACCGGTTGTACCGCCCGACCACCTATGCCCAAGCCAAGATCAAATGAGTGCAATCCGAAGAGAGGAAGAAGGGGCACAAAACAGGAGAGAAACAACACTCTAGGAGAACCTAACACACAGAGCGAAGACAAAAAGAGAGAAAACAACACGAGAACAACAAGGCTAACTCCAACCTCCCGAAGAGAGGACGGTGGCTGAGGCCACCTATGTTTGAGTCAATTGGTATGGCACCGCGAAGAATTATCCTTGGGTCCATGACCAAAACTCGTCTTTGAAGCACAAGTACCATCAAATATGGCTAATGTGAAAGGCACGATCAATTTATGCATAATGGGGGGAGGGAGAGTTCATTGAGAGAACACCACTCCCCCTATGTCCATGCCTACACCTAAACTAGACAACAAATTGAGCGTGGTAGGGTGTGCAAGGGTTCAAGCCACATTGCTCGAATCAATGATATTTAGCTCATGCCTTAACTCGCGAAATCTTGCTTCATCCAAGAGCTTCGTGAAGATGTTTGCAAGGTTATCATGAGTGTTGACGTAGTTGAGCTCGATCTCTCCTCGCCTAATGTGATCCCGGATGAAGTGATACCGGATCTCAATATGCTTCGTCTTGAAGTGTTGCACCGGGTTGAGAGAGATCTTGATGGCACTTTCATTGTCACACCAAAGAGGCACTTTGTCACAAGTGACACCGTAATCCTTTAAAGTTTGCCTCATCCATAAGAGTTGTGCACAACAACTACCGGCCGCTACATACTCCGCTTCGGTGGACGAGAGAGACACACAACTTTGCCTTTTGGAAGACCAACTTACCAAAGAGCAACCAAGGAAGTGGCACCCTCCGGAAATGGACTTCCTATCCACTTTGTTTCCCGCCCAATCGGAATCCGAGTACCCTACAAGCTTGAAGTTTGATCCTCTTGGGTACCATAAGCCAAAGTTTGGGGTATGAGCCAAATATCGAAAGATTCGTTTGACCGCCACATAGTGACTTTCCTTAGGTGCGGCTTGAAACCGTGCACAAATTCCCACACTCAACATGATGTCCGGTCTAGATGCACAAAGGTAAAGCAAGGATCCAATCATGGAACGATATACCTTTTGATCCACCACTTTACCATTGGGATCTAAGTCAAGTTGGCACTTGGTGGGCATTAGAGTGGAAGCCGGCTTGACGTCACTTAGCTTGAATCTCTTGAGCATGTCTTGAGTGTATTTGGATTGATTGATGAAGGTTCCTTCTCTTCTTTGCTTCACTTCGAACCCTAGAAAGAACTTCAACTCTCCCATGGAGGACATCTCGAACTTTGAGGTCATGAGAGCGGCAAATTCCTCATTGAAAGCTTTGTTAGGAGAACCAAAGATAATATCATCAACATATAATTGGCACACAAACAACTCCCCTTTGACCTTCTTAGTAAAAAGAGTGGGGTCGATTAGCCCAACTTCAAAACCACGGTCTTGTAACAACTCGGTAAGGTGGTCATACCACGCACGTGGGGCTTGTTTAAGGCCATAGAGTGCCTTATCAAGTTGATACACATGATCGGGAAAGTAGGGATCCTCGAACCCGGGGGGTTGCTTGACGTAAACCAATTCATTAATGGGACCATAAAGGAAAGCACTCTTCACATCCATTTGTTGTAACTTAAAGTTATGATGAGAAGCATATGCAATCAACCTACGAATGGATTCAAGACGAGCAACGGGAGCAAAGGTTTCACCGTAGTCGATACCCTCGACTTGGGAGTGGCCTTGTGCTACCAAACGAGCCTTGTTGCGAATGATAATCCCATGGGCATCTTGCTTGTTCTTGAATATCCACTTGGTTCCAATGACATTGTGGTTCCCCGTTGGCCTTGGCACCAATCTCCACACTTTGTTGCGCTCGAAGTTGTTGAGTTCTTCGTGCATGGCATTGAGCCAATCCGGATCTTCTAGCGCCTCATAGACCTTGTGGGGTTCCACACAAGAGACAATCGCGTGATGCTCACAATAATTTGCTAATTGTCTAAGAGTGCTTACCCCCTTTCTTAGGCTTCCAAGCACATTCGTCATGAGATGATCCTTGGTGGAGAGCTTGGAAGCAACCTTGGCGTCACGACACTCTAATTCCTCCTCGGTGGTGAGTTGAGGAGCGGTTACTTGATCATCTTGAGCGCCGTCATGAACTTGTTCTTGATCTTGAACTTGCTCGGGGGAGAGAACTTGACCTTGGGCATCACTTGGTGTGTCAACACCGTCTTGAGTATGATCTTGGCCTTGGTCTTGTCCATGAGGTTGAGGGCCTTCACTTTGTTCTTCGGAAGTGTGTGGGCCTTGGGTTGGTGATGGCTCCACTTGAGCGGAGCATTGTCCTTCTCCTTCGTCCACAAGGGGTTCCTCAATGGGTAGGATAAAACCAACACCCATTCTTCTTATGGCTTGAGGAGGAATTTCATCACCTACATCACAAGTGCCACTTTGCTCCACTTGGGAGCCGTTATTCTCATCAAACTCCACGTTACACGTCTCCTCAATAAGTCCCGTGGATTTATTGAGGACACGGTAAGCATGAGAGTTTGTAGCATAACCAAAAAATATGCCCTCATGAGCTCTAGCCTCAAATTTAGACAACCGAACACCTTTCTTGAGAATGAAACACTTACACCCAAATACCCGGAAGTACTTGAGGTTGGGCTTGTTACCGGTGAGTATCTCATATGGAGTCTTGTTCAAGCCCTTGCGGAGGTAGAGCCGATTGGATGCATGACACGCGGTGTTGATGGCTTCGGCCCAAAAGTTGTACGGAGACTTGAACTCCGCCATCATGGTCCTTACCGCATCCATCAACGTCTAGTTCTTCCTCTCTGCAACACCGTTTTGTTGAGGGGTGTATGATGCGGAATATTGATGCTTGATTCCCTCATCACTAAGAAATTCATCCAAGGTGTAGTTCTTGAACTCGGTGCCATTCTCACTTCTTATTGTCAAGATATTTGCATTGTGTTGACGTTGTGCTTCATTTGCAAAGTCAATGACGGTTTGTTGGGTCTCGCTCTTCCTCTTGAAGAAATACACCCACGTGTACCTTGAGTAGTCATCCACAATCACCAAGCAATACTTCCTACCTCCAAGACTATCGAAGGATGGAGGCCCAAAGAGATCCATGTGAAGGAGCTCCAAAGGCCTCTTTGAATAAATGATAGTCGTGGGAGGGTGAGCCTTCTCATGTAGCTTTCCTTCGATATAGGCAATGCAAGCACGATCTTTAGCAAAACTAACATTCGTTAGTCCACGGACATGGTCCCCCTTGAGAAAACTTTGCAAAGATCTCATATTGACATGGGCTAAACGGTGATGCCAAAGCCATCCCACATCAACTTTAGCCATTAGGCATGTCACGGTCTTAGTGAGTCGCTCCGAAAAATTAATCACATATAGACCATTCTCGACATGCCCAACAAAAGCTACTTTAAGAGTCTTGCTCCACAAGAGGGCCACGGTATCGATATCAAAGAAAGTGGCAAAGCCCATGATTGCAAGTTGACGATCTGAAAGTAAATTGTATGCAAGGGACTCAACAAGCATGACCTTCTCGATCGTGAGATCATGAGAGATGACCACCTTGCCAAGTCCCAATACCTTAGAGGATGAGGCGTCACCCCACTCGACATTGGTGGGCATAGATGGAACTTTGTGCACGTCCACCACCAAGTCCTTGCTTCTGGTGATATGATTTGTAGCTCCGCTATCGAGCAACCATGATCCACCACCGGAAGCAAACACCTACAAGAGATCAATGCTTGGTTTTAGGTACCCATTTTGTAATGGGTCCTTTGATGTTAGTAACAAGGGTCTTAGGAACCCAAATAGACCATTCAATGTATTCATGAAGAGAAGCAACAAATTTGGCATAAACATGCCCATCACTAGCACGGCATAATACATAAGAAGGATTAAAATCGCCGGCTTTGTTGGGAGGGGTGACATTGCCCTTCTTGACATTGTTCTTCTTCTTCTTCTTCTCCTCGGGGGCACTCTCTCCCTCCCTCACAAAGGTTTGCATGAGAGGAGGAGGTCGTTTGGTCTTGTCGTTCTTCTTCTTGTTCTTGGAATCGGGCACGTACCCAACCCCTTCCTTGGCCACAACTCCCTTGGTTGATCAAGAGATCGTTGAGGTTCTTCTTGCCTTGTATGCAAGTCGCAAGACCTCTCTCAAGTTGCTCCTTCAACTTAGCATTTTCCTCAACAATATGTATATGCTCACAACACGGGTTAGTAGCATTTGCATTATCAATTAAAACCATATGAGGAAAATTTGCTTTCTCCTTAGTTAGCTTCACTTGGAGTTGATCATGAGACTCCTTGAGACTAGCATGAATACCCTTCAAGGCCTTGTGAGCCTTGTCAAGTATATCAAACTCCTCTTTGAGTCTAGCAAGATTAACCCCGAGTTTAGCCTTCTCGGAATTTAGCACACGAGAAACAATGAGGGCATGATCATAATCTTTCTTTAACTTAGCATGATCAACGTTGTGTGACTCCTCAAGAGCCAAACGAAGACCACGCTCTTCCTCAAGATCATTGGAAAGATCCGAGATCTCATCGGCATAGTCACGACTATGCCCTTCCATCTTAGAGATGGTGTCCTTGTGAGCCTCGATCATGTCATTGGCTTCACCAAGTTGTTCCAAGAGAGCAACAAAGTGCTTCTTGGATTTTCCCTTGAGTTTGCCCATAAAGGCCTCAAACTCATTAGCCTCCACATTAGCTCCCTCAAGTTCATTAATGCAATCCGTCGGGGAAGGATGACTAATGATGGTAGTTTTGATGTTGGAGGTTACCTTGTTGGTGGCTTTAGCCATGAGGCACTTGGCGGTGATGCTCTCGTTGGGTGAGTCGAAGAGAGACACCCGTGACGTTGTTGCAATGGCAATGGAGGCCATGGCAACCGACTCATCATCTTCATCATCGTCATTGTACTCTTCTTGCACAACCAAAGCCTTGGGAGGAGTCTTCTTGGAGAAGTTGTTCTTGTTGGGGAACGACTTGGCCTTGTCCTTTCGGATGAGCTTGCCACCATTGTCTTCCCTCTTCTCATACGGGCATTCCGCAACGAAATGGCTCACATTGCCGCAATTGTATCAAGTCCTTACATGTTGCTTGCCCCTTGTACCACTCGAGTTGTTTTTGCTAAAGTTTGGCCTCGAGGTTTTCTTGCTCCAAAATTGCCTTGAAGCAAGTGCCATGTGTTCATGATATGCATACTTCGTATCTTCGGGGTTGCTCTTCTCTTCTTCCTCTTCTTCGTCTTTCACGATGAGCTTGGCCTTCAATGCAAGGTTAGGCTTCTTTGCCCGTTAAGAATGGAGCACCGCATTGTCGGCGGTCTTGTCCAAAATGTTCATGGCCACAAACTCATCCAACACTTCGCTTGAGGTCAAAGTGTGGAAGTCCGGTCTTTGATGAATGACGGAGGACATGGCCTTGTGATAGGGCATCATTTCCTTGAGGAATTTGCGCTTGATCCAATTGTCATCCGTGTCCTTGCTCCCGTGATCTCATAGTGAGACCGCGAGTTTGGTTACTCTCCGATAGAGCTCATGAGGTTCTTCATCTTCCTTCATTGCAAACTCATCGGCCTCATCTTGTACCACTTCATAGTTGGAGCGTTGAATGCTTGCGCTTCCCCGGTAGAGAGACACGACACAATGCCATGCATCTTTGGCCAAGGCGAAAGGACGAAGATGAGGTTGGTCTTCGGGTGGAATTGCATCTTGAATGATGAAGAGAGCATTCTCATTGAATTGATTGGCCGCGGCTTCTCGAGGAGTGAAGTTGCTTGGATCATGTGGATAGAAACCTTCTTCAATGATTCTCCAAAGGTTAGTGTTCACATGATTTAAATGACGTTTAAAGCGGTAAACCCAAGAATCAAAATCCTCATTTTTCACAATCTTAGGGGGAGGACCGTCATGATTCAAATGAGTGGAAGGAACCGGTCCACCATAAACAAGTGGTGGTTCCACATGGGCAAAGATGTCGGTGCCATTCTTGCCACTAGAAGAAGGAGCCTTTTCACTACTAGCCTCCCCCTTGTTGGGGATAGCATCCGACACCTTGTTGGCGGGATCAGCCACTTCCAACGGTGCGGTGGATAGTTTAAGCCCCTCAAGAAATTTAGTAAACATGCTTTCAACTTCGGTCGTCATGGAGGTTTTCAATGTCTCCAAGGCTACATTGAACTCCTCACGAGAGACCGAAGTTCCCCCATCGCCCGTAGACGAGATAGGATTCACACCAGAGTGTTCCTCCGCATCGTCTACGGTATCAACCATACTCTTTGGACGGTAAAGTCCTTAATAAAGAGACGAGGCTCTGATACCAATTGAAAGGATCGATATGGTTGACTAGAGGGGGGGTGAATAGGCAACTAACAATTTTAGCTTTTCTTTAACATTTTAAACTTTGCATCAAAGTAGGTTGTCCAGATATGCAACTAGGTGAGCAACCTATATGATGCAACGAGGATAGGTACACAAGCAAGCAAGAGATATGAAACAAGTAAGCTTGCTTAAATAAAGGCACGAGATAACCAAGAGTGGAGACGGTGGAGACTAGGATGTGTTGCCGAAGTTCCTTAATGGTGGAGTGAGAGAGGTCAAAGGTGGGAGTGGTAGGTGGGAGAAGCTCCCTTAAATAGTCACCCACATTTCCAACCGTTACTGCGTTTTTTGCACTACAGCGGTACAACCGGTCCTCGTCCGGGTACAACCGGGACTCATGGTGTAACTGCAGAACCCTACCAAGCGGTACAACCGGACAGGCGGGCGGTAGTATCGGCTAAGAAAAATAACCGGACTAACCGCTTGGCTACCGCACAACCACCACATCAAAACAGGAGCTTGACCGGTACTTGGGCGGTGCCTGGCCGGAACAACCGCATGGCCTTGAGTTCTTGGGCGGCTAAGTTCTGAGCGGAAGAACCGCTCGGACCACCGGTGGTACCGGTCATCGTGGAACGACCGGACCAACCGGGCCACTACCGCCCAAGAACCGCATCAAACTAGAAGCGAGAGCGGTACTTGAGCGGTGCATGGACGGAACCACCGCCCCAGCTGTTGCAGAGCATGGTGGCGGTACCACCGCCTGGAGGCAGCGGTACAACCGCTCGAGCAAAGCTGGTGAGCGACAAGACCCAGCGGTACAACCTCTCCAGAGAGCGGTACAACCGCTGGGCAGAAACAGTGAGCAGGAAAAAGGGGAAGAGGCAAGGAAAACTCTCTCTCTCACACACACCCGAGGAAGGCAAAGAGAGGGTGAGAAAAGTGTACGTGAATTGATTCCCCCAGAGCTTCCTAATGAGGATTCCCTCTAGATAGTACGGGTACTCTATGACCAAAGAAAATAAAAGCATAGAGGACACGTCTTCGATCTTTCTCTTCGAGAGGCAATAGCAATCCGATGTAAGACTAAGCATCGAGAACCTAAAACATATAGCACACGATTAGACCACAAAGGGTTGTCATCATCATCCAAAACATAAAAGAAGGGAAATGCCCTTTCATAGGCCCCGCACGCCGATCTGATTGATGGCGCCTCTCCCGTTGTCGTTCGATGGTAGTTCGAGCGTCTTCCTGGGCCCGTTCCCGAAGGACTTGACATTGGTTGCGGCGGGTTCACGGGTCGGACGGCGTGGTGGAAACATTGTCACCGACGTCGGGTCGACGGGCCGGTGGCTGTTGTCACGGCCCCCGGGGGGAGAGTGCACCATGGTCGCAGCGTCTCTAGTCCCCCCACCGTCGGCATGCACCGGCTCGTCAGGATGCCGGCGCGAGGGTCCTGCTAGGAGCGGCTCATCTTTGTTGGCGAAGCTGATAAGGCTTCGGATGGTGGCTCTCCACTGGTCGAGCTTCTCCACGGCGGGGGGAAGTCAAGGAGTAGCTGCACACGCGCCAGCGCTTCTGCTGGCATAGGCAGCGGTGAGATCTGCGTAGACCGTGATGCACTCCGACTTCTAACCGGGTTAGAAGGGGCTCTGTCATGGTCTGGCAGTCATGCGCCGCCTGCACTGGCGTCTAAGCGCGCACGTCGGCTTGGTTCATCCTGCGAGTGGTGCATAGGGCTCTTTCCGTGGCGGTGCCCGGGGGCTCCGGCATCACGGTGTTGCTCATAGCGCGTGGCCTGGGAAGGGCGCGGCGCGGGCGCCAGCTAGGGTGCCGTAGAGGCTGCTGCGCCGCCCGTGGGTAGCACGACCCCTCCCCCGGACCTAGCGGCACGCGGCTCGTCATCTTGGATTTGGACGATGCCGCTCGCCTAGCTCCGATCGCCAAAATGTCATGGATGCTCGCGGGCCACGTCTCTGGCCCCATCCATGGGCACCCAGCCGTCTGCTCGCAGTGGCGCGGATGAGCCGGCCCCAGACGAGCCGATCGCTGTGATCCCCTTTCTCTTGGGGGCCATGGTGATGATGAAGTCGGTGTGCTAACCTTCAAACCGGATTTTCACAGCTTGCGCCCCCTACCTGGTGTGCCAAAGATGTCGGGGGAAACGACACCTACGGGATCATGAGGAATCCCATTTTGCTACGGTTGGCGGGCGCGGGGCTGTGGAAAGAGCTAGATTGAGAGATTAACGCAGGGGGGGTTATCCAGGTTCGGGCCGCAAGTGATGCGTAATACCCTACTCCTACTGGTTCCTGTTTAGCTGGTGTTCTTGGACTAGCTACAAGGCGTGCAGGGTCCAAAAAATCCGAATCCCCTCTCAGTACGCTGCGGGCCTCCTTTTATAGTCAAAGGGGCTGCTACAGTGGCACACAAGAGGTGGAAAGCTATACAGTAGTCGAGTCTATCTCTTGGCACCATAGGACAAACACATTTAATGCACTGCCAATGTGCCCTTCTTGCTTTATCGGGGACGGCATGGGAGCTCGTCCCAGATGTCGCCGCTTCGCCTGGCTTCGACGCGCATCCGAACTGACGAGGCGTGTAGCACCACGTTGGCTGGCTAATGAGTTGGTGTGGTGGCAGAGTCTTCACGAAGATCTGCATGCCACCATGCAGGTGCTTGCCGAGTCGGCCTAGAGGCCGCACGTCGCCACGTAGGTGCCTACCTACCTGGTGGGCTAGCAGCTACATGGGAACAGCGGTGGAGTCTTGGGAGATGTGGGCCTGGCTGCGGCCCCGGGGATGTCTTCGACAATAGTCTTGCCGGGGCCCTGGAAAGGGTCTTGCCACGGTATCATGGTCGTCTCCGGCAAGGATCTTTCCAGGGGTCTCGTGGGTATCTTTGGCAAGGATCTTGTCGAGGATCGTCGTCTTCTAGTTATCATCTAGTCTTGTGTGCTTCTGGTCTCCACAAAGATTTGCATGCCACCATGGAGGTGCCTCCCAAGCCTCGGTTCCAAAGTGGTTGATGGTGTAGGAACTCTTGGGCTCAAGGGTGGCGTCTCTACTGGTGTTGGACAAGTTGCCCCGGCAAGGTTCTTGCCGGGGCTGTGGAGGTCGCCCCGGCAAGGGCCTTGCCAGGGGAGTTCACCTCGCCCTTCTGCTCTTCGTGTTTCTGGCTTGGCGTTGCTCTGGTTGTCTTGTGGCTTTTCTTCCTTCCTCTGCCCCACTAGGTGTGGCCGGAGGCGCGGCTCCAACTGCCCGCGCATAGGTAAAGGGGTACAAAATAGGACCCCTCCTTTTGTGCACCGAGAAATACCAACGTAGCTTCAAGCGACATCAAAAGGAATTTCTGGCGCCGTTTCTGGGGAGGATCTTCGACATATACCAGGTTCCTAATCACAAATCTCATCTCCTTGCAATTTACATTATTTGCCATTTTCCTCTCGCTTTCCTCTCCCCCACTTCACAAAAATTTGCCATTTTATTTGCCTCTCTTTTTCCGTTTGCCATTTTCTTGCCGGATCTGTTTTTGAGTGCAATCTTGTTGTGTGGTCATCATGACTCAAGAGAACACCAAATTATGTGATTTCTCAAATACCAACAACAATGATTTTATTGGCACTCCACTTGCTCCTCCCGCCACTAGTGCGGAGACTTGTGATATTAATACTGCTTTGCTGAATCTTGTTATGAAAGGCCAATTTTCTGGTA
This sequence comes from Triticum urartu, assembly GCF_003073215.2. Lineage (NCBI taxonomy): Eukaryota > Viridiplantae > Streptophyta > Magnoliopsida > Poales > Poaceae > Triticum > Triticum urartu. The sequence goes on along the minus strand of NC_053023.1, from coordinate 126,342,839 downwards.
CTCCTAATGAGGATTCCACATCCCATCTTAATACCTTCGTGGAATTATGCGATATGCAAAAGGAAAAAGATGTGGACAATGATGTGGTCAAGATGAAATTATTTCTGTTTTCTTTGCGTGATTCTGCAAAAAATTGGTTCTCTTCTTTGCCTCGCAATAGTATTGATTCTTGGAATAAGTGCAAAGATGCTTTTATCACTAAGTATTTTTCGCCCGCAAAAATTATTTCCCTTATAACACAGATCATGAATTTCAAGCAACTTGAACATGAGCATGTTGCACAATCTTGGGAAAGGATGAAAATGATGCTAAGGAATTGCCCAACTCATGGGCTAAATCTTTGGAAGATCATACAAATTTTTTATGAGGGGTTGATTTTTGTTTTTTGTAATCTTTTAGATTCTGACGCAGGTGGTACTTTTATGGAAATTAATTTGGGTGAATCCACCAAATTGCTTGATAATATTATGGCAAATTATTCGCAATGGCATACCGAAAGGGCTCCTACTAGTAAAAAAGTTAATTCGGTTGAAGAAATTTCGTCTTTGAGTGAAAAAGTTGATGCTCTTGTGAAATTGGTTGCTAGTAGAAGTGCTCCTATTGATCTTAATGATATGCCATTGTCTACTTTGATTGAGCAAAATAGTGATGCCATATATGTGAATTTTATCTCTCAAAATAATTTCAACAACAATGCTTATAGAGGTAATTTTAATCCTAGGCCTTTTCCTAGTAATTCCTCTAATAATTATGGTAATTACTATGGAAATCAATCTAATAATAATAGGAACACCTCTGATCTTGAGAACAATATTAAATAATTTATCAATATATAAATTTTTTTCAACACTTCCATAGAAGAAAAGTTGAGTGAGATTGATGATTTGTCTGGAAGTGTTGATAGAATTGCTCATGATGTGGAAAATCTCAAGATGAAATTTTTTGTGCCTAAAGTAGATGAATCAATTAAAGCTCTTTATGTTTCTATTGATGAAAGTAAGAAAACAACCGCTATGCTTAGAGCTAAAACAGAATTTTTAGAAAAAGCGTTTTCTAGTGATTTCTTTCACCAAAGTGATGAAGATCTTAAAATAATTGGTGTTTCCTCTATTTATTCCTTGTTTAGTAAAGTTAATATTGATGAAAAAGGGACTAGAGAAGAGTCAACTTTAGGTAGAAGGCATCCCAATTATTCGGAGGGTGAAAATCTTGTTGAGAAAAATGATGAAAGTGGGTTTCGAGAGGTCAAAATTTTAGCTAGTGATGTGCCCACTCTTTTGGATTACAAAGACTTTAATTATGATAGTTGTTCTTTGGTTGATTGTATTTCTTTGTTGCAATCCATGATAAATTCACCCCATGCTTATGAAGAAAATAAAGCTTTTACTAAACATATTGTTGATGCTATGATGAAAGCTTTTGAAGAAAAAATGGAATTAGAAGTTTCAATTCCTAGAAAATTGCATGATGAATGGGAACCTACTATCAAATTCAAGATTAAAAATTATGAGTGTTTTTCTTTGTGTGAGTTGGGTGCTAGCGTTTCTACAATTCCGAAATCTCTATGTGATGTGCTTGATCTTACCGATCTTGAATCGTGTGCTTTGAATTTGCACTTGGTGGATTCTACTATTGAAAAGCCTATGGGAAGAATTAATGATGTTCTTATTCTTGAAAATAGGAATTATGTGCCCATAGATTTTATTGTTCTTGATATTGATTGCCATCCGTCTTGTCCAATTATTCTTGGTAGACCGTTTTTACGCACTATTGGTGCCGTGATTGATATGAAAGAAGGCAATATTAAGTTCCAACTTCCTTTGAGGAAGGGTATGGAACACTTTCCTAGAATAAGAATTAGGCCACCATATGAATCAATCATGAGGGCATCTTATGGATCTTGAACCAAACATGACAAAACTTAGATCCTTGCTTTATGCCTAGCTAAGGTCGTAAAACTATAGCGCTTGTTGGGAGGCAACCCAATGAATAAAATTTATTTTTGATTTTTGCTTCCTGTTTTTTTGTGTTAGCACAATTATGCTACTGTTATGATTGTGTTTTTTGTGTTTTAATTAGTGTTTGTACCAAGTAAAGCCTTTAGGATCTTCTTGGGTGATAGTTGTTTGATCTTGCTGAAAAAACTGAAAGTTTTGCGCTCACGAAAATATTTATCGTTTTTTTACCAGAGAGCGATAAAATACCATTCCAATTGCGTTAGATCAATATAAAAATTTCTCAGGTCTTCCTAATTTTTCAGAATTTTTGGAATTACATAAGTATTCGAAATAGTCATATTGCTACAGACTATTCTGTTTTGACGGATTCTGTTTTCTTTGCGTTATGTGCTTATTTTGATGGCTCTATGGTTTTCTTTGATGAGTTTTTGCCATAGAAAAGTTGGAATACATTATATATAATACAAAAACAAAATATGAATTGGTTTGATACAACACTTATAGTAGTGATTTATTATTCTTATACTAATGGGTCTCACGAAGGTTTTGTTGAGGTTTGTGTGATTGAAGTTTTCAAGTTTTGGGTTATCTTACGATCGATGAAGGAATAAAGGATAGAAGAGCCTAATCTTGGGGATGCCCCAGCATCCCAAGCTATTATCCAAAAATGAGCAACCAACTAATCTTGGGGATGCCCCCGAGTGGCATCCCCTCTTTCTTGTAACAACCATCGGTATTTTACTCGAAACTATTATTTTATTCGTCACAAGATATGTGTTTTGCTTGGAGCGTCTTGTATCATATGTTTCTTTGCTTGTTTTATTTTGTGTTATAAGTCATCAATCCTCACTGGACACACTTATTTGAGAGAGCCAAAATTATGTCATGACTTCTTAGAATTGCTCTCTATGCTTCACTTAAATTTTTATGAGCTATGGACTTGCTCTAGTGCTTCACTTATATCTTTTTGAGCACGGTGTGCTTTAGTATCTTTGAAGAAATGCTCTCTTGCTTCACTTATACTTATTTGAGAGTTAGTAAAATTTTCAAGAAATTCTCTCTTGCTTCACTTAAATTAATTTGAGAGAAAGAATATTATGCTCATGATCTTCACTTATATTTGTTTGAGCTTATGAAAAGCAACATATGAAAATTAGTCCCAAAGTGATAGATATCGAAGAAGGATATAATAAAAACTTTCATGAAGATCATTGGACAAAATAAACTTGATTCTTAGTAATAGTTTTGAGATATGATGATGTGATATGTGGGTCATCTTGATGAGTAATTATGCTTTAGTAAGAATATTTGTGTTAAGGTTTGTGATTCCGTATGCAAGCACGAAAGTCAATAGTTATGCAATGAAATTATATCCTACTTATGGTGCATTATTTGGTGTTAATTATGCTTAATGCTTGCTTATGATATTATTCGTTTCTTGGTTGGTCGCTTCTCAATATTTTTGCTAGCCTTCATTTTGCACTAAGTATGATCTCTACTTGTGCATCCAAAATCCTTTAAACCAGTTTTGCCACATGAGTCCACTATATCTACCTATATGCGGTATTCTTTTGCTGTTCTAAGCAAATTTGCTTGTGCCATCTCTAATTTTCAAAATAAACTTCTCTTTTGTGCGTTTGTTTCGCTCACGGAGCGGTGAGGGGTGGCTAATATTTTCCATGCTAGATGTGTTATTCTCAAGACGAGTGTTTATTCACTTGTCATTGCACGAGAGTAAGGCAAAGGTATTAGGGATGCCCAGTCCCAAAATGAAAAATGAATTTACTTTATGTTGTCAAATAATAAATTCCTTGGGAAGTGTTGGTATGGAGGGCAACTGTGGATATGGCTAGCCATGGAAAGTGAAAGTATGGTGGAAAAGGAATCAACTTTATTTTCTGTTTGGGAACCGCCTATGATATATCTAAGCATGGAAAGTATTGGGAACTATAAGTCGTTTTCATTGGTGGGATGGATACACCTCCCAAAATGTTTTTATCTCTAAGTTTTTCGCTTTGAGCTCTGGCACATCTAGAAATCCCTACTTCCCTTTGCGAAGGGCCTTTCTTTTACATTATGCAATTTTTATTTTAAATTCGAGTCTCCATCTTCTCTCATAAAAGCACCAACTAGGAGACAATATGATCGTGCTTAAGTATTGGTTGTAGCTAATATTCGAGTGTGTTTCATGAATGGATCAATGGTTGAGCATGATGGGCTAGGGATAACTTACTTTAGCGTTGATATTTTGAAAGACATGGTTGCTCGTTGATATGCTTGAGTATCGAAATCATTATGTCAAAACTAGACTATTTCTTTGAACAATATAAAAGTCAAAATGTCCAAGCTATAAAGAAAGAAATATAATATGACATGTTAGGCAGCATTCCACATCAAAAATTCTGTTTTTATCACTTCCCTACTCAAGGACGAGTAGGAGTTAAGCTTGGGGATGCTGATACGTCTCCAACGTATCTATAATTTTTGATTGTTCCATGCTATTATATTATCAATCTTGGATGTTTTATAATCATTTTATAGTCATTTTATATCATTTTTTGCTACTAACCTATATAGTGCCAAGTGACAGTTCGTGTTGTTTCCGCGTTTTTTACATTGCAGAAAATCAATATCAGACGGAGTCCAAATGCCACAAAACTTTACGGGGAATTTTTATGGAACAGAAGGAACACAACGGGCCCTAGTTGCGCCCCTCGGGGCACAACCCACCAGGGTGTGCCGCGCCCTGATGGGTTGTGCCCACCTCGGGTGCCCCCCGGACCGCCTCTTTGCTCTATAAATACCCCAAAAATCCCAGAACCCTAGGGGAGTCGACGAAATATTCATCTAGACACCGCAGAGTCCAGAACCACCAGATCCAATCTAGACACCATCTCGGATGGGGTTCACCACCTCCATTTGTGCCTCTCCGATGATGCGTGAGTAGTTATTTGTAGACCTTTGTGTCCTTAGTTAGTAGCTAGATGGCTTCCTTTCTCTCTTGATTCTCAATACAACGGTCTCTTGGAGATCCATATGATGTAACTCTTTTGCGGTGTATTTGTTGGGATCAATGAACTTTGAGTTTATGATCAGATCTATCTTTTTATATCCATGAAAGTATTTGAGCTTTGATCTCTTTTATGCATGATTGCTTATAGCATCGTATTTCTTCTCTGATATTTGGGTTTTTGATACGTCTCCAACGTATCTATAATTTTGATTGCTCCATGCTATATTATCTACTGTTTTGGACATTATTGGGCTTTATTATCCACTTTTATATTATTTTTGGGACTAACCTATTAACTGGAGGCCCAACCCAAAATTGCTATTTTTTTGCCTATTTCAGGGTTTTGAAGAAAAGGAATATCAAATGGAGTCCAAACGGAATGAAACCTTCGGGAACGTGATTTTCTCAATGAACAAGATCCACGAGACTTGGACCCTATGTCAAGAAACAAAAGAGGAGGCCACGAGGTAGGGGGGGCGTGCCTACCCCCCCAGGCGCGCCCTCCACCCTAGTGGGCCCCTTGTTGCTCCACCGACGTAATCCTTCCTCCTATATATACCTACGTACCCCCAAACGATCAGAGACGGAGCCAAAACCCTAATTCCACCGCCGCAACTTTCTATATCCATGAGATCCCATCTTGGGGCCTGTTCCGAAGCTCTGCCGGAGGGGGCATCGATCACGGAGGGCTTCTACATCAACACCATTGCCCCTCCGATGAAGTGTGAGTAGTTTACCTCAGACCTACGGGTCCATAGTTAGTAGCTAGATGGCTTCTTCTCTCTTTTTGGATCTCAATACAATGTTCTCCCCATCTCTTGTGGAGATCTATTCGATGTAATCTTCTTTTTGCGGTGTGTTTGTTGAGACCGATGAATTGTGGGTTTATGATCAAGTCTATCTATGAATAATATTCAAATCTTCTCTGAATTCTTTTATGTATGATTGGTTATCTTTGCAAGTCTCTTTGAATTATCAGTTTGGTTTGGCCTACTAGATTGATCTTTCTTGCAATGGGAGAAGTGCTTAGCTTTGGGTTCAATCTTGTAGTGTCCTTTCCCGGTGACAGTAAGGGAAGCAAGGCACGTATTGTATTGTTGCCATCGAGGATAACAAGATGGGGTTTTCTTCATATTGCATGAGTCTATCCCTCTACATCATGTCATCTTGCTTAAGGCGTTACTCTGTTTTTAACTTAATACTCTAGATGCATGCTGGATAGCGGTCGAGGAGTGGAGTAATAGTAGTAGATGCAGGCAGGAGTCGGTCTACTTGTCTCGGACGTGATGCCTATATACATGATCATACCTAGATATTCTCATAACTATGCTTAATTCTGTCAATTGCTCAACAGTAATTTGTTCACCCACCGTAGAATACTTATGCTCTTGAGAGAAGCCACTAGTGAAACCTATGGCCCCCGGGTCTATCTTTATCATATCAATCTCTTACTACTTATTTATTTACTTTGCCTTTATTTTACTTTCCATCTTTATCATAAAAAAACCAAAAATATTATATTATCATGTCTATCAGATCTCACTCTCTTAAGTGGCCCTATAGGGATTGACAACCCCTATTTGCGTTGGTTGCGAGGATTTATTTGTTTTGTGTAGGTGCGAGGGACTCGCGCGTAGCCTCCTACTGGATTGATACCTTGGTTCCCAAAAACTGAGTGAAATACTTATGCTACATTTCTACATCATCCCTTCCTCTTCAAGGAAAACCAACGCAGTGCTAAAATAGTTAGCAAGAAGGATTTCTAGTGCCGTTGCCGGGGAGGTCTACGCAAAAGTCAAACATACCAAGTACCCATCACATACCCTTATCTCGCACATTACATTATTTGCCATTTGCCTCTCGTTTTCCTCTCCCCCACTTCACCCTTGCCGTTTCATTCGCCCTCTCTCTCTATCCTCCCTCTCTTTCTCTATTTGCCTCTTTTTGCCTGCTTGCTTTTTGTTTGCTTGTGTGTTAGTTTGCTTGCTTGTCACGATGGCTCAAGATAATACTAAATTATGTGACTTCACCAATACCAACAACAATGATTTTATTAGCACTCCGATTGCTCCTCTTACCGATGCTGAATCTTGTGAAATTAATACTGCCTTGCTGAATCTTGTCATGAAAGATCCGTTCTCCGGCCTTCCTAGTGAAGATGCCGCTACTCATCTAAATAGCTTCGTTGATTTGTGTTACATGCAAAAGAAGAAAGATGTGGATAATGATATTGTTAAATTGAAGCTATTTCCTTTTTCGCTTAGAGATCGTGCTAAAGCTTGGTTTTCATCTTTGCCTAAAAATAGTATTGATTCATGGAATAAGTGCAAAGATGCTTTTATCTCTAAGTATTTTCCTCCCGCTATGATCATCTCTCTTAGAAATGATATTATGAACTTTAAGCAACTTGATCATGAACATGTTGCACAAGCTTGGGAGAGAATGAAATTAATGATACGTAATTGCCCTACTCATGCTTTAAATTTGTGGATGATTATACAAATTTTTTATGCCGGATTGAATTTTGCTTCTAGAAATCTTTTAGATTCGGCCGCGGGAGGCACTTTCATGGAAATCACTTTAGGATAAGCTACTAAACTCCTAGATAATATTATGGTTAATTATTCTCAATGGCATACTGAAAGATCTACTAATAAAAAGGTCCATGCGATAGAAGAAATTAATGTTTTGAGTGGAACGATGGATGAACTTATGAAGTTATTTGCTAATAAGAGTGTTTCTTATGATCCTAATGATATGCCCTTGTCTACATTGATTCAGAATAATTATGAATCTATGGATGTGAATTTTGTTGGTAGGAACAATTTTGGTAACAACGCGTATAGAGGAAATTTCAACCCTAGGCCTTATCCTAGTAATCCCTCTAATAATTATGGTAATTCCTACAACAATTCTTATGCAAATTATAATAAGATGCCCTCTGATTTTGAATCTAATATTAAAGAATTTATTACTTCGCAAAAGAATTTAAATGCTATGATTGAAGAAAAATTGCTTAAGATTGATGATTTGGCTAGGAACGTTGATAGAATTGCTCTTGATCTTGATTCTTTGAAACTTAGATCTATTCCACCTAAGCATGATATCAACGAGTCTCTCAAATCCATGAGAATTTCCATTGATGAGTGCAAAGAAAGAACCGCTAGGATGCGTGCTAAGAAAGATGCCTTTATAAAAGTGTGTTCTGCTAGTTCCTATGAAAATAATGATGAAGATCTAAAAGTTATTGATGTGTCCCCTATTAAATCTTTGTTTTACAATATGAATCTTGATAATGATGGGACTGAATATGATCCACCTTATCTAGAAGGCGTTCCAAGAATTCTGAATCTTTTGATCCTGATGCTAAATTTGATAAAAGTGGGATTGAAGAAATTAAAACTCTAGATGTTGCTAAACCCACTGTTATGGATTTCAAGGAATTTAACTATGAAAATTGCTCTTGGATTGATTGTATTTCCTTGTTGCAATCTGTGCTAAATTCTCCTCACGCTTATAGTCAAAATAAAGCGTTTAGTAAACATATCGTTGATGCCTTGATGCAATCTTATGAAGAAAAACTTGAATTGGAAGTTTCTATCCCTAGAAAACTTTATGATGAGTGGGAACCAACTATTAAAATTAAAATTAAAGATCATGAATGCTATGCTTTATGTGATTTGGGTGCTAGTGTTTCCACGATTCCAAAGACTTTGTGTGATTTGTTAGGTTTCCGTGATTTTGATGATTGCTCTCTAAACTTGCACCTTGCGGATTCCACTATTAAAAACCTATGGGAAGAATTAATGATGTTCTTATTGTTGCAAATAGGAATTATGTGCCTGTAGATTTTATTGTTCTTGACATAGATTGCAATCCTTCATGTCCTATTATTCTTGGTAGACCTTTCCTTAGAACGATTGGTGCAATTATTGATATGAAGGAAGGAAATATTAGATTCCAATTTCCATTAAGGAAAGGCATGGAACACTTTCCTAGAAAGAAAATTAAATTACCTTATGAATCTATTATGAGAGCCACTTATGGATTGCCTACCAAAGATGGCAATACCTAGATCTATTCTTGCTTGTTATGCCTAGCTAGGGGCGTTAAACGATAGCGCTTGTTGGGAGGCAACCCAATTTTATTTTTACTCCTTTCTTTTTTCTCCTGTTTAGTAATAAATAAATTATCCATCCTATGTTTTGGTTGTGTTTTTTGCATTTAATTAGTGTTTGTGCCAAGTAGAACCGTTGGGAAGACTTGGGGGAAGTCTTGTTGAACATGCTGTAAAAAACAGAAACATTAGTGCTCACGAGAACTGCTGTAATTTTTATTCGTAAAGTTCTATTTAGTTAATTCTTTTTGCATATGAGTAATAGATAAATTCCTCACTTCAAGAAATTTATTTTAGAATTTTTGGGGTTCCAGATCTTGCGCTAGATACAGATTACTACAGACTGTTCTGTTTTTGACAGATTCTGTTTTTCGTGTGTTGTTTGCTTATTTTGATGAATCTATGGCTAGTAAAATAGTTTATAAACCACAGAGAAGTTGGAATACAGTATTTATAACACCCATATAAATAAAGAACGAGTTCATTACAGTACCTTGAAGTGTTCTTTTGTTTTCTTTCGCTAACGGAGCTCACGAGTTTTTCTACTTTAAGTTTTGTATTGTGAAGTTTTCAAGTTTTGGGTAAAGATTTGATGGATTATGGAACAAGGAGTGGCAAGAGCCTAAGCTTGGGGATGCCCATGGCACCCCCAAGATAATCTAAGGACACCTAAAATCCAGAGCTTGGGGATGCCCCGAAAGGCATCCCCTCTTTCGTCTACTTCTATCGGTAACTTTACTTGGAGCTATATTTTTATTCACCACATGATATGTGTTTTGCTTGGAGCGTCTTGTATTATTTGAGTCTTTGCTTTTTAGTTTACCACAATCATCCTTGATGTACACACCTTTTGAGAGACCCATACATGATTTGAAATTTGTTAGAATACTCTATGTGCTTCGCTTATATCTTTTGAGTTATATAATTTTGCTCTAGTGCTTCACTTATATCTTTTAGAGCACGGTGATGGATTTGTTTTATAGAAACTATTGATATCTTATGCTTCACTTAGATTATTTTGAGAGTCTTAATAGCATGGTAATTTTCTTAAAATCCTAATATGCTTGGTATGCAAGATTAATAATAAAACTTTCTTATGAGTGTGTTGAATACTAAGATAAGTTTGATGCTTGATGATTGTTTTGAGACATGGAGGTAATAATATCAAAGTCATGCTAGTTGAGTAGTTGTGAAATTGAGAAATACTTGTGTTGAGGTTTTCAAGTCCCGTAGCATGCACGTATGGTAAACGTTATGCAACAAATTTGAAACATGAGGTGTTATTTGATTGTCTTCCTTATGAGTGGCGGTCGGGGACGAGCGATGGTCTTTTCCTGCCAATCTACCCCCCTAGGAGCATGCACGTAGTACCAAGGTTTTTGATGACTTGTAGATTTTTGCAATAAGTATGTGAGTTCTTTATGACTAATGTTGAGTCCATGGATCATACGCACTCTCACCCTTCCATCCTTGCTAGCCTCTTCGGTACCATTCATTGCCCTTTCTGACATTGAGAGTTGGCGCAAACTTCGCCGGTGCATCCAAGCCCCGTGATATGATACGCTCTTTCACACATAAACCTCCTTATATCTTCCTCAAAACAGCCACCATACCTACCTATTATGGCATTTCCATAGCCATTCCGAGATATATTGTAACGCCCTCGATGCGGCTATATCTCCCACATGTCGAGGCACGACTTAGAGGCATAACCGCATTGAAAGCAATGTCGCAAGTTAGGCAATCATCACAACATCCCATGTAATATAGATAATAAAAGGGGAGATACATAGTTGGCTTACACTCGCCACATCACACAAAGTACATAAACAACATTACAACATTCAAACACTCATGGCCCGACTACGACGCCAAAATAAAAGATAAACCCAACACGCGACACGGTCCCGATCGCCCGAACTGGGCACCACTACTGATCATCAGGGAAAGACACATAGTAACGGCGTGAGTCCTCGTCGAACTCCCACTTGAGCTCAAGCGCGTCATCTGGAACGGAATCATCAGGCCCTGCATCTGGTTTGGAAGTAATCTGTGAGCCACAGGGACTCAGCAATCTCGCACCCTCGCGATCAAGACTATTTAAGCTTATAGGTAAGGCAAGGTAAGTATGTGGAGCTGCAGCAAGCGACTAGCATATATGGTGGCTAACCTGTTCGCAAAAGAGAGCGAGAAGAGGAGGCAAAGCGTGAACGAGTAACTAGAGAACATCTTGCGGCAAGCATTACTCCAACACCGTGTTCACTTTCCGGACTCCGCCGAGAAGAGACCATCACGGTAACTCACACTGTTGATTCATTTTAATTAAGTTAAGGTTCAAGTTATCTACAACCGGACATTAACAAATTCCCATATGCCCATAACCGCGGGCACAGCTTTCGAAAGTTCAAATCCCTGCAGGGGAGTCCCAACTTAGCCCATGACAAGCTCTCACGGTCAATGAAGGAATAGACCTTCTCCCGAGACATTCCGATCAGACTCAGTATCCCGGTTCTACAAGACACTTCGACAAGTTAAAACAAATCCAGCAACACCGCCCGAATGTGCCAACAAATCCCGATAGGAGCTGCACATATCTCGTTCTCAGGGCACACTCAGATTGTCTTAACATCCGGTAGGCCAGCCCAGAGTTGCCCCTGGTGGCCACCGGCGGCTGACGAGATGGACCAACACTCAGAGGAGCACTGGCCCGGGGGGGGGGGGTTAAAATAAGATGACCCTCGGGCTCCGGAAACCCAAGGGAAAAAGGGGCTAGGTGGCAAATGGTAAAACCAAGGTTGGGCATTGCTGGAAAAGCTTTAATCAAGGTGAACTATCAAGGGGTTCCCATTATCACCCAACCGCGTAAGGAACGCAAAAATCCGGGAACATAACACCGATATGACGGAATCTAGGGCGGCAAGAGTGGAACAAAACACTAGGCGAGAGGTCGAGCCTTCGACCCTTTACCAAGTAGATAGATGCATTAAGATAACAAGGCAATATAATGATAACCCAACAAGTAAATAATGTTCCAACAAGGAACGGTCTCCAATCTTCACCTGCAACTAGCAATGCTATAAGAGGGGCTGAGCAGAGCGGTAACATAGCCAATCAACGGTTTGCTAGGACATGGTGGGTTAGAGGTTGAACATGGCAATTTGGGAGGCAGGATAAGCAAGTGGTAGGCATCGTAGCATAGGCATAGCAAAAGAGCGAGCATCTAGCAAAGCAAAGATAGTAGTGATTTCGAGGGTATGATCATCTTGCCTGCAAACATGCTACAACACACAAACATGGAAACAAAATACATGGTAGGGATCCACTCATGATGCTTAACAAAAGACTAGCATTGAGCTACGGCCAATTCATCAATTAACAGGTTCAAACAAGCATGGCAAAAATGCATTTGGTAAACAGATTTCAGACTTAGTGAAATTAATACTTGTCTGGAATCTCAGATCAGATGGCACACTTCGGAGCATGCAAACTATATGCTACAGGACCTGAACATGGAAAAGTAAAGGATGGCATGGAGCTACTCAAAGAGCTTAACAAAAGTCCCTTAGTGACCTTGAGCCAAAAGGGAGCAGAAAATACATTTGCAAGCATGTGAACATGGCAAAAACATAATCAGTTCTCAGACTTGGTGAAAACTGGAGCATGCTAAAACATGTATCAAGTAGGCATGTTTATGAGCTCGATGCACTCACTATAGAGCAAGTCATGACAATCTAAGCATACACCCATCAAGAACACACAAAATACAAGCTAGACATGGCAAGAATAATAACATAGCATGCACAGATCAACTACAACATCCTCGGCAAAATTGCTAACAAGTAGACAATCTGGCCAGATTCACGAAATAGCAAAAGTAGAGCTCGATTGACTCAAGCTAGGTTGCTCCATAATTGCAAACAAGGACATGGATGGATAGAGCACTACAATATTGACAAAACATCCTTACTGATCATCCTCAAAAGAGGCATGGATCACTAGGAATCAACATGAACATATGGCATATTGAGATAAACAACTGAAGGACTTAGTGGAAATGCTAAGTCCCTGAAATCAGCATTAACGAACGCTCCACTTTGCAAGCTTGTTCTAGTCACCACACACATCACAAAAATACATGGGTTGCACCTCTGGATAGATGGAAAAACATATAACAAAACTCATGTAGAGCTCAGGGGCATATTACGCACACAATAATCATGGCAAAAATGACAAATATCTAATTGGAGCAGCAGATCTGACAATTATCTCAAATAGCACTCTTCTAACAGCATCTCGGGCATCAAGATGAACTCAAATGAAAATGATGCAATGAGATGAAATGATGTACTCTCTGAGATGAACATTTTGATATGCTATATGTCCAAAACGGAGCTACAGATGCGGAGATATAGCATGATGAAATATGCAAAATAAACTGTAGACTTGGGAAAAAACGAAGTCAACCCTAGCGTTTTTTGAATCCGGATCTGAGATCCAGCGGCACTATTCACGCGCGGAACCTGATGTTGGCCGGAAAGCTCGTGGTCGCCGGAGTTTGACGGGGAAGGCGGTGGCGAGGCGCTCCCAGGCTGGATCTCGCCGGATCTGGCCGGCGGGGAGCCGGAGTGGCGGCGGGGAAGGTGCGGCCGGCCGGTGAGGAGCGCGGCGAGGCGCCGGTGAAGAAGAGGCGGCGAGGCTCGCCGGGGTGGCGAGGAGGCGACGGGCAGCGGCGCACGGTGGCCAGTCGCCGGAGACGGTCACGGGCGGCGGAAGGCGCGCGGGGCGCGGGCGGCAGCAGTCCGGGCCGGGAGGGCCCGCGGCGGGCTCGCCGGGCCGCGCGGTGGGAGGTGGCCGGCGCTGCCACGTGGCGGCTGCTCACTGGCTCGGGGCGGTGTCCGGCGCGGAGGCGGACATGTCCGGCGGCGGCGCGAGCGAAAAATTTTAGGGTTAGGGGGAGAGGATCCGGGATTTCGAATGGGGGAGGTATATATAGGGATAGAGGGAGCTAGGAGAGTCCAAATGAGGTGCGGTTTTCGGCCACGCGATCGTGATTGAACGCTCTAGATGATGGAGAGGGTTTTGGTGGGTTTTGGGGCCAAATTGGAGGGGTGTTGGGCTGCAACACACACGAGGCCTTTTCGGTCCCTCGGTTAACCGTTGGAGCATCAAACAAAGTCCAAATGGTACAAAACTTGACAGGCGGTCTACCCGTAGTAAACCAAGGCCGCTTGTTAAGTCTCGGTCCAATCCGGAAATGTTTGATCCCCACACACGAGAGAAAGGTAGAATTAACCACCGGAGGAGAACGAAGCGCCGGAATGCAAAACGGACAACGGGGAAAAAGCTCGAATGCATGAGATGAACACGTATGCAAATGCAATGCACATGATGACATGATATGAGATGCATGACAACGATAACAACACACAAAGACAAAAACCCGAACCCGAGAAAATAAAATAACTTAAGGCCAGAAACGGCAAGAGTTGGAGTACATATTGGGAAAATCATATCCGGGGTGTTACAACACTCCACCACTACGAAAGGATCTCGTCCCGAGATCTAGGACTGAAAGAACGCCGGGTACTCAGAACGGAGGTGATCCTCCCGTTCCCAGGTAGCTTCACGGTCGGAATGGTGTGATCACTGGACTTTGAGGAATTTGATTGACTTGTTGCGAGTCTTGCGTTCAGTCTCTTCAAGAATAGCAACAGGGTGCTCACGATAAGAGAGATCTTCTTGGAGCTCAATGTCCTCGAAGTTGACGGTGCGGTCAGGAATCTTGAAGCACTTTCGGAGCTGAGAGACATGGAACACGTCATGAACATTTGCAAAGTTTGAAGGAAGCTCGAGTTGATAGGCGAGATCGCCTCTCTTGCTAACGATCTTGAAAGGTCCCACGTATTTGGGGGCAAGCTTCCCTTTGATACTGAAGCGACGAGTACCTTTCATAGGAGAGACGCAGAGGTAAACATGATCTCTGATCTCGAAAGCCAAATCATGGTGCTTACTATCATAGTAGCTCTTCTGGCGGGATTGGGCTGCTTTGAGGTTATCTCGAATGACTTTGCACATTTCCTCTGCCTCTGTGATTAAGTCATTACCCAAGAGCTGACATTCACCGGTTTCAGACCAGTTGAGAGGGGTACGGCACTTCCTACCATACAGAATTTCAAATGGGGCCTTGCCCGAACTTGCTTGAAAACTGTTGTTGTAGGAGAATTCAGCATATGGAAGATAATCCTCCCACTTCATGCTGAAGGAGATCACACAAGCCCTGAGCATATCTTCAAGAATCTGATTGACACGCTCGACTTGACCGCTAGTTTGAGGATGGGAAGTTGTACTGAAGCGGATGTTGTGCCCATGGCCTTCTGAAAAGAATCCCAAAACTTTGAGGTAAAGATGCTGCCACGGTCTGAAGAGATCACTTGTGGAATACCGTGCAGAGAGACAATTCGAGAGGTATACAGCTCCGCCAATTGAGCTGCAGTGATTGACTCTTTGATAGGCAGAAAGTGAGCCACTTTAGTGAGTTTGTCGATGACAACGAATATAGCATCATTGCCACGTTTGGACTTTGGAAAACCAGTCACGAAGTCCATCTCAATGTGGTCAAACTTCCATTCTGGAATGGCAAGAGGTTGGAGGAGACCAGCTGGCCTTTGGTGTTCTGCCTTCACTCTTCTGCAGACATCACACTCATTCACGAATTGAGCAATCTCGCGCTTCATTCGAGTCCACCAATAAGCCTGCTTGAGGTCCTGATACATCTTCGTGCTCCCAGGGTGGATGAAGAGGAGAGAATTGTGAGCCTCGTTCATGATCACTTTACGAAGGTCACCTTTGGGCACAACAATACAATCCTCGAAGAAGAGAGTATCCTTGCGATCAAGGCGGTAGCACTTGTACTTGGGTTGACTCTTGGCAATCCCAATCTTCACTTTTTCACCATAGCATCAAGAAGCTGAGCTTGGCGAATCTGGTCTTCCAAGGTAGGAGATACTTGAAGGTTGGTGAGGAAACCTTGAGGAACAACTTGCAGATTAAGTTTGCGGAAAGCTTCACAAAGCTCGGGTTGATAGGGCTTGAGAATCAGACTGTTGCAATAAGCCTTCCTGCTCAATGCATCATTAATCACGTTGGCCTTGCCTGGAGTATACTCGATACTCGGATTATACTCTTGAATCATTTCGACCCATCGAGTTTGCCTGAGGTTGAGATTAGGCTGAGTGAAGATGTACTTGAGACTCTTGTGATCAGTGAAGATGTCCACTTTTCTTCCCAATAAGAGATGTCTCCAAGTCAAAAGAGCATGCACAACTGCCGCCAACTCGAGATCATGAGTGAGGTAGTTCTTCTCATTGGGCTTCAACTGGCGAGAGGTATAAGCCACAACTTTCTTCTCTTGCATCAACACTGCGCCAAGACCTTGGAGAGAGGCATCACAAAAGACCTCGTACGGCTTGGATTCATCAGGCGGAGTCAGAATTGGAGCAGTGACCAATTTCTCTTTCAAAGTGTTGAAAGCAATGTCACACTCCGGAGACCAAACATACTTGACGTGCTTCTGGAGAAGATTTGAGAGAGGCTTCGCGATCTTAGAAAAGTTTTCAACGAATCTTCGACAGTAGCTTGCGAGACCGAGGAAGCTACGGAGTTGCTTCACATTCTGAGGTGGTTCCCAATTCACAATTGCAGACACCTTCTCAGGATTCACCGCAATGCCCTTGGCAGAGATGGTATGACCAAGATAAAGAACCTCATCGAGCCAAAATTCGCACTTGGAGAACTTGGCGTAGAACTTGTGTTCCCTGAGCTTATCGAGTACCAAACGCAAGTGCTTGGCATGATCTTCCTTGTTCTTTGAAAAGACCAGAATGTCGTCGAGATAGACCAAAACAAAGTCATTGGTGTAGGCATTGAAGATGAAGTTCATCATGCGAGAGAACGTCGGAGGAGCGTTGACAAGACCAAAAGACATG
This sequence comes from Triticum urartu, assembly GCF_003073215.2. Lineage (NCBI taxonomy): Eukaryota > Viridiplantae > Streptophyta > Magnoliopsida > Poales > Poaceae > Triticum > Triticum urartu. Next base: position 126,325,766 of record NC_053023.1, on the reverse strand, counting down.
ACCGTGTATTCATAAGAACCAAAACTTGTCCTGAAAGCCATCTTGGGAATATCTTGCTCACGGGTACGAATCTGATGATAACCCATACGGAGATCAAGCTTGGAGAATACTTGGGCACCTTTGAGTTGTTCGAAAAGCTCGTTGATGTTGGGAAGTGGGTATTTGTTCTTGATGGTCTTCTTGTTCAATGGACGGTAATCAACACAAAGTCGGTCCGTTCCATCCTTCTGCTTCACAAAAAGAACACCACAACCCCACGGAGAAGAACTAGGTCGGATGCGGCCCATTCTCTCTTGAACATCGAGTTGCTTCTTCAGCTCCTTCAACTCTTCAGGTCCGAGCTTGTAAGGACGCTTGCACACTGGTTCCGTACCAGGCTCAAGATCGATGACGAATTCAACTGGCCGGTGCGGCGGCATTCCTGGAAGCTCTTCTGGAAAGACGTCTTGATATTCGCAAACGACTGGAATTTGCGAGATAGCGTCCAGTTCACCCTTCTCATTGAGAGAAAACAAACAGATTGTATTATCCTGAGCGGCAAAGACAACTACATCCTCAGACGAATGAGTCAATTGAATCTGCCTGGCTGCACAATCAAGCTGAGCCTTGTGCTTAGATAGCCAATCCATCCCGAGAATAAGATCAATATCCGAGTTACCAAGGATCATTGGAGAAGCCAGAAACTTGAAATCACCCAACGAAATAGAAATATCCGGAACCTCGTAGTTAGTGAGCAAACATCTACCCGGAGAGACAACTGCTAACGGTTTATGCATAACTTGAGAAAACCACCCATGCTTAGATGCAAAAGGTATCGAGATAAAACAATGCAATGCACCAGTGTCAAAAAGATCTTTTGCAGGAACATCGTTAACAGGAAGGTTACCCATGATGACATCTAATGAGTCCTCTGCCTGAGTTGCATTCATCAAGTTGACCTTGGCGGACTTGGTGTTATGCTTGACCATAGCTGTACTTGCCGATCTCACAGGAGGAGGAGGAGGAAGACGCCTCTGATTGAAGCATTTGTTGGCATAGTGACCCTTCTGTTGGCACTTGTTGCACGTGACCTCTGAAAGCAGACGGTGATACGGAGCACTCGATCTTGGAGCTTGAGACGAAGTCTTGTTCTGAAAGCCAGGGTTGGGTGGGTGGGAAGATCCAGTGCCACCTTTGCTCTTCTGCTGATATGGCTGACGGAACGAAGGAGGAGGAAGCCAATACTTCTGCTGCTTGGCCACTTGAGTAGAGGAAGAAGGAGTAGTGTCTCTGACTCGCTTCTTGGAAGCATCACACCTCAGTTGAGCGGCCTCTTGCTTCAATGCCATGTTGTAGAACTCATCGTACCTCAAGGGCTCAAAGAGAACAAGAGCTAGCTGAATTTCTTCCCTGAGATCACCCCTGAACTGGTATATCATGCTCTTCTCGTCAGGGATGTCCTGCTTAGCAAAGCGGGCGAGCTTCTGAAACAACTTGTTGTAGTCATAGACAGACAAAGAGCCTTGCTTCAGGTTGCGGAATTCCTCACGCTTGCTTTCAACCACGCTCTGAGGAATATGATGAGCTTTGAAGTCTTGACGGAATTCATCCCAGGTAATCACACGGCCTCCTCTGGAATCCTTGTACTACTGGAACCATTTTGCAGCTTGGTCTTTGAGTTGGAAGGAAGCGAACTTGACAAAGTCCTCAGGCCTGACGTTACTGCACTCGAAATGCTTGCACAGATCCATGAGCCAATCGTCAGCATCAGTTGCCTCAACACAATTGCTGAATGTCTTTGGCCCGTTAGCAAGGAACTGGTTGAGTGTAGCAAAGTGATTCTGATTGTTGCCTTGGTTGCCTTGGTTCGCTTGATTGCGCTCTTGAAGAATTTGCATGATCAACTGTGTGTTTGCATTGGTTGCGGCCATCACAGCTTGCCATGCCTCCGGAGGAGGTGGAGGTGGTGGCGGATCTTGATTCTGATTCTGATTGGTGCTCTTAGCGGGAGCCATCCTGAAGAGGTTGACCACCGTTAGCACATTGACAGATAAAATGAAGCTGAATCAAACGGGTTGAAATTGAAACATAAAGTCTTCACATCCGAACATAAGAACAAATGCATTCCACTTGAAATGGTCACATATCCATAAATTGAGAAGCCACTTAGAATTTTAGGTAGAGGAATAAATCAACAAGGTACGGATCAAGAACGAATACTCGGTAAGAAATCAAAATCTCAAACCAAATATCCGTGGAAGAAGAACTAGAGCTACAAGAATTCCCACCTATGAAACTCCCGAACCTTTCCGGTTATGAAATCAGGTGTTGGGGATACAGGGGAAGCATAATATCTCACCCAAACTAGCAAATCCTACATCCAGCTGTATCCATCATTCAACACATAACCAAGAAACCTTCGGAAATCGTCTACCTGAACCTTCAAAAAGCATCCGTTATACAAGTTATGGCGATACTCCCGAACTCCCGCCCCAGTACTGGGTGGCGTCGAGGTAATCTCACCAACGAACTGCATAAAAGAGATTTTCGATGTCGGCGTACTAAACTTAGGTATTCCAGAACTGCAACGATAAAATTGTGACGACAACACCTCGGAGCTCAACTCCCCGGGACACTGCCACAACCCCTAAAGACAGGAGGCACCAAGAATAATGTTCTCGTCACAAAACCATCGGAACGATTCCAAGATACCCGTGTGATCCTAAATTTTTTTAGTGAAATTTGAGAAGAGAAGAGTCAAAACTCTATGTCAGGATGCCTTACCAGAGCGATGAGGAGACTGGGGAGTAAAAAGAATTCCTAAACTCTCCGATATATAATTCCTAAATGACTCAAAACATTTTTCTAGACTCAACTCGGCCGCTAAAAACGATCAAGCAATGGGGGCTCCTAAGGTTGGGGAAGGCTCTGATTACCAACTTGTAACGCCCTCGATGCGGCTATATCTCCCACGTGTCGAGGCACGACTTAGAGGCATAACCGCATTGAAAGCAATGTCGCAAGTTAGGCAATCATCACAACATCCCATGTAATATAGATAATAAAAGGGGAGATACATAGTTGGCTTACACTCGCCACGTCACACAAAGTACATAAACATCATTACAACATTCAAACACTCATGGCCCGACTACGGTACCAAAATAAAAGATAAACCCAACATGCGACACGGTCCCGATCACCCCAACTGGGCACCACTACTGATCATCAGGGAAAGACACATAGTAACGGCATGAGTCCTCGTCGAACTCCCACTTGAGCTCAAGCGTGTCATCTGGAACGGAATCATCAGGCCCTGCATCTGGTTTGGAAGTAATCTGTGAGCCACAGGGACTCAGCAATCTCGCACCCTCGCGATCAAGACTATTTAAGCTTATAGGTAAGGCAAGGTAAGTATGTGGAGCTGCAGCAAGCGACTAGCATATATGGTGGCTAACCTGTTCGCAAAAGAGAGCGAGAAGAGGAGGCAAAGCGTGAACGAGTAACTAGAGAACATCTTGCGGCAAGCATTACTCCAACACCGTGTTCACTTCCCGGACTCCGCCGAGAAGAGACCATCACGGTAACTCACACTGTTGATTCATTTTAATTAAGTTAAGGTTCAAGTTATCTACAACCGGACATTAACAAATTCCGATCTACCCATAACCGCGGGCACGGCTTTCGAAAGTTCAAATCCCTACAGGGGAGTCCCAACTTAGCCCATGACAAGCTCTCACGGTCAACGAAGGAATAGACCTTCTCCCGAGACATTCCGATCAGACTCGGTATCCCGGTTCTACAAGACACTTTAACAAGTTAAAACAAATCCAGCAACATCGCCCGAATGTGCCGACAAATCCCGATAGGAGCTGCACATATCTTGTTCTCAGGGCACACTCAGATTGTCTTAACTTCCGGTAGGCCATCCCAGAGTTGCCCCTGGTGGCCACCGGCGGCTGACGAGTTGGACCAACACTCAGAGGAGCACTGGCCCGGGGGGGGGGTTTAAAATAAGATGACCCTCGGGCTCCGGAAACCCAAGGGAAAAAGGGGCTAGGTGGCAAATGGTAAAACCAAGGTTGGGCATTGCTGGAAAAGCTTTAATCAAGGCGAACTATCAAGGGGTTCCCATTATCACCCAACCGTGTAAGGAACGCAAAAATTCGGGAACATAACACCGATATGACGGAAACTAGAGCGGTAAGAGTGGAACAAAACACTAGGCGAGAGGCCGAGCCTTCCACCCTTTACCAAGTAGATAGATGCCTTAAGATAACAAGGCAATATAATGATAACCCAACAAGTAAATAATGTTCCAACAAGGAACGGTCTCCAATCTTCACCTGCAACTAGCAACGCTATAAGAGGGGCTGAGCAGAGCGGTAACATAGCCAATCAACGGTTTGCTAGGACATGGTGGGTTAGAGGTTGAACATGGCAATTTGGAAGGCAGGATAAGCAAGTGGTAGGCATCGTAGCATAGGCATAGCAAAAGAGCGAGCATCTAGCAAAGCAAAGATAGTAGTGATTTCGAGGGTATGATCATTTTGCCTGCAAAGTTGTCAGAGTTGACTGGATCCTCGAAAGCAAACTCAACGGGCTCCTCGTTACCGAACTCGTCTCCCGACTCTACCCAAACAAGACAAACAAGCAACAAGGACACAATCAACCACGTGCAAACTCAAACAACATGATGCAAAGATGGTATGCTATGCGGGATGCAATATGTGATGCATATGCAAGATTTGACAAGGAAAGCATGAACCTGGCCTCAACTTGGAAATCCAAGTGTGCCACTGGAAAGGTGAGATGAAATCGCTTGAAAATGATATAAAGAACGCCGGAATAGGAGTTATTGTTTGGAAATGGCAAGCAATTCAAATATGACCATGTCCTGCGATTTACAGCAAGTAGCCAACTAGATGCAATAAGATGAACATGCTACAGCACACAAACATGGCAACAAAATACATGGCAGGGATCCACTCATGATGCTTAACAAAAGACTAGCATTGAGATATTGCCAATTCATCCATTAACAGGTTCAAACAAGCATGGCAAAAATGCATTTGGTAAACAGATTTCAGACTTAGTGAAATTAACACTTGTCTGGAATCTCAGATCAGATAGCACACTTCGGAGCATGAAAACTATATGCTACAGGACCTGAACATGGCAAAGTAAATCATGGCATGGAGCTACTAAAAGAGCTTAACACAAGTCCCTTAGTGACCTTGAGCCAAAAGGGAGCAGAAAATACATTTGCAAGCATGTGAACATGCCAAAAACATAATCAGATCACAGACTTAGTGAAAACTGGAGCATGCTGAAAACAGATATCAAGTAGGCATGTTTACGAGCTCGATGCACTCACTACAGAGCAAGTCATGACAATCTAAGCATACACTCATCAAGAATACACAAAATGAAAGCTAGACATGGCAAGAACAATAACATAGCATGCACGGATCAACTACAACATCCTCGGCAAAATTGCTAACAAGTAGACAATCTGGCCAGATTCACGAAATAGCAAAATTAGAGCTCGATTGACTCAAGCTAGGTTGCTCCATAATTGCAAACAAGGACATGGATGGATAGAGCACTAGAATATTAACAAACATCCTTACTGATCATCCTCAAAAGAGGCACGGATCACTAGGAATCAACATGAACATATGGCATATTGAGATAAACAACTCAAGGACTTAGTGGAAATCCTAAGTCCCTGAAATCAGCATTAATGAATGCTCCACTTTGCAAGCTTGTGCTAGTCACCACACACATCACAAAAATACATGGGTTGCACCTCTGGATAGATGGAAAAACATATAACAAAACTCATGTAGATTTCAGGGGCATATCATGCACACAATAATCATGGCAAAAATGACAAATATCTAATTGGAGCAGCAGATCTGACAATTATCTCAAATCGCTCTCTTCTAACAGCATTTCGAGCATCAAGATGAACTCAAATGAAAATGATGCAATGAGATGAAATGATGTAATCTCTGAGATGAACATTTCGATATGCTATATGTCCAAAACGGAGCTACGGATGCGGAGATATAGCATGATGAAATATGCAAAATAAACCGTAGACTTGGGAAAAAAACGAAGTCAACCCTAGGGTTTTTTGAATCCGGATCTGAGATCCAGCGGCACTGTTCACGCACGGAACCCTATGTTGGCCGGAAAGCTCGCCGGAGTTTGACAGGGAAGGCGGCGGCGAGGCGCTCCGGGGCCGGATCTCGTAAATTCTGTTTGATACGTCTCCAACGTATCTATAATTTTTGATTGCTCCATGCTATATTATCTACTATTTTGGACATTATTGGGCTTTATTATCCACTTTTATATTATTATTGGTACTAACCTATTAACCGGAGGCCCAACCCAGAATTGCAGTTTTTTGCCTGTTTTAGGGTTTCGAAGAAAAGGAATATCAAACGGAGTCCAAACGGAATGAAACCTTCAGGAACGTGATTTTCTCATCGAATACAACTTAGGAGACTTGGACCCTACGTCAAGGCACATAACAGGAGGCCATGAGGTAGGGGGGCGCGCCCTACCCTACCAGGGAGGCCCCCACCCTCGTGGGCCCCCTGTTGCTCCACCGACATACTTCTTCCTCCTAGATATACCCACGTACCCCCAAACGATCAGAGACGGATCCAAAACCCTAATTACACCGCCGTAACTTTCTGTGTCCACGAGATCCCATCTTGGGGCCTGTTCCGGAGCTCCGCCGGAGGGGGCATCGATCACAGAGGGCTTCTACATCAACACCATAGCCCCTCCGATGAAGTGTGAGTAGTTTACCTCAGGTCCATAGTTAGTAGCTAGATGGCTTGTTCTCTCTTTTTGGATCTCAATACAATGTTCTCCCCTCTCTTGTGGAGATCTATTCGATGTAATCTTCTTTTTGTGGTGTGTTTCTTGAGACCGATGAATTGTGGGTTTATGATCAAGTCTATCTATGAATAGTATTTGAATCTTCTCTGAATTCTTTTATGTATGATTGGTTATCTTTGCAAGTCTCTTCGAATTATCAGTTTGGTTTGGCCTACTAGATTGATCTTTCTTGCAATGGGAGAAGTGCTTAGCTTTGGGTTCAATCTTGCGGTGTCCTTTCCCGGTGACAGTAAGGGCAGCAAGGCACGTATTGTATTGTTGCCATCGAGGATAACAAGATGGGGTTTTCTTCATATTGCATGAGTCTATCCCTCTACATCATGTCATCTTTCTTAAGGCGTTACTCTGTTTTTAACTTAATACTCTAGATGCATGCTGGATAGCGGTCGACGAGTGGAGTAATAGTAGTAGATGCAGACATGAGTTGGTCTACTTGTCTCGGACGTGATGCCTATATACATGATCATACCTAGATATTCTCATAACTATGCTCAATTCTGTCAATTTCTCAACAGTAATTTGTTCACCCACCGTAGAATACTTATGCTCTTGAGAGAAGCCACTAGTGAAACCTATGGCCCCCGAGTCTATCTTTATCATATCAATCTCTTTCTACTTAGTTATTTACTTTGCCTTTATTTTACTCTCCATCTTTATCATAAAAATACCAAAAATATTATCTTATCATATCTATCAGATCTCACTCTCATAAGTGGCCCTATAGGGATTGACAACCCTATTTGCGTTGGTTGTGAGGGTTTATTTGATTTGTGCAGGTGCGAGGGACTTGCGCGTAGCCTCCTACTGGATTGATACCTTGGTTCTCAAAAACTGAGGGAAATACTTACGCTACTTTGCTGCATCATCCCTTCCTCTTCGATGAAAACCAACGCAGTGCTAAAAGAGGTAGCAAGAAGGATCTCTGGCGCCGTTGCCGGGGAGATCTACGCAAAATTCAAACATACCAAGTACCCATCACATACCCTTATCTCCCGCATTACGTTATTTGCCATTTGCCTCTCGTTTTCCTCTCCCCCACTTCACCCTTGCCGTTTTATTCGCCCTGTCTCTCTATCCTCCCTCTCTTTCTCTATTTGCCTCCTTTTGCCCGCTTGCTTTTTGTTTGCTTGTGTGTTAGTTTGCTTGCTTGTCACGATGGCTCAAGATAATACTAAATTATGTGACTTCACCAATACCAACAACAATGATTTTATTAGCACTTCGATTGCTCCTCTTACCGATGCTGCATCTTATGAAAGTAATACTGCCTTGCTGAATCTTGTCATGAAAGATCCGTTCTCCGGCCTTCCTAGTGAAGATGCCGCTACTCATCTAAATAGCTTCGTTGATTTGTGCGACATGCAAAAGAAGAAAGATGTGGATAATGATATTGTTAAATTGAAGCTATTTCCTTTTTTGCTTAGAGATCGTGCTAAATCTTGGTTTTTGTCTTTGCCTAAAAATAGTATTGATTCATGGAATAAGTGCAAATATGCTTTTATCTCTAAGTATTTTCCTCCCGCTAAGATCATCTCTCTTAGAAACGATATTATGAACTTTAATCAACTTGATCATGAACATGTTGCACAAGCTTGGGAGAGAATGAAATTAATGATATGTAATGATCATTGCCTAGATATCGTCATGAGTATTTGAAGTTCTATCAATTGCCCAACAGTAATTTGTTCACCCACCGTCTGCTATTTTCCTCAAGAGAAGCCACTAGTGAAACCTACGGCCCCGGGTCTCTTTCTCATATTATTTGCCTTTGCGATCTATTTTTATTTGCTTTTATTTTGAGATCTATTAATCCAAAAAACCAAAAAAATACTTTGCTGCATTTATTTTATTTGCGATCTACTTATGGAATATATTGCAACTTTATCCCATCCATGCACCGTTTCTGGCGCCGTTACCCGAAGGGATTGACAACCCCTTTAACACGTCGGGTTGCGAGGTGTTGTTATTTGTGTGCAAGGGTTGTTTACGTTGTGTTGCTTGGTTCTCCTACTGGTTCGATAACCTTGGTTTCATATCTGAGGGAAATACCTACTGCTGTTGTGCTGCATCACCCCTTCCTCGTTGGGGAAATACCGACGTAGCTTCAAGCGTCATCAACCCTCAACAAGCAAATGCAGCAGTTTTGAAGTTCTTCAAGTTGAGGTGGAGATTTATTACAAGTTTAGGCATTCACAACATTTCAAGCAAGCATGGCAAGAGTATGAGTAGCGGAAAGAGTAAAACATGCTATTTGCAAGAAAGTAAAGGGATGGGATTGGAGTGTGCAAACACAATGAAGACACAGAGATTTTTGACGTGGTTCCGATAGGTGGTGCTATCGTACATCCACGTTGGTGGAGACTTCAACCCACGAAGGGTAACGGTTACGCAAGTCCACAGAGGGCTCCACCCACGTATGGTCCACGAAGAAGCAGCATTGTCTATCTCACCATTGCCATCTCCCATGAAGGACTTGCCTCACTTGGGTAGATCTTCATGAAGTATAGGCGATCTCCTTGCCCTTACAAACTCCTTGGTTCAACTCCACAATCTTGTTGGAGGCTCCCAAGTGACACCTAACCAATCTAGGAGACACCACTCTCCAAAAGGTAATAGATGGTGTGATGATGATGAACTCCTTGCTCTTGTGCTTCAAATGATAGTCTCCCGAACACTCAACTCTCTCTCTCTCACAGATTTGGCTATGGTGGAAAGATGATTTGAGTGGAAAGAAACTTGGGGAAGGCTAGAGATCAAGATTCTTGTGGTTGGATTGGAACGTCTTGGTCTCAACAGATGAGTAGGTGGTTCTCTCTGAGAAAATGAGTAGTGGAAGTGTAGGCACGTTCTGATGGCTCTCTCTTGAATAGAGAAGGGGGTGGAGGGGTATATATAGCCTCTACAAAATATCCAACCGTTACACACAATTGACCCAACTCGGTCAGACCGAATAGAAGAACTCGATGAGACTGATTCAGTTCAAAATGTGAACGTTAGGAATCCCGATGGGACCGACATGATCAACTCGGTGGGATATTTTTAGAATTTTTATATTTCTTTAGGATTTTCTTTTGGTGGAATTATTTTTTTGCATTTTGGTGTGACCGATTGCATGAACTCGGTGAGACCGATTTCAGCAACGAGCAAACAGAGAGTTGGTCAGGCAAACTCGGTGGGACCGATTGCATATTTTGCTGAGACCGAATGTAACATCCCAAATTTTCAATTTGGAATGTTATACATAGGTCATCATATGCACATCATATTTTTATTTGCATTTTGGTTTTGTGATCCTAAAAGTCCTAAGCAACTCAAGGACCCATGGAGAGAGTTGGGGATTTTATTATTTTCAAATATGAATTTTCTCAAATATTGAAGAGTGGATCACTTTGGTTTTAATTATTTTTCTCTCCAAATAACATTTCCTATATTAAAATACATGAGAGTAGATAATATGACTTATCCAAAACAAAAGGAATATTGGAGGAAAAATGTTAAAATCAAATTATTGATTTTATTTGGATTTTATTGCTATTTTGTTTGAATTAGAAAAATATGCATTTTTCAAAAATTGCATTTTTAGGCCAAGAAAATATTCACTTTGTTCTATATATTTTATTTAGACGGTGAAAATTGTTTTTGGCATTTTTAGAATGTTTTTATATTTCTTTAGGATTTTTCTTTTGGCGGAATTATTTAAAAAAAAGTTCCGGACCCACTAGGCCGAAGCCCAGCTGACCCACCCCCGCGCCGCCATCGCCTTCGTCCCCGAGCTGGACTCCTGAAGGAGTCTGACGCCGCCACGCCGCCGGCCAGCCCCCTCCCCTCCTTATAAGCTGCTCACCGCCGCCCCTCGCCTCCCCACCTCAAGCCCCGCACCACCCGCCGTAGCCGCCGCCTCACGCAGCCGCCGCCTCGTGCCGCTCGCTGCTGCCGCTGCTCGCCGCTGTCCTGTGCCGTTGCCGCATCCCCGCGCCCGCGCCGCATGCCGCCCCGCCCGCCGGATCTCGCTACCCCGCCACCGCCGTTGACCTCGCGGATCTGCCGCCGATTTTTATAAAACCCTAGGTAAGGTTTTTTTTAGATCGGTTTTCTTCGGTTTCGTTATTTAGCGAGCATTCACTTGTTAGTTCGTTTTTAACGATCGCGTTCGCCCGTCGTCACTTTTAGCGGACGTTCGTCCGATAGATTTTTATTTTCATTTTCTTTTTCTGCCAGGGACCTATCCGCGATTACTTTTATCGTAGATTAGCCCCTGATCTTCAAACCCTCGCCATTTCTTAACCGTTTGACCAAATCCAGTGAAACCAATGCCAAAATCTTCGTCTCGAGCCCCTCTTTTTGTTTATTCGACTTGAACAAGGTTTTGAAAATTTAAAATTTGGTTTCAAGCAGAATTTTTTTCGTAGTTCTTTTGAACGTAGTTTCAGTTCCATAGCTCCGATTCGATTGATTCTTTTTGCAACTCGAAGCTTTTCAGTTGAACTTTTAGATTTGATCTTCGCATTCGATTTTCACCTGTGCATCATTGCTTGAGTGCTTATGTAGGCTATTGTTTGTTTGCGATAGAATTCCTAGAGTGCGAAGCATGCTACTACGGGTCTCTAGGGTTTGCGGCAAGGCAAGTAACACATTGATCATACCCCTTTATTACTTAGTTTTTATAAATTAGTTCAGCCCTCAAACATTGCATGAGTAGGATCTCTTAACATGTGGGTTTTGGGAAGTAGATGTTGAGGTAGAACCTATCGCCCTTTATTATCAAACCTTGGGAGTTACTTCTACGTTATGCTTATAATGCCATGCTATGCTCGTAGACGTGGATTGGGTTTGAGTGTATCCATGACAGATGTGAGATTGTTAATTAATGGTTAACTTAAGGTGGCTACTTAAATACACATCTGGGTGGATTGGTTGCGGGCACCTGGGGATATACTAGTGCTATCCTTTTTGTTCGACACCCAGGCTCAAAATGATCATAAAATTATTCATGATAGAAACTTCCGTGTGCAGCCACAAGATATTATGGGCTCTAGCATAGTTGAGTATGTTGCATGACCTCTTCCAGTGGTAGGCTAGTAGATGTAGGGGATGTAGGTTGGTACTGTCTACCCGGGGTTAGAGTTACTATTTCTGAAAGACTGTGTCTCGGTCATCCGTTTCTCAAACACCGTGTAGTGCGAGAAATCCAACGGAGGAGATCGAGTCTTGTGGGGAAAAGTGCGCAAACCTCCGCAGAGTGTACAAACTAATCATGGTTAGCCCTGTCCCCGGTTATGGACATCTTGAGTATCTGGTACTTGGATTATCATGTGGATCCCATCACTCTAAATTATTTTCTGTTGGGTTGTTAATTACCTTTAAATGGGGATTGAGATGGGGATCTACCATTCTCAATGTTTATCAACTACCATGATAGTTAAACAAAATATATTCCTTTGATGTAGGGAAAAATTGGCTTTTCGCAAAACATTATAACCATAGAGCCTCCACCAGCCATATATGCATGTACTGATTGCTTTTATTCTGTTCATTGCTCTACTGTGTTACATTGCCAGCATATTCCATGTGTTGACCCTTTTCGGGCTGCAATATATCATGTTGCAGACTTTTCAGACGAAGGGTAAGGTGCGCTAGGTCGTTGTCGTGCAGTCAGCTATGCCGTTGGAGTTGATGGACTCACTTTATCTTCCAAGCCTTCCGCTGTTATCTTTTAGATGGCCTTAAGCCATATTTATTGTAATAAGTTCTCTTTTGAGACATTGAATGTAATAAGCGTGCGATTGCTACTCTATTATAAATCCTTAAAGTACTGTGTGTCAGCATTACCGATCCAGGGATGACACTTATACACAAGAGATTTGACCATCCGAGGTCGGATCGCTACAAGATGGTATCAGAGCACACACTAAATGTAGGACACGACCACTAAGATGAGCCATAGGCCACTCTTCTCTACTCATTTCTGACTCCTCTCCATTTTCTACTCTATAGGATGGCAGACTCAAGGAACAAGTTTGCACAACCGGATGAAGACACATCTTTTGGACAACACTTGAAGGAAGTCACTAGGTACCTGAACATCGGAATACCAAGCTTCACCGGGACCTACACCGCCACTTTAGCAGAAGAGGAGCGATGGATGATTCGAGTTCAAGTTCCAGAAAGGACATTCACGCCAGTCACTGAGCCCATATAGTTTTCCTTTGATGCACCAACATGGAAACTAGGAAAGAGCATGGCAGCCCACATCACCATGGGACGCATTGGCGAACTTACCACAACACCATCTACCAGATATGTGGGCACCGAGATGAGCAATGGGAGATGATCAGCACCAGGAAGGACATGTCCATTGCATCTTTGAGTTAAACCAGCACATTCATCGATAGGAGAACCAGATGTGCGCAAGCAAGATAGGTTTGAAGAAGTTGATGACTACGAACATGGAGCTAGAAGAGGAACTCAAGTCTACACACGACGAATACGAGGAGGAAATCACAATACTAGTGGAGAGGAATGACGACCTGACAAGGAAGCTAGGAGTATTCATGGGAGACCCCGCACCAGGAGGAGATGACGACCATCCTAGTGATAACCCACAAGTATAGGGTATCGCAACCATTTTCGAGGGTAGAGTATTCAACCCAAATTTGTTGATTCGACACAAGGGGAGCCAAGGAATATTCTCAAGTATTAACAGCTGAGTTGACAATTCAACCACACCTAGATAACTTAATATCTACAACAAAGTATTTAGTAGCAAAGTAATAGGATAGTAGTGGTAACGATAGCAAAAGTAACGGTAGCAAAAGTAATATTTTTGGTGTTTTGTAGTGATTGTAACAATAGCAACGGAAAAGTAATTAAGCGAAGAACAATATATGGAAAGCTCGTAGGCATTGGAACGGTGATGGAGAATTATGCCGGATGCGGTTCATCATGTAACAGTCATAACATAGGGTGACACAGAACTAGCTGCAATTCATCAATGTAATGTAGGCATGTATTCCGAATATAGTCATACATGATTATGGAAAAGAACTTGCATGACATCTTTTGTCCTACCCTCCCGTGTCAGCGGGGTCCTATTGGAAACTAAGGGATATTAAGGCCTCCTTTTAATAGAGTACTGGACCAAAACATTAACACATAGTGAATACATGAACTCCTCAAACTACGATCATCACCGGGAGTGGTCCCTGTTCTTTTCGCTGGAGAAAGAGAACACTTCTTTTCACAGGATTTCTGTAAGAATCAATAGGGGCCGCATATTGGTTACCAGCTATCGGAACACAGTATACGCCTTTGTCTCGCTTTCCTTCGAAAGTTCTTTATTATCCCTTAGCTACTAACCCCTTTCACTCTGCTTTTGTCACTTCGAGGTTGCCGGATCATAACACATAGTAGGTGACTATAGACTTGCAAGATACGATCAAGAACTCTCATATATTGATGTAAACATAATAGGTTCAGATCTGAAATCATGGCACTCGGGCCCTAGTGACAAGCATTAAGCATAGCAAAGTCATAGCAACATCAATCTCAGAACATAGTGGATACTAGGGATCAAACCCTAACAAAACTAACTCGATTACATGATAAATCTCATCCAACCCATCACCGTCCAACAAGCCTACGATGGAATTACTCACGCACGGCGGTGAGCATCATGAAATTGGTGATGGAGGATGGTTGATGATGACGATGGCGACGATTCCCCTCTCCGGAGCCCCGAACGGACTCCAGATCAGCCCTCCCAAGAGAGTTTAGGGCTTGGCAGCGGCTCCGTATCATAAAACGCGATGAATCTTTCTCTCTGATTTTTTCCTCCCCAAACGTGAATATATAGAGTTGGAGTTGAGGTCGATGGAGCTCCAGGGGGCCCACGAGGTAGGGGGGCGCGCCCAGGGGGGCAGGTGCGCCCCCATCCTCGTGGACAGGGTGTGGGCCCCCTGGCCTTGATTCTTTCGCCAGTATTTTTTATAAATTCCAAAATAATTCTCCGTTGATTTTCAGGTCATTCCGAGAACTTCTAGTTCTGCGCAAAAATAACACCATGGCAATTCTGCTGAAAACAGCGTTAGTCCGGGTTAGTTCCATTCAAATCATGCAAGTTAGAGTCCAAAACAAGGGCAAAAGTGTTTGGAAAAGTCGATACGATGGAGAAGTATGAACTCCCCCAAGCTTAAACCTTTGCTTGTCCTCAAGAAATTCAGTTGATAAACTGAAAGTGATAAAGAAAAACTTTTACAAACTCCGTTTGCTCTTGTTGTTGTAAATATGTAAAGCCAGCATTCAATTTTTCAGCAAAGATTATGAACTAACCATATTCACAATAACATTTAGGTCTCATGTTTACTCATATCAATGGCATAATCAACTAGCGAGCAATAATAATAAATCTCGGATGACAACACTTTCTCAAAACAATCATGATAGGATATAACAAGATGTTATCTCGCTAGCCCTTTTTGAGACCGCAAAACATAAATGCAGGGCACCTTTAAAGATCAAGAACTGACTAGACATTGTAATTCATGGTAAAAGAGATCCAGTCAAGTCTTACTCAATGAAACTAACAGTAATTGATGCAAATAACAGCGGTGCTCTCCAACTGGTGCTTTTTAATAAGAGGATGATGATTCAACATAAAAGTAAATAGATAGGCCCTTCGCAGAGAGAAGCAATGATTTGTAGAGGTGCCAGAGCTCGGTTTTGAAATAGATATGAATAATATTTTGAGAAGTATACTTTCATTGTCAACATAACAACCGAGAGATCTTGATATCTTCCATGCTACACACATTATAGGCGGTTCCCAAACAGAATGGTAAAGTTTATACTCCCCCTCCACCAATAAGCATCAATCCATGGCTTGCTAGAAACAACGGGTGCCTCCAACTAACAAGAGTCCCGGGGGAGTTTTGTTTGCAGTTATTTTGATTTGATTTGCATAAAGCATGGGACTGGGCATCCCGGTGACCAGCCGTTTTCTCGTGAGTGAGGAGCGGAGTCCACTCCTCTTGAGAATAACCCGCCTAACATGGAAGATACGGACAACCCTAGTTGATACATGAGCTATTCGAGTATACAAAAAAGAATTTCATTTGAAGGTTTAGAGTTTGGCACATACAAATTTACTTGGAACGGCAGGTAGATACCGCATATAGGAAGGTATAGTGGACTCATATGGTTGGGGTTTAAGGGATTGGAAGCACAAGCAGTATTCCCGCTTAGTACAAGTGAAGGCTAGCAAAAGACTGGGAAGCGACCAACTAGAGAGCGACAACAGTCATGAACATGCATTAACATTAATGAACATTGAGTGCAAGCATGAGTAGGATATAATCCACCATGAACATAAATATCGTGAAGGCTATGTTGATTTTTTTTCAACTACATGCGTGAACATGTGCCAAGTCAAGTCACTTAAATCATTCAATGGAGGATACCACCCTATCATACCACATCACAACCATTTTAATAGCATGTTGACACGCAAGGTAAACCATTATAAGCTCCTAGCTAATTAAGCATGGCATAAGTAACTATAATCTCTAATTGTCATTGCAAACATGTTTATTCATAATAGGCTGAATCAAGAGCGATGAACTAATCATATTTACAAAAACAAGAGAGGTCTAGTTCATACCGGCTTCTCTCATCTCAATCAGTCCATCATATATCGTCATAATTGCCTTTCACTTGCACGACCAAACGATGTGAATAATAATAATAGTGCACGTGCATTGGACTAAGCTGGAATCTGCAAGCATTCAATAAACAGGGGAAGACAAGACAAGACAATATGGGCTCTTGGTTAAATCAACAATAATGCATAAAAGAGCCACTTCAACATTTTCATTATGGTCTTCTCCTCTCGACCCCCAAAGGACAAGAAAGAAATAAAACTATTTACACGGGAAAGCTCCCAACAAGTAAAAGAAGAACTAGAAATATTTTTGGGTTTTCTTTTTAATTATTACTACTACAACATGAAAAGTAAACTAACTAACAGCTACATCTATTTTTTTGTTTTTATTAAGGTTTATTAAGCACGCAAGCAGAAAACATAAAAAGGATGATACAATGAAAAAGTATGAGCACCAACAGCTAGCATGAGTGTGTGAACATGAATGTAATTTCGCTGAGAAATACGTACTCCCCCAAGCTTAGGCTTTTGGCCTAAGTTGGTCTATGGCCACGGCTGGCCTGGCGGATATCCAAAGTTGTAGCTGGGGTCGTACTGAGATGCAGTGGCAATTGCCTGATGAGCTGCAGCTTGGAGGCGAGCTGTCTCCGCCCTCCTCTCGTACTCGGTCGCCTCCTCCCTGGTTATAACATATCTCCCCTTTGCCTGAAAGTCAAAGAGAGTAGGAGCAGGGAGGACAATATTGACGGCGTGACGCGCTACAAAAAAAATACACATCCGTGACATTTTGGGCCGAACGAAATTTTTTCCTGTCATACATATGACACTTCTATGACGATAATTGTGACAAAACCTGGTATCATCATAGATGTGGTGGGCTCCTACTTCTATGAAAAAAAATCATGAAAGAAAATGGGTTTTTCATCCTGGGCGGGCCGGAGACGCAGCTGCATGAAATTCTTTGGGCCGTCCATGACGGAAAAAAACGTGGTAGAAGCGAGGGGGAGGAAAATTTCGGGGAGTTACCGGTTATGGTGGGAGGTCGGGGGCCGAGCGATGCACGTTTCTCTCGTACACGTACGTGCATGTGTGCGAGGCGTTGGCTCTAACTGAACCCGAGCGAGGCGTTGGGATCTAACTGAACCCGAGCGATTGCACTGCAGGCTACGCGTTACTGAACCCGAGCGATCGATCGATGGATGTTAACTGAACCCGATCGAGCGATTCCTTCGCTGCTGCTGCTAACTGAAGCCGATCGATGCTGCCTCTAGGATTAATAGTGAGTGTTGCAGGGGGGGTGGATGAACAGTGAGCGGTGGCATTGCCTCTTGATGAACAGGACCCCGTGGTGTGGTGGAGGGCTGGATGAACAGTAGACGGTGGAGGGGTGCCCGTGGAGGGGTGGTTGAACAGGACCCCGTGGTGTGGAGGGCTGGATGAACAATAGACGCTGGAGGGGTGCCCGTGGAGGGGTGGTTGAACAGTAGCCGGTGAAGTAGCGCGCGGTGGAGGCTGGAGGAGGTCGACGGTAGCCCGTGGAGGCTCGAGGAGGTCGACGGTGGAGATGAACAGTATCCCATGGAGTCCCGTTTTGCGGTACGCCACACCCCTCCCGATCAACAGGACCCCCGTTTCGACCGTAGTGCTCGAACACAAGTCCGTTTTGTCCGTTTTGCGGTACGCCACACCCCTCCCAATCAACAGGACCCCCGTTTTGACCGTAGGAGGTCCGTTTCGTCCGTTTTGCGGTACGCCACACCCCTTGAGGGAGTCCTGGATTAGGGGGTGCCCGGATGGCCGGACTATACCTTCGGCTGGACTCCTGGACTATGAAGATGCAAGATTGAAGACTTCGTCTCATGTCCGGAAGGGACTTTCCTTGGCGTGGAAGGCAAGCATGGCGATACGGATATGTAGATCTCCTACCATTGTAACCGACTCTGTGTAACCCTAGCCCTCTCCGGTGTCTATATAAACGGGAGAGTTTTAGTCTGTAGGACGAACAACAATCATACCATAGGCTAGCTTTTAGGGTTTAGCCTCTCTGATCTCATGGTAGATCTACTCTTGTACTACCCATATCATCAATATTAATCAAGCAGGACGTAGGGTTTTACCTCCATCAAGAGGGCCCGAACCTGGGTAAAACATCGTGTCCCCTACCTCCTGTTACCATCCGACCTGGACGCACAGTTCGGGACCCCCTACCCGAGATCCGCCGGTTTTGACACTGACATTGGTGCTTTCATTGAGAGTTCCTCTGTGTCATCACTTTTAGGCCCGATGGCTTCTCCGATCATCAACAGCGATGCGATCCAGGGTGAGACTTTTCTCCCCGGACAGATCTTTGTATTCGGCGGCTTTGCACTGCGGGCCAATTCGCTAGGCCATCTGGAGAAGATCGAATGCTACGCCCCTGGCCATCAGGTCAGATTTGGAAGTTTGAACTACATGGCCGACATCCACGGAGACTCGATCTTCGACGGATTCGGGCCACAGCCGAGCGCGCCGCACTGTCACGATGGGCATGATTTAGCTCTGCCGCCGAATAGTGCCCTTGAGACCGCACCTGTGTCCGCTCCGACCCCTAGCTCGGAGCCGATCACACCAACCGAGGATGGGTGGTTAGACACCGCCTCGGGGGCTGCAATTTCTACGGCGATCGAGCCGAACACTAGCCCTCTTCTCTGCGAAGCCCGTGAGTCCAAGGATCCGGACTCCTCTCCAGACTCTGAGCCCTCCGCACCCCGACCGATCGAACCCGATTGGGCGCCGATCATGGAGTTCACCGCCGCGGACATCTTTCAGCACTCGCACTTCGGCGATATTCTGAATTCACTAAAGTCTCTCTCTTTATGAGGAGAGCCCTGGCCGGACTACGGTCAACAAGGTTGGGATGCGGATGATGAAGAAATTCAAAGCCCACCCACCGCCCACTTCGTAGCCACTATCGATAATTTAAACGACATGCTCAACTTCGACTCTAAAGACATCGACGGTATGGATGACGATGTAGGAGATGAACACGAACCAACACCTATAAGGCACTGGACAACCACCTCATCTCATGATGTATACATGGTGAACACACCCAAAGGAAGCGACGACGAGGAACACAGGGATGCAACGAGGGATTTTTCACTCGAAAAGCAATCAAAGCGGCGACGCAAACGCCGCTCCAATCCTCGCCTCGACAGAGACAGCAGCCATACAGACCCAGCCATGGAGCAGGACGAGCCGGCGGACGACGAACATGCCTTCGAGCAAGCATCCAAACAGGGAAACTTGGATAAACAAACCGAACACCCCGTCCCCGGCGAAAACAACAGTCCGGACAACCTTACGCCAGATAAACTCATGGAGCAGAAGAACCTCCACAAAAGGCTCGTCGCCACTACGCATAGCCTGAAAAAGCAGAAGCGGAAGCTCAAAACTTTGAAGATGCACTCAGAATCAGATGGAGCAAAGTACGCAACACCGCAGACAAATATGCCGGCAGTCGCCGCACAAAAAGCTATCCAAAACGAAAGCTACTACCTGAATTTGACGAGGAGGCCTTAGAGACCCCGCAGTCAAAAAATAGGAAAGCCATCCGGTCGGATGGACGACCACATGGCCAGCATGGAGCGGCAAGCGGCGCCGCACACAAGCCAGCACACGATCCACCAAAGGATCCGCATCAAAAAGACGGCCCAGCCAGATCTATATACGGGCCAAGAAAGCAAGCTCTAGTAAGCAATGCAACACAACAAATATCCGAACATCACGGCACACCCAAATACAGGGGTGCCGCACACCCCCTATGTTTCACCGATGAGGTGCTGGACCATGAATTTCCAGCGGGATTCAAGCCCGTAAACATAGAGGCATATGACGGAACAACAGACCCTGGGGTCTAGATCGAGGATTATATCCTCCACATACACATGGCCAGAGGAGATGACCTCCACGCCATAAAATACTTACCCCTCAAGCTTAAAGGGCCAGCCCGGCATTGGCTCAAAAGCCTTCCCGAAAACACCATTGGAAGTTGGGAAGAGCTTGAGGATGCTTTCCGGGAAAATTTTCAAGGGACCTATGTCCGCCCTCCGGATGCAGACGACCTCAGTCACATAACTCAACAGCCCGGAGAGTCAGCCCGAAAATTCTGGAACATATTTCTTACTAAAAAGAATCAGATAGTCACTGTCCGGACGCCGAAGCCCTAGCAGCTTTTAAGCACAACGTTCGAGACGAATGGCTCGCCAGACACCTCGGCCAAGAAAAGCCAAGAACAATGGCCGCATTGACAAGCCTCATGACCTGCTTTTGCGCAGGAGAGGACAGTTGGTTGGCAAGATGCAGCACCAGCGACCCAAGTACATCCCAAGTTAGGGATGGAAACGGAAAACCCCGACGCAGCAAGGACCAGCGCCAGAATAAGGGAAACAGCCCAAAGAGCACAGTGGTCAATGCCGGATTCAAAAGCCTGCGGTAGAATCAGAGAAAGCCGCCCCTCAAGGATCACAGGGACGAGCTATCCAACTTAAACAAAATCTTGGACAAGATATGTCAAATACACAGTACTCCCGGGAAGCCTGCGAACCATACCCACAGAGATTGTTGGGTTTTCAAGCAAGCTGGCAAGCTCAACGCCGAACACAAGGGGCTCGACACACCAAGTGAGGACGACGACGAACCCCACAAGCAGAGCACCAGGAAACAAAAGGATTTCCCACAAGAAGTCAAAACAGTAAACTTACTTCACGTGATGAACAGAATGACGCCACAAGAGATACGCGCCGTACGGCCTATCCCAAAGGAGTCTCGCCAATGGTTGTTAAAACCTATCACCTTCGACCATCAGGATTACTCTAGAAGTATCCGAAACGCAGGCTGGACTGCCTTGGTATTAGATCCCATAATCAGCGGACTCCATTTTACAAATGTCCTGATGGACGGCGGCAGTGGTCTAAACCTGTTATACCAGGACACAATCCGCAACATGGGGATAGACCCAACAAAAATTCGCCATAGCAAAACCTCCTTTCAAGGGGTAACGCCAGGCCCGGATGCCCGTTGCATGGGTTCTCTCCGGCTAGAAGTTATGTTCGGCTCCCCCGATAACTTCCGTTGCGAACAACTAACTTTCCACATCGCCCCATTCTCAAGTAGCTATCAAGCACTGCTGGGACGCGAAGCTTTCGCCCGCTTTAACACAATACCGCATTATGCATCTCTTACGCTTAAGATGCCCGGTCCATGAGGCATCATCTCATTAAAGGGAAAACATCGAGTGTTCCTCCCGCGCGGAAAACAGTGCGGCTGCCTTGACAGCCCCACAATAAAGCGGCTTCACCAGCCAAAGCATCTAAAGAGGTCGTCAAGACCACGGACACGGCTAGACGAGTCCGGCATAAACATACCATTGATAAAGGCTTAATAGCCATATACCCGTGTACTAGGGGCTCCGCGCATATAAAATAAGAGACAATAAAGCTCAATTTTACCCATTTCAATTCATACTTTGTTTATTTAGTATAACTCATGTTCGGCACGATCTTTCTTTAACTAAGTTCCTCTCTTTTACAGATGAACAACGTGCTACGCCCGTCCAGGATACGGCACAACGGAGACACAGGCGCAGACGTGTAGCAGGGATCCGTTCCAAGGATTCTTTTCAGATTAAGACCCTGCGTAAAGCTTTTTTACTATCTCTTGTTGATACACATCCCCTGGTTTCTTGGTATAACCAAGGAGGAGGCTGGCCTTTTGGCATGTGGCCATGTCAGAGTTTTGCGCGTACCTGGACACTAGGGGCTTACTATTAAGGGCGTTATCCCGCCCGCCCTCATAAAGACCGAATACCTTAGGGAGTGTTCGGCGTCGCGAGTTTGGCCTTATATGCATCAGCTCCGAATCATGTCTTTGGTCAAATGTTGGGTTTGCCTGGCTCCTGTGTTTTGTTGCCTTACGTTCCGCTCTATCGGCTAAGGCGGCACCAGGAGAACTACTGCGATTGTGCCCCGGTTCGGCCAGGCGAGCACCTTAGTAGAGAAAGCCGGAAACTGACTGTCATGATATAGCGTGAGACTGGTCAACCACTCGATCACATACCGGAATCTTTAGGATTCCTCCGCATTAACAAAGGGCCATTTCCCGGCCAGGCACATACGCGCCCCGAGTTCAGGCGAGCGCAGGCGCCACAAGGGGCTATATAAGTAGCCTCAATGTCAAACTCCTATGGCTAAGTGAAAGTGATAAAGCATCATAGTCCGATTGCCTAGTTAGCTGTGCTATCACCTCCTTTGTAGGACCAAGACGTTGGATTAAGTGTGAAAATGCGCCTTCTGCGAACACCCCCGCATTATGTGCGTGGGGGCTGAAGCCGACGACTGCCCTCTTTCAGATTATGTATACATATATGTTAAACGGACGTACAGGAGGTATCATAATACTTGCAGGCACAAGTATAAAAAGATTCTACAATTTATCAAAATAATTGTTTTACAATAATACATGCTATTCGAATATAGTATCCTTCGAGCACTGCCTCTCTATTAAACGAGCGCCTTGCAGAACTTCCTGAAAATAGCGCTCGGCAGGTACTCGGCTTCCATCCGAGTCTGGGGATGCAACAGCAGTGGCTTCCATTTCCGCCCAGTATGTCTTGACATGGGCAAGATCCATCCGCGCACCCTCTATGCACGCTGACCTCTTCATCGCATTGATATGCGGCGCCGCACCAAGGAACTACTGCACCAAGTTGAAATAACTTTTCGGCTCTGGTCTCTCTGGCCATAGACGACTCACGACATACTTCATGGCGAGTCCGGACAACCTATTTAGCTCGGACCATTCGGCCAAACGATCGGCTAATGACAGTGGACGCTCTGGATTGTGGAACTGCGACCAGAAGAGCTTTTCCACTTCGCGATCTTCTTGATCTTGGAAGTGCTCGGCCGCATCTGCGACACTCGCTGCTAAATCCAGATAGGTGTCCGCCGTACTCCACATCTGGTCTAACGGAGCATGTTTAGGATCATAGAACTTCCTCCGCAGCATAAAGGGCTTTCTAGCCGCGATTTCTCCGACCTGACGTAGCTCCTCCTTCACAGCTCTCATCGCAGAGCGAGCATCCTTGGCATCGGCAACGGCCTTCTTCAGGTCCGTCTGTTCCGCCCGATCTTCTTTTTCAAGAAGCTTGCAACGGTCAGCAGCGTTCTTCGGCTTCATGGCCATCTCAACCATTTCCTTCTTGCTTCAGCAGTGAGCAGCTTGTTCGGCCTTCAGCTCTTCAATTGCCTTTCCGACAGTCGCATCACTTTTCCTGGCTTGCTCCTTGGCTCAGGCAAGTTCCGCCCGAAGATTCTCCATGGCAGCAGCACCACCTGCATCAATCACACACATTGTAAGATACTGGCATAAAGCTCCTCTTACCAGGCGCCGCCGAAGGAATTACATACCTTGTGCCTCGTCAAGCCGCTTGTTGACAAGCGCGATGTCGGCATCTGCCACGTCAAGTTGTCGCTTTAGCTCGGCAAATCCATTAGTCTGGCTGGCCACCGGACACTTCGTGCTTGTCATATAAAGGCGACATATTAGACCTGGGATTATGATCCTCTGTGCGCCGTCACTTTTGACAACGCATAGAGTCTAAGGGGCTACTATCTACACAGGGCGCATCTTATTTATGCGCAACTGTCCAAAAAGGGTACATTATTTTGCGTACCTCAAAACCTGTCAGTAAACTCCTGACGGCCTCATGCAATCCGCTCTGCGCGGATGAAATCCTCTCAATCACCGTACCCATTAATGCACGGTGCTCCTCTGAGATAGATGCTCGTCCCAGCAGATCCTTCAGCTCCTCCGACCGCGCACTAGACGGTGCCGGACTCGTCCGATGGCCCTTTTCGAAGGCCGGACGCGGAGGGCTTTGGGGGGCCATATGACTACCTTCCGGCCCCGCCGGATTCGGAGAAACCCTCCGCGACGATACCTCAGGGTCGCCTGCCTCGCAAGGCGGTACGGCAGGGGGAGGCATTCCACTCTCCATCATCTCCGGAAGAAGATCCCCCGAAGACGAGCTCTGTTGAGAAGGGCTAAGGTCCGAGCTACAAGGTAAATTTTTGATTACTTTTCTCAGATATAAAGCAGGTATTTCTCTCATTTCTTAAAAAGAAAACTCCTCTCTACTTACGGCTCGGTGGAGGGCTGATCCCCTTGAGGGCATAATTCGGCCGAAGTATCCCCCAACACAGGACCCTCTGGCGAAGATTTCTTCCCCCGCTTTAAGGCCATGATCTCCGGATCTCCAGAGGTGGTCCTCTTCTTCCCTTGAGGAGAGGAATTTTCGATTCCTCCCTTCCGGACAACCTCCTTTGATGAGGCTGTAGCTCCCTTGTCCCCTCCCTCGCTTCCCTTTAAAGGCACAACCTCCAACATCCTGACTAGCACGGGACCCGGCATGGTCTCGGGGAGGGGGGCCGGACACCTAATTAGCTTTGCTTTCGCTATCCACTCCTGTTTAAAGGACAACTCTTTTAGGGGCAATTTTATGATAAATATACGGATAGAGAGTCCGGACACAAGGCTACATACTTGAGTATCCGAACGATTGCAGCTCAGACCTGCATCCTCCGTAGAATCCGGACACACTACTTGTGGTCCGAAGAACAATTTGTACATCTCCACCGGCATCATGCCAAGAAAATGTTGGAGAACTCGTGGTCCCTCCGGGTTGAACTCTCACAGGCGGAGGGGGCGACGTTTGCAGGGTAGAACTCGGCGAATTAACATAACCTGTGTCACCATGACCAGACTGATGTCTCTTTCTAGGAGATCTAGGATGTGGCCCTGCAACAGGGGCATGTCCTTTGCCGGCCCCCAGTCCAGCCTCGTATTGACCCATGACGCCAGTCGTGGCGGGGGACCCGAGCGAAAGGCAGGTGGCGCCACCCACTTAGGGGCCCTAGGAGCGGTAATATAAAACCACTCTCACTGCCATAAGCTAGACTCCTCTTGAAAAGAGCCATCGGGCCATGGAGTACCAGCATTCTTGCTTATAAAAGCACCTCCGCACTCCGCATGCCGTCCCTCGATCATCTTCGGCTCTACTTTGAAGGTCTTGAGCCATAGTCCGAAGTAAGGAGTGATACAGAGGAAGGCTTCACACACGACGATGAATGAGGAAATATGGAGGATGGACTCTAGGGCTAAGTCGTGAAATTGCAGCCCATAATAATACATGAGCCCCCTCACGAAGGGATCCGTCGGGAAGCCTATGTAACGCCCCATGACCGATGTGCCAGGTGTCGTCCAGTTATTCGCTGTTGTTGCCTTGTCATTGCTTGCGTGTCATGCATTGCATATCATGTCATCATGTGCATTTCATTTGCATACGTGTTCGTCTCATGCATCCGAGCATTTTCCCCGTTGTCCGTTTTGCAATCCGGTGCTCCGTTCTCCTCCGGTGGTCATTTGTACCTTCTTCTCGTGTGTGGGGATTAAACATTTCCGGATTGGACCGAGACTTGCCATGCGGCCTTGGTTTACTACCGGTAGACCGCCTGTCAAGTTTCGTACTATTTGGACTTCATTTGATACTCCAACGGTTAACCGAGGGACCGAAAAGGCCTCGTGTGTGTTGCAGCCCAACACCCCTCCAAAGTGGCCCAAAACCCACCTAAACCTCCTCCATCATCTCAGTCGTTCGATCACGATCGCGTGGCCGAAAACCGCACCTCATTTGGACTCTCCTAGCTCTCTCTACCTATATATTTGCACCTCCCCCCGAAAATTCGCGGATGAACCCTAGATCTTACCTCTCTCCATGCCGCCGGACATGTCCGCCCGGCGGCCGAACGCGTCCACCCAGCCGGCCACCTCACCCCGTCCAATGAGGGAGCGCCATGTCAGCTCCGCCGCTCCTCTCCTCCACACAGACGCCGCCACTTGTCACTGCCTCCCTCTCTCCCCACCGGCGCCGTCGAGGCCCGCCGCGGCCCGCGGGAGGCCCGCCCGAGCCGTCCTGGGCCCGAGCGCCTCGCACCCCGACCGAGTCGCCCGCCGTGCCTCTCCTTCGTCCCCGCCGCCTCGGGTGCTTCGCGCCGCCACCGACCCTCGCCGGAGTCCGCCCCCGTCGCCCCTTCGCTTCCCAGCCGCCGTCCAGAGGCGCCTCTGCCTCGATCCGCCCAAGGGAGGAGCCCAAGTGCGTCCGGTTCCAGATCCGGTGATGGCTGCCGCGGTTCCGGCCATTCCCATCGCCGGAGCCGAGCTCCACCATCTCCGGCCGCCGCCCCGTCCCAGATCCGGCCGGGTGGGACAAGATCCACCCAGTCCCGAACCAAACGTCTCGTCTCAGATCTGCACCCCTCCGTCCCGGATCCCTCCGTCTCGCGTTGACTTTCGCGGAGGTATAATTTCACTAAGTCGCAGAAATTCCTAGATTCATATGCCCTTGTTCATCATGTCGTAACTTTGCATCCGTAGCTCCGATTTGTGCATATAGCATATCAAAATGTTCATCTCAGAGAGTACATCATTTCATCTCATTGCATCATTTTCATTTGAGTTCATCTTGATGACCGAAATGCTGTTAGAAGAGTGCTACTTGAGATATTTGCCAGATCTGCTGCTCCATTTAGATATTTGTCATTTTTGCCATGATTATTGTGTCCATGATATGCCCCTGAGCTCTACATGTGTTTTGTTAAGGGTTTTGCCATCTTTCCAGAGGTGCAACCCATGTATTTTTTGATGTGTGTGGTGACGAGCACAAGATTGCAAAGTGAGGCACTTGGTAATGCTGATTTCAGGGACTTAGCATTTCCACTAAGTCCTTGAGCTGTTTATCTCATATGGTCATATGTTCATGTTGTTTCCTAGTGATCCGTGCCTCTTTTGAGGATGATAAGTAAGGATGTTTTGTTAATCTTGTAGTGGTCTATCCATCCATGTCTTTGTTTGCAAATATGGAGCACCCTAGCTTGAGTCAATCGAGCTCTACTTTTGTCATTTTGTGAATCTGGGCAGATTGTCTACTTGTTAGCGATTTTGCTGAGGATGTTGTAGTTGATCCGTGCATGCCATGTTATTGTTCTTTCCATGTCTAGCTTGTATTTTGTGTATTCTTGATGGGTGTATGCTTAGATTGTCATGACTTGCTCTGTAGTGAGTGCATCGAGCTCATGAACATGCCTACTTGATATCTGTTTTGCATGCTCCAGTTTTTCACTAAGTCTGTGATCTGATTATGTTTTTGCCATGTTCACATGCTTGCAAATGTATTTCTGATCCCTTTTGGCTCAAGGTCACTAAGGGACTTTTGTTAAGCTCTTTGAGTAGCTCCATGCCCTGCTTTGCTTTGCCATGTTCAGGCCCTGTAGCTTATAGTTCTCATGCTCCAAAGTGTGCTACCTGATCTGAAATTCCAGACAAGTGTTAATTTCACTAAGTCTGAAATCTGTTTGTCAAATGCATTTTTGCCATGCTTATTTGAATCTGTTAGTGGATGATTTGGCCGTAGCCAAGTGTACATCTTTTGTTAAGCATCATGTATGGATCCCTGCCATGTATTTTGTTGTCATGTTTGAGTGTTGTAGCATGTTCCAGTTTCAGCATGCTCCAGTTTTCACCAAGTCTGAGAACTGATTATGTTTTTGCCATGTTCACATGCTTGCAAATGTATTTTCTGATCCCTTTTGGCTCAAGGTCACTAAGGGACTTTTGTTAAGCTCTTTGAGTAGCTCCATGCCATGATTTACTTTGCCATGTTCAGGTCCTGTAGCTTATAGTTTTCATGCTCCGGAGAGTACTATGTGATCTGAAATTCCAGGCCTGTGTTAATTTCACTAAGTCTGAAATCTGTTTACCAAATGCATTTTTGCCATACTTGTTTGAACCTGTTAATGGATGAATTGGCCGTAGCTCAGTGCTAGACTTTTGTTACGCATCATGAATGGATCCCTGCCATGTATTTTGATGCCATGTTTGGGTGCTGTAGCATGTTCATCTTGTTGCACTTAGTTGGCTACTTGCTGTAAATCGCAGACCGGTGCCATATTTGAATCGCTTGCCATTTCCAAACCGTAACTCCGATTCCGGCGTTCTTTATATCGTTTTCAAGCGATTTCATCTCACCTTTCCAGTGTAACACTTGTATTTCCAAGTTGTGGCCAGGTTCATGCATTCCATTGTCAAATCATGCATATGCATCGCATCCCGCATATCATATCATGTTCTTGAGTTGGTTGTTCACTATGTTGTGTGCTTCTTTCCGGTGTTTGCTTCTTCGGGTTGGTTCCGGTAACGTCGTGTTGTGAGGACCTGTTCGTCTACGTTCCGTTTGTCTTCTTCATGGACTCGTTCTTCTTCCTTGCGGGATTTCAGGCAAGATGATCATACCCTCAAAATCACTACTATCTTTGCTTTGCTAGTTGCTCGCTCTTTTGCTATGCCTATGCTGCGATACCTACCACTTGCTTATCATGCCTCCCATATTGTTGAACCAAGCCTCTAACCCACCTTGTCCTAGCAAACCATTGTTTGGCTATGTTACCGCTTTGCTCAGCCCCTCTTATAGCGTTGTTAGTTGCAGGTGAAGATTGAAGTTTGTTCCTTGTTGGAACATGGAGATGTTGTTCCTTGTTGGAACATGTTTACTTGTTGGGATAACAAAATATATCTTATTTAATTAATGCATCTATATACTTGGTAAAGGGTGGAAGGCTCGGCCTTATGCCTTGTGTTTTGTTCCACTCTTGCCGCCCTAGTTTCCGTCATATCGGTGTTATGTTCCCGGATTTTGCGTTCCTCACGCGGTTGGGTTATAATGGGAACACCTTGACAGTTTGCTTTGAATAAAACTCCTCCAGCAAGGCCCAACCTTGGTTTTACCATTCGCCACCTAGCCTTTTTCCCTTGGGAGTCGCGCATCCCGAGGGTCATCTTATTTTAACCCCCCCGGGCCAGTGCTTGTCTAAGTGTTGGTCCGAAATGGGCAGCCTGCGGGGCCACCTCGGGGAAACTTGAGGGCTGGTTTTACTCGTAGCTTGACCTCTCCGGTGTTGCCCTGAGAACGAGATATGTGCAGCTCCCATCAGGATGTCGGCGCATCGGGCGGCTTTGCTGGATTTGTTTTACCATTGTCGAGGATGTCTTGAAGAACCGGGATACTGAGTCTGATCGAAATGTCTCGGGAGGAGGTCTATTCCTTCGTTGACCGTGAGAGCTTGTCATGGGCTAAGTTGGGACACCCCTGCAGGGATTTGAACTTTCGAAAGCCGTGCCCGCGGTTATGGGCAGATGGGAATTTGTTAATGTCCGGTTGTAGAAAACCTGAAGTTGACCTTAATTAAAATACATCAACCGCGTGTGTAACCGTGATGGTCTCTTTCCGACGGAGTCCGGGAAGTGAACACGATGTTGGAGTTATGCTTGACGTAGGTTGTTTTAGGATCACTTCTTGATCATACTTTTATCGAACGTGCTTTGCTTTCTCTTCTCGCTCTCATTTGTGTATGTTAGCCACCATATATGCTAGTCGCTTGCTGCAGCTCCACCTCATACCTTTACCTTACCCATAAGCTTAAATAGTCTTGATCGCGAGGGTGCGAGATTGCTGAGTCCCTGTGGCTCACAGATACTTCCAAACCAGTTTGCAGGTGCCGTCGAACCGTGCAGATGACGCAACCAAGCTCAGGAGGAGCTCGATGAAGATCTTGTCCTTATGTTGTTTCGTTCTAGTTGACCAGTAATGGAGCCCAGTTGGGGTCGATCGGGGACCTTTGTCGCATTTGGGGTTCTTCTTTTATTTTGGTTCCGTAGTCGGACCTTGATTATATTTGGATGTTGTAATGCTTTATTCATGTAATTTTGTGAAGTGGCGATTGTAAGCCAACTATGTATCTCTGTCCCTTATGTATTGCATGGGTTGTGTGAAGATTACCTCACTTGCGACATTGCTTTCAATGCGGTTATGCCTCTAAGTCGTGCTTCGACACATGGGAGATATAGCCGCATCAAGGGCGTTACAAATTGGTATCAGAGCCTTCCCCGACCTTAGGAGCCCCACTGCTTGATCGAATTAGCGGACGAGTTGAGTCTAGAGAAATGTTTTTAGTCATTGAGGAATTATATATCGGAGAGTTTAGGAATTGTTTTTACTTCCCAGTCTCCTCATCGCTCTGGTAAGGCATCCTGACGTAGAGTTTTGACTCTTCTCTTCTCAAATTTCACTAAATTTTTTTTTAGGATCACGGGGTTATCTTGGAATCGTTCCGATGGTTTTATGACGAGAACATTGTCTTGGTGCCTCCTGTCAGGGGTTTTGTGGAAGTGTCCCGGGGAGTTGAGCTCTGAGGTGTTGTCGTCATAATTTTATCGTTGCAGTTCTGGAATACCTGAGTTTAGTACGCCGACATCGAAAATCTCTTTTATGCAATTCGTTGGTGAGATAACCTCGACGCCACCCAGTACTGGGGCGGGAGTTCGGGAGTATCGCCATAACTTGTATAACGGATGCTTTTTGAAGGTTCAGGTAGACGATTTCCGAAGGTTTCTTGGTTATGTGTTGAATGATGGATACAGCTGGATGTAGGATTTGCTAGTTTGGGTGAGATATTATGCTTCCCCTGTATCCCCAACACCTGATTGCATAACCGGAAAGGTTCGGGAGTTTCATAGGTGGGAATCAAGTAGCTCTTAGGATATCTTTCCGACAGATGTATGATATGAAATTGGGGTTCGACGTCTAGTGGTCCGCCTATTCACGGTCAGTTTTACAGTGGTCTCGTTGTGTCTTAAAGAGTCCTTGGCTATGCCGACTCGGGGACGCTTCGTATGTCATGTGCACTGCCTTGTACATGATGGTGCTGTATGATCGAGCCCGTGTAGGCCCCACCACGAAAACTTCAGACAAAATCTCTATCATATGTTTGTTCCGGCTTATTCCGCAAGCCAATCCTTTGTTTTTGTTTTTGAGTTGTGGTATTCGAGTTGCTTCGAAGTCAAATGTGGATTCCATACCTGTCCCATATGGTGTTCTCATACTCCGATGTGGATACCAATCCTTCTTGATCATCAAGATTGTTTTCGTCAATCCTTTTTAACCGGCTTGCTTCTCTTCAAGTGGATCCGATCATTGCAACATCCGCAAGTTTCAATCTCAGCTTTCTCTACGGTGTTCGTTTCATCCATCCCAAGTTGCATTTGTTTTCCCGCCCACCCACCCTTTTTCGTGAAGGACTCAGATTTCTTAATCGAGTATCCATCTTATTGATGTGAAGCCTCTCCATTCTTTTTCTATCAATATTCTTATCCGGTGATTCTCATGAAGATTCTAACGGAGCTTCAAGTTCGTCTCTCATTACTCGTTTTCTTCTCTGGTGGAACCAATTCAAGCTTTAGTGTTGATCATATCCCTTTTCCCTTGTTTCAAATACCTTCTCATGCCGGTGCACCTATTAAACATCTACTTCTCGCTATTCATTTGTTCCGGAGTGCTAAAGATATCTCCAAGATTCGTGTTTCCACTCTACATTCGTTCAAGCTCTTTCGAGTATGTTATCTCATTCAAGCCATTTAATTCAACCGGTGCAATCTCTCTTTCAAATCATTCAACGATGTTTTCTTTTGAGTGGGCCCTAACCCACATGTCTTTTCCCAGGATCTTACCTGACTCTTCTTATTTTCCCGGAGCTATCCAAAAATTTCTTGTCTAAGTTTGACGTAAGAATGATTTATCATTAGTAAAATGTCTTTCCCCAAGATCTTCCAAATTCTTTTCATCGTTGGCTCAACCTCTTCGTTTTGATTCTTCCGGTGTGCCTCAATAATTCTTGGTGGTGTTTCTCGTCGTCATTTGAAGACCGAAGAAGAGTGTTACCTCCATATCTTATCCGTTCTCTCAGAGATTCGTGGTTCTAATTCGAGGCCATCCTCTCATAATTGTTTGATTGTGAGAATTCTTTTTATCCATCTGGAGCAATTCAGGAGCCTTTTCAGTTTGTTCATCCGAAGCCCATCATCTAAGATTTATTCATTCTCAGCTTTCAGCTATCATTCTCCAAATTTTACCGGTGCTTCGTTCATGTGATTTTTAATCGACTCGTGATCTCTTCGTTCTCATGTATCTAAATCCTCTCAAGCACCTTCGTGTATTTGCTAATTCTTCCCAGTGTTTCTTTATGTTTTATTCGTTCTTTCTCAATTCTTACGGTGGTTCGTTCAAGAGTTTTCTTCCTTTGTGTATCATATCTATGCATTCGTGCTTTTCAAATTCTACCGGTGGTTCGTTGAAGACCTTCTCAAGTTTGCGCTATATCTCTCTTAATCTTTCTACGAGGATAAGTAGTATGCCAAATCTGTTGCTTGTCAGCAATTAAATTGTTGAAGGATACGCATAACATAATTCTTATTCTTGTTCCATCCAAGTGATTAATTCCTTTTTTTCTGGAGTGGTTCATCATATCATATTCTCAGTTCGAGATGCCTTGTCTTTTCTTTCCCGGAGTTCCAAGCTCTAATTATCACGGATATCCATCTAAATCATTGCAAGGGTTCACCTTGTGTTTTCAATTTCTCTTTCTTTTTATTCTTTTATTACTGGAGTTCTTCATGAAGGTTCTACTTGATGGATTCATCAAGGATTTAATTCCTTCACGAAGTGTTTATCGACAGTCTTTGCTAAGAAGCTCAAGTTTTCTTCTTCTTGCTATCCGGAGTGCAATTCTTTCTACCATATTATCGGAGGTGGTATTATGTCATTCTTGATAATTTGAGTTCATGTTTCATGATTCACATTTATTAAGAATGAGGTATTTTAAATCCATCAATCTCATTATTGAAGTATCTTGGGTTATATTTCACCTAAAGCTTTCCCTAAGGATTGTTGCTATCTATGGTGCTCATAAGTGACCCAAGTTCTTCGACCAGGTGGGTCCCGACTATCAGGCACTTCCTTACGTGCGAAGATGTAGCTGGTGGGTCCCAGCAGTCAGGGGGGCGAACCATTTTGTTTCTTTTTGCCCGGACGCACTTTGTTGCGTGCAAAGGTGTAGCTGGTGGGTCCCAGCAGTCAGGAGGGAAACGTTTTTTTTTCGTGAAATACGGTGGCCCGTCCGGTGGGTCCCCGCTGTCAGGTGGAGGAATAATTATTTTGCGCGTAATAAGGAGGCACTTCCTTGCTGTGACCGTGGACCCAGCTGTCAGCGTCTCCACGCACAGTACTCTTCCGATGGAAGTCGGTCATTGACCACATTGACCATGCCGCGCCGAGAGCACCACGGCGGTGGACGACGGTGAGGCCTAGGAAGGGGACGATACGGAGGCAGGGAAGACTCGGCAGTTGTTTCCCACGCGGAGGGGAGTACGACTGTACGAGGGTTTACTGGTTCGTCTGCCATCGCCGGAGAATAACAGCAGGTGTGGGTGAGTAGTGGGATGGCTAGGCCAGCGATGGGAGTATGGTGGGGCGGTGAGGCCTGCGCGGCAGCATAGCCGGCCGCGGGGAGGAGGGAGCAGGCAGTCCCACCGGCGCTTGTTGGAGCGGCTGGAGCAGGAAGAGCAGAGATTGAAGAAGCACGACGGCCGTTGGATGGACATCCAACAGTCAGTGCTTGTGCGTCAACCTTTTTTTAGGAAAGCCTCAAATCTGTGGAAAACATCATACATCCCATCTGCCATTATTTCTAATAATTTACAACCCATTTGCTAATTCTTAAGGTTTTTTGGAGCCCATATTATTTTTGGTAGCATTACAACCCATATTGTGGCCACGGTTAAAAAAGTATACGAAATTTTGCATATTTCAGTGCGGTCCGAACTGTTTTTAATCCCGAAATTTCAACTCACATTCAAACTGATTTTAAAAATAAATGTATATCAATAGAAAATCCAACAAATTCTCCATGCATAAAAATTAATGTAATTTAAAATCTTGAAATGAAAAAAATATATTGGAAACTAATTGCCGGTTTGATGTGTTTTAAAAATGTACAACCCATTTCTCATTACTGATGGGCCATTTTCTCGACCAGACGAATGAAAGCTCTCCTCGTCTTGAAAGATTTGCAGCCCAACAGGCCTGACAAAGCGACTTACTTGGCAAATCACAAAAAAACTAGGCTGTGGCCGTGGACCCAGCTGTCAGCCTCTCCACGTACAGTACTCTTCTGATGGAAGTCGTTCCTTGACCACGTTGACCACGCCGCGCGGACAGCACCACGGTGGTGGACGACGGCAAGGCCTAGGAAGGGGATGACGCGGAGCCGGGGAAGACGCGACAGTGGAAGCCCGCGTGGAGAGGAGTACGAGGGTTCACTGGTTCGGCTGCGGTGTGAGGCTGCCGTCGCCGCAGGGCCTGGCCAGCGGTGGGAATAGTAGGGGGTGGTGAGGCCTCTACGGCAGCACAACCGACCATGGGAGGTAGGAGCATGCGGCACGACCGGCGATGCTTTGGGCGGCTGGAGCAAGAAGATCAGAGGTTGAAGAAGCACTACGGCTGTTGGATGGACATCGTACGATCACTGGAGCTAGAATCGTTCATATTCACTAAGTTGACAAAACCCTTCATCCCCGTCAACTCAGTAGGCCCACAAGTCAGCCTCCCACCAAGGTGGGTCCCAGCTAGCCGGGGGGGGGGGGTATTCTTTTTTTTGTGCATAATAAGGAGGCACTTCCGGTGGGTCCGAGCTGACAGCAGGGGGAACGTTTTTTCGCGAAATACGGTGGCCCGTCCGGTGGGTCCCAGCAATCAGGGGGAAACAATTTTTTTCACAAAATACTGGTGGCCTGTCCGGTGGGTCCCCGCTGTCAGGTGGAGGAATAATTATTTTCCGTGTAATAAGGAGGCACTTCCTTGCGGCTGCCGTGGACCCAGTTGTCAGCCTGTCCACGTACAGTACTCTTCTGATGGAAGTCGGTCATTGACCACATTAACCATGCCGCACCGAGAGCACCACGGCGGTGGACGACGACGAGGCCTAGGAAGGGGACGACGCGGAGCCGGGCAAGACGCGGCAGTGGATGCCCACGCGGAGAGGAGTACGAGCATTCACTGGTTCGGCTGCAGTGTGAGGTTGCCGTCACCGCAGAATAACAGGGGGTGTGGGTGAGTGGAGGGATGGCCTGGCCAACGGTGGGAGTAGTATGGGGGCGGTGAGGCCTCCGCGGCAGCACAGCCGGCCACGGGAGGTAGGAGCAGGCGGCACGACCGGCGCTGCATTGGGCGGCTGGACCAAGAAGACCAGAGGTTGAAGAAGCACTACGGTCGTTGGATGGACATTGTACGGTCACTGAAGCTAGAATCGTTTATATTGACTAAGTTGACAAATCCCTTGGTATGCTCCAACTTAGTAGACCCACAGGCCAGCCTCCGAAATGGTGCACCCCAGATGTCAGGGGGAGGAATCATTTTTTGGGTGGCCGAAGCTAAGAATATCCGAGATTGAAGAAGAAGCACGACATTCGTTGGATAGACATCCAACGGCCACTGCTGCTAGAACCGTGTGTTGACTATAATAAGTTGACAAAGCCTTGCATACGCGTCAACTTATCTTTTTAGGGGACGCGTCACTTAGTAGGCCCACAAGTGTGTGGCAGAGAACTTATAGCCCATTTGCGTTTCTTAAGAATGTACAACCCATTTTTGAATTCTAATGGAATTTACAACATCCCATTTACAGTTTGTTAAAAGTACAACCCATTTTCTAGCTAGGACAACGATTAATAATTTCAACCAACCATTGAAGACAGAATTCAATAAAATTTCCCACATTTTGATGGGATCCAAAATATTTTTATCCTGAAATTTCTAGTCACATTAAATATAAATTTGTATTACGTAAAAATCCAACGAAACATTGCGCGCGCAAAAATGAAAATTTAAGATTTTCAAATCCATAAATAATATTTTATAAACTAATTTCGTGTTTGGTGCATTTTTTATAGTTACTGCCCAATTTTTATAATTACATCTCATTTATTATTTTTTAAAGCCCATTTTGCTATTAAGCGTAATGCATCCCTCATAGGAAAGATTTGCAGCCCAGCGGGGTGGAGAATAACAAGTTGACCTTGCCAGGGTATTCCTCAAAAAGACGTATAGCTGGGCTGGCCATTTTCTTCTTGAAAAAATTAGTATCTGGGCTGGATATCTGGCCTGGGCTAGACGGGCCATAGCCCGCCCAGTTAATACCCTGCTCTCCTCTAAACAACAACGGAATCATCGCCAAGAAAAACTCTGAAGTGTTCACGCCTCAAAAACACAAATACTGCTCGAGCTGGTTGGTCCCAGCTGTCGGCCGCACCTCGTGCAGTTCTCTCGTTTATATTGACAACATATGTTGACAATGGTGTGGGACCGTGATGTCAGGAAACCAGGAGAAAGCAAAAAAATATAGTTGTACATAATAAGGAGACACTTGCGTACGTATGGCTATGGCCCTAGTGGGTCCCTAGTGTCATCCAGTCAAAATAAAGTCATCTCCTGAATCCTCATGTTCGTTGACGATGTTAACAATGCTCGGCGCCGCGGTGAGCGCAACAACTCGAAGGACAACGGAGAGGGCCTCGCGGGCCCTACGGATGGTCTGATACAGCGCCCGCTGCTCATTCAGGAAGCTAGGATCATTAGACACCTATGAGCACCTTCGAGAAACTGAGACGGCATGAAACGGTAAGGCCGCGCTTGGGAGCTCTGGTTTATTTCAAACCTATATTAACATACAAGTGTAATTTACTCGTCATCGGAAACAACGCGTAAAGTACAGGCGTAATGAAACCGAGGGCCCGAGGTCTATAAGTAAAACCGGCGGGTTACGCTTGTAATTTGAGAGACCAGTGTATATTTTACGAGCACTGCTATATGGACGACATTACCAGACGATACATGCACGACGTGCGTATCATGCCATCCATGGGCAAGGCTGAAACAGCAGCTAACGGCTGGATTAGCAATCATCCGAGTGTCGTTCAGCGTTTTTATCGTGTGTGAAGTACTTCCGATATTTTACTAGTCGAAATTGACCAACCAAGCGCCTTCGCCCTAGACCATCTACTTTAATTTACAAGCGTCAGTTTTAGAAGCGGTTTTGGTTGGAAAACGATGATCCAATCACAGCCTAATATCATGAGTTGGTCGGAAGATCATATGGTTTCACGTCTAACCTACCCGACTTGTCGTATAGGATATGAATGAAACATCAGACAATGAACTTCTTATGCACGGAAACAACAGAAGAGGATGATCTTCTTAACAAGCAAATCACTAGCATTGGATCGACATGCAAAACAATACGAAGCATTATTCTCAGGAGGCACGGTGAACAGCTCGTGATGCCGCATGCCACAACATTCCAAGTTCAACTTTGCAATCAAACACAACGCTTGGCATTACATAGACAGTATTCAGAACAAACTCTTAACACAGGAATATCTCAGCAGAGTAACTGTTTACTTCTAAACTGAACACCGGAATAGGAAAAAACACTCGACGCTGCTCACAGCAAGGGCGTCCCACTCAAAAATATGAAATGCATGTCTTCTGGATAACATCAATGAGCACATTTTGACAAGGTTTTCCAATTCCAATATATTAAACTAACGTCTTCTTGCTAACATCAATGATTAAACTTTGACAAGCTTTTCCCATTCAAAATATGTAATGCCTATGATCGTCCTGTCGTAGCTTCTTCTACTTGTTTGGGCACTTTTTGCCCAGGGCACTCCACGTGTTGTTAAATTGCCAATGGTTTCTGCAGACTAGTCATGTCACCGATGTCTAATAATACTCTGTAAAGCTTCTCAGTCATTCCTTTTGTAATGTAGCACAAACAGTGACTGCTTCTTTCTGCAAAGTGGAATGACCAACTGGACCCAGTAATGCAGCAGTTTGCCTTGGACACATTGGCTCCTTTTGTGCAGTTCAACTAAAATCAAAGTCGGAATAAAACCGAGCTTTAATTTTGATATCCCTGTAAGCAACAATAGGTATAAGGGAAACAATTACTGAGAAATAACGGTTGATGACTTGTACTCCCAGAAGAAAAGCATCTACTGATCTACTTTATCTTAATGGGAAACAAAGCAGGAGAGTAGCAATTCTCCATCAGTGTGATTCATTCATATTGACTGAGACATTATCTTAACAATGCCTTGTTTCAACATGTATAAAGAACGACAAAGCAGAAAAGTACCATTCCTAAAACAATGCAACTGATTCATTTTAACAGAGACATTATCTTAACAATACCTTGGTTAAACATGTAGAAAGAACTACAAAGCAGAATAGTACCATTCCTAACAAGTGTTGCAGTTTTGAACTAAGATTCGGTAGTTAATTAATTCTGAGAGTGGCGTTGCGTAATTTTACCAGCGGCATTAGATTAACGAAAAGCATAAACAGTTCCAGGGGAG
The DNA here is from genome assembly GCF_003073215.2 of Triticum urartu. Taxonomy (NCBI): domain Eukaryota; kingdom Viridiplantae; phylum Streptophyta; class Magnoliopsida; order Poales; family Poaceae; genus Triticum; species Triticum urartu. The sequence continues at coordinate 126,286,816 of NC_053023.1, read as the reverse complement.
AGTGGGCGCAACAACAATATGTGCTTCCATCTACTTATAAAGGGGGTGATGCAGAGTTTGTTGTAACATAGCAACAAGCATCATGTCTGGGTTGGTCCCATTTTTGTTCACTACTTAATGGGAAAAGACAACAATACAATAGCTTCTATTCAACATTTATTTAAAACAGTACCAATACAAGTAGCACAACATCTCAAAGCACACTGCACAATCATGTGGATGAAGGCCTGTACTGACCTTTCATGAGACGGACAAGATAAAATACGAATCTGCCAGCACGAATAGGAAATCCAATCTCGTTTTGTGCAGTTGCACTGAAATCAAGCAAAGTGTTTTGCGTAGTGAAGCAAAATGTCGCAATAGCAACAAGTTGAATCGATACGAAGACTGGAAACAAATCTCGATCTCCTTTTGTGCAGTTCCACCAAAATTAAGCAAAGTCACCAGTGTGACATTCAAGTTAAACTGCACAAAACACTCTTAAAACGTAAGTGTTTTCAGTAGCGAAGCAAAATGTCGCAATAGCAACAAGTTGAATCGATACCCCTGTTTTAAGAGAGGCAAAAAAGAAAACAATTACTTGCCGATAAAGGAGGATGAAACAAACGATGATAGAAAGAAGCATCTAACTTATTTTGGATGGAAGACAAATTAGGACAGTAGCATTTCTAAAACGGTTGCATTGATTCATATTAACAGAGGCATTTTCTTGAAACAACATTCGTTAAGAAATGTAATTTACTTTTAACAGTGGCATTGCTTCAATTTCCGGCGGTATTCTTAGATTAACAACAACAAAATAGCTGTATGGGACATGCCAGCACCATGTGCCTCCACACGTATAAATGGGTGATGAAGAGTATGTAGCCAAGCAGCATATATGCGTTGGTCCCATATTTGTTCTCTTTGAACCTTCTTCCTATGTGAGGGCAGCAAATCTAGTCCTGCAAAAAACTACCCGACCCCCCAGTTTCTTTCCCTTATCAACAAAGAGATCGGTTCCTTACAGATGTGTGTACTGGGTTACCCCCTTTTTCCCTTTTCGACCTACAAAGCGGCTGGATAGCCAGTCTATACTACTTTCCGCCCCTCCTTTCCTCATTGAACCACGTCCTAGATATTTGCTCCAGCCCACCGCACCATTCTTTCCTCTTTGAACCAAGACCTAGATTCGACTACAGATCGAAAAAGATCCACATGCAGCTATAGCAACGACGGTTTTAAAGAAACTTATACCTTAGGGTCGTCGGTATGTGGCAAGGCATGCGGCGGGAGGCCGGATCTGCCCACACTACGTGCGGCAGCGAGGAAGAAGGGGTTGGTGGCCCTCCCACACAGGCACTGGGTGAAAGAGAACAGCGCATCCGACAGTGGATTGCCTCCCTCGCCGAAGGCGATAGAGTGAACGCTGCACCTCCTCCCCTTCCCGGTGCGACGGGATACGGACGCCTCCTTCACCAGCTGTGAGGGGGGAGAGAGAGACAAGAGGCCAACATAGTCTTGTTTAGATCTGGTGAAGAGAGGGTGAGAGACTGTGAATATAGCAAACCCTAGCAAATGAACGCTGAGCCTCCAGCGTGTAACATATATGTAGTGCGGCGAGCGTGTGGAGAGTGCAAACCCTAAGTTGATGTCCACTCTTTTTGTGGTCTATTTTTTTCCTAGTTTTTTTGTTTCTTGATGCTACATTATGTACTTGTGGGAGCTTATATGTGATATCCTTAAATAATATCTAGATGTGAATTAGACAAACTGATTTTCTAACGTACCAAGAAAGAAAACTCAATGAAAAACAGGCCCCCGCTTCCAGGTCGCGAGAGTCGTCGCGCACACACACATAGACATAGACATGCATACCCGTGTTCACATAAAATTCCATTTCCATCTCTATCTCTAATAATATTTGTCCAACTGGCACATTATTTATGTTGTCAATTATATACGCAGCAATATTAACATGCAACACCTCTTGTTTGCGCACGTCCGGACCGCTGCCACGGCCGGTCCTGACCAACCCGAACCCTCTTCATCACCCGCGCGTGCTCCCCGCCCGAAACGGTCAGTTCCGCATTCATGCCCGGCCAGAGCGGATGCGACCTCTCACTGGCGCCGGCAGTGAAGCGGTGCGCCGGCCGAGAGAGCATCGCCCGCGCCGCTTCCGAGTGCACGCGGCTGCTCCGCGTTCAAAGGTCGCAATAGCCTGCTACAACATGCATGTAAAAAGTTCTTGGGAGTCCGTGCTACAGCTAGCTATCCTCCCCCAATTCGTCAATCTCTTCCAGTAGTGCTAGTACTCCATGGCGTGATCTATCGACAAGCAGGCGAGAAAGTTATCGTATACTCGGTTTGTGGTGAGTGGCATGCCGAGCGACCATGTGGGGTCGAGCCTGGAGGAGGGTGAGACACGAACACGACATACGTGATTTAAACATTGGTTTTTCTCGATGGCGCGATCCAACGAAACGAAACGTTGGTTTCTCTCCGTTTCCATTTTTCTCCGGAAAAACGGAAACTTTCCACTCCATTTTCATTCCTATTCCAAGGTTGCCCCATTACAACATTTCATCAAATACAAAGGAAAACTAACACGCATGCTAATGCATCTCAATGATTCACAGATCATAGCCAATATTTACTTCACAACTAAAGAAAAAAGTTGTGAGAGCGTGTATGAAAGAAAAACTACTGATGGGGTCACTACAACTTAAACCCTAAACCCTAAACATGATTTAATTTCCTGGCCAGGTAGAACCTGCCGAAGGAAAGACGGCTGGCACCCTCGGATCATACGATAATTTTGTGCAGTTCCACTAAAATCGACCTGAGCATCCCTGATGGCAAAGATATTAAAGAAGTGTGATTAGAATAACTAGTCGCCGACCCGTGCATTCACACGGCCTAGTTTCAATAGTACATTATTGTCTATATTACTGTAATATATAATCATTTTTGAGTCAAAATAATAATATATAATAATTTTTTTGTATAACTATATTGGGATGGTGCCACCTAATTATACTTATGGACTTCTGAAGTGGGGATTGATAGGAGAGTGTGTTTCCATGAATGAGTTAGTCGGATGGAGTTAATCACATTAAATTATAAGCCGACATATAAAAACATTATGATCTGAGATAACTTGATATCAGTTCTTTATATGATTCAATGTCTTTTAATATGGAGGGGAGAGATTGAATGTTTTCTTCTCATTCGAACAATATGCGATGTGGCCTAATACTACTTACTTGGTTAGGTATATTCATATGTGTATAGGCTTGATCTATATATGTCAAGAAATTACATTTACCGACACAAAATATTAAACTATATGTACTATGGCTTGCTATAGAAGTCATGTTTATCTTTTATTATTATGGTCAAAACTATCTTATTCTAATAAATCACTAAGTAGAATATTCTAAAATAGCTGATATTCTTGACACTTCATATATCCTTCAAACTAAATAAGTACATTTTTTGGATAGTAAATAATCATGACTCAATTTATTGATCATTGAGTATGTAAAGAACGGACCTTATTCGAGCTAGCTAAGAAACCAAGAAATGATCAAACAAATAAGTTCGAATTTAAAAACGACATAACTTAATACAATTGAAATTTGAAAGACGCCATGACTTCAAGAGAGCTTTGTTTAAAATCGTACCAAATAATCTTAATAATGGTTTTGTATTAGATGTAGTTCAACGGTTGAACCACATATTATAATATGTATATAAAATTGATGTACTACTTCCATGATGGTGTAAGTGGCAAATTTAATGTTGTGTTCACACTTACTGACTGCATGAAACTAATTTTCGTTATTATTGAACAAACCGGCCGAAATGAGGGCTATGTACTTCTCCCTTTTTATAATAGCTCTAGGACTCTTAGTTCCTTGGTTAAACAGGGAAATAATGAGCCCATAACATGATTTAAAATTAAAATCTTGAATAATGGATGATAATAGACCTTGTATGTACAACTACAGATTGTCATAGGCACTTTTGAGAGAGCGGTTCCAAGCAGAGAAAATCGTCTACTTACAAACTTTTATTTAGAAGAAAGATAAGTAGACTTCGAAACATGGAATATTAAATTTTCTATCTAACAGTACAAACAGCAATGCAGCTCATCAATGATTGATCCTCACCATGTTGTGTATTCACGTCAGCCATGACACCCAAGTACTATCCACTTGTGTGCCATCACACATATAATGTAAAACTTCTAATTACATGTCTTTACGAACTGCTGAAGGCGAATGCTTCTCCATGTGCATATCAACATCTAATGTAAAACTGCTAATTACTTGTCTTTACGAACTTATGGTTTGACACATGTCTAGTTTGACCCTTTGTAAGCGACGTGGCTACAACGATGAGTCATTGCCTCCGTTCATGGATTGGGTGGATTTTCATATTAACCTGCATGACATGAGGCAGAAATTTTGATTAGACCTGCAAGTGAAATCATGAAGATAACTTCTACATACCAACAAAATCTGGAACACAGCTACTCCCTGCATTTGATGGATGAATATATCATCTTTGACATCTCGCACCTGAACATGTTCTCTGCTGGCTCTTGTGCTCCAAAATCCACGAAACAAAAGCAATGTTTCGAAATTTAATCAGAAAGAAACACCAGGATCCATCCCAATAACTTGGAGCTGTAGACCCATGGAAAAGCAATCTTTCAATTTCTCGTACAGTCTAACCCTAATCCATTCACTGTTGGGGAACGTAGCAGAAATTCAAAATTTTCTACGCATCACCAAGATCAATCTATGGAGTAATCTAGCAACGAGGGGAAGGAGAGTGCATCTACATACCCTTGTAGATCGCTAAGCGGAAGCGTTCAAGTGAACGGGTTGATGGAGTCATACTCGTCATGATCCAAATCACCGATGATCCTAGTGCCGAACGGACGGCACCTCCGTGTTCAACACATGTACAGCCCGGTAATGTCTCCTACGCCTTGATCCAGCAAGGGGAGAAGGAGAGGTTGGGGAAGACTCCATCCAGCAGCAGCACGACGGCGTGGTGGTGGTGGAGGAGCGTGGTACTCCAGCAGGGCTTCGCCAAGCACCGCAAGAGATGAGGAGGGAGAGGGGTAGGGCTGCGCCAAGAAGAAGATTGAATCGTATGTCTCTGGCAGCCCAAAACCTCAAGTATATATAGGGGGAGGGGAGGGGCTGCGCCCCCACCTAGGTTTCCACCCCTAGGGGTGGCGGCCAGCCCTAGATCCCATCTAGGGGGGCGGCCAAGGGGGGAAAGAGGGGGGCGCACCACTAGGTGGGCCTTAGCACTGGTAGAAAAAGGGCCTATAGTCCCGGTTCCTGAACCGGGACTAAAGTGTCGGTACTAATGCCCCGACCCTTTAGTCCCGGTTCAATCCAGAACCGGGACTGATGGGCCTCCACGTGGGCAGTGCGCAGAGCCCAGTCAGGAGACCCTTTGGTCCCGGTTGGTGGCACCAACCGGGACCAATATGCATCCACGCGTCAGCATTTCTGTGGCTGGGGTTTTTGTTTTTTTTGAAAGGGGGGGGGTTGGGGTTTTTGGGGGGTTAATTTAGGTGTTTCATATATTGTGTTAGCTAGCTATAATTAATAGAGAGAAGTGTCCTCTCTTATGTCCGTGCTTGGTCGACGCTACGTACTATACATACGTATAGAGAGGACTAGACACGCTGGCTAGCTAGTAAGCAAACGAAGGAAACAGAAGATCGTCATGAACATATATGCATACAGAGAGAAGTGATATCGACCACCTCTCCTTCTCTGAGAGATTGGTCGAACAACAAGTTCTCGTATATCTATCTGACACTACCGGTTACATATATACAATAATTATCTCTTACAAATATAATCATACGGACTCAGGGTCCACATAGAATTCTCCGTATTCAGGGATCACGTGGTCAAGAAAGAATGCCGCCAATTCCTCTTGAATTGCTCGCATGCGAGCTGGTGCTAGGAGTTCATCCCGCTTCCGAAACATCTAATTTGAAGAAGGGGGTCAATACATATATATATATGGATGAATGAAACTCAACACAAATGATGGTAATAAAATAAAATTGTGAATGTTGTTATTTACGTACTTCATATTGTTCGTTAGAGTACCCGCCCCGCTCACAGGTCGTGTGGCGGATGGACTCGCAGATGTAGTATCCACAGAAATCATTCCCTTGTTCCTACCACAACCACTTTACAAGAAATAGAGGTCAATCAAACTGATAAGCAAGAATGCTAAATGGTATTGATGAAACTAGCGCTTGAATCACTAGGAGATGCGCGGAACATGCTACTATAGTACGTACTTTCGGGTGTCTAAATTCCAGCTCCTTCAGCAGTCCCGGAACTGTTTTGGTGAATTTTCTCCAAACCCTGCCGGACAAAGAAAACAATTACTTGATATCAGGAAATGAACAAAGTTGCTGATATGGTGGATAATGATCAATTTAACTTACTTCTGGAGTATTTGAGTCATGTCTGCATAGTCCTGGGGATCTTTTCGTTTTGAGTCTAAGATGGTTACTAGTCCCCGCTCAAGCTTAATCTCTAGGAGAATATAGTGGAAACTGCACACGCATGCATAACTCATGAATTACATTACTATAACCTTGACTAATATATAAGGGAAACCGAATACGCACAAGACAGTAACACTCACCTAAAGTTGTAAGGAAAGAGTACTATATCTTTGTTTTGATTTATTACGAACGATCGTAGCAAGTTGGCCTCGGTAGCTGCGGCATGAAGTTTAACCTGAGTTGCATCTATGAGATATGTGTTAATGAACCCAATATCACCGACTTGTCTTTTCTTCAATTCGGCGATCTTCAATCTGCATAATATAGTGAGGATGATTATAAATACATGCAATGATAGAGCTAAGCTATATAGAGAAACTTAATGACAGAAGTAGTACTACTTACAGACAGTAACAGACGACCGTTGTTTTATCGAGGGACAATTGATTGAAAAACTGATAGAGCTCCTCAAATGGAACAGGCAACAGATCAATTCCAACGAGGTCATGCTCCTTTTTAACTTTCACATACAAAGTACTCCTCCCCCCAGAGTCTCTGCAGATTTTCAAGTACCAATCATGCAATATTCGCATCATCGTTGATAGAGATCTTTCATCTTTGACGAGAGGCTTCCCGTACTCGTATCTTTGTATCTGGATGTCCATGGGTTCATAATGTACTTCGTTGGGCAGGTAATCTGCAAGATTTCTATAACCGGGCACCATCCTCGGATCATTAGCGACGTTGTGGCTAGGCACCTTGAGCGGGGGGCACGATTGCTTCGCTTGTTCGCCGAGCTGGGCAATTTGTTTCCCAGCTCGTCGTTCTTTCAGCCTTTGATCACTGACAGTACTTCCCGACCGCTCCGCTTCGGCAAATTCCTTTCCAATAATGCGGTCATAGTTTCCTTTCGGCGGATCAGACTTCGGTGGTTTTGTCAGGGCAGCCAGAGTGTGCTTCACTTTCACATGATCTACCTTCTCCTCCGGAGGTGGATGTTTCTTTGCTTTCACCCCTTCAAAGAAGTTCCTCACTTCTTCTCGCGCGATCTCAGCGTTCTCCTCCAGGGTCCTCTCATATGGTAACTTCTCTGGAGTCTTCAGAGAAGGACCGAATCTGTATGTCCTCCCACCTCTGGTTGTACTGCTAGACGCCGACCGAGCAAACAGAGCGGTTGTCTTCTTTACTTGCTTAAGAGGCGGAGGAGAAGGACTACGACGCGCCGGAGCAGCTGGAGCGGCGGCAGGTCTCTTCTGCCCTTGCTGACGAGGCAGAGAAGGAGGAGGCTGGCTGCTCAGGCGCGTCGGCGCAGGCGGAGAAGGAGGCGGAGTGCCGCCACGCGCCGGAGAAGGAGCCGGCCGAGGGCCCTGATCGTCACTCGCCGGAGGAGGAGGTGGTGGAGGTGGAGTGCCCTGACTTGCCGGAGGAGGAGGAGGAGGCGGAGGCATTCAGTTCGGAAGGTTGATGAGCTCCTTCCGCCATAGGCATGGAGTCTTCAGAGCAGACCCCAGCCGAGTCTCCCCTTCACCGGTAGGGTGCTCAAGCTGGAGGTCCTCAAATCCCTCCGTTATCTCATCCACCATCACCCTAGCATATCCTTCTGGAATCGGCCGGTAGTGAAAAGTTGCGTCGGGTTCAGTAGGATAAACAGAGCCAACAGCCGCCTTGACCTTCAAATTCATCCATTGCGTCATAAGGTGGCAATTTTGAGACTCCGTTATAGCATCCACGGGATAGCTGGCAGGAGCTGTCAAGGCATGCTTCGGCTGAAGCAGCTCGGTGGAAGCCACGCTGCTTCTGCGCTGAGATGGCGGGGTAGCTTCGGGGGAGGCTTCGGCAGTACGTTTGCTGCGATTTGCTTCTCGTTCCTCTATCGCGTCTACCCTTGCTTGCAGCGCCTGCATTTGGGTCTGCTGCACTTTTTTCCTCCTCTCATGGGATTTGTAACCGCCTGCGTCCGGAAACCCAACCTTCCACAGAATGGAGCCTGGCGTGCATCGTGTCCGTCCAGGGTGCTCAGAATTCCCGAGGGCCATTGTGAGCTCGTCGTTCTCTCTGTCTGGAAAGAACGTCCCTTCCTGCGCTGCTTCGATATACTGCTTAAGCTTACTGACTGGTATGTCCATTTGATCGTTCGTCCAAATGCACTTCCCTGTTACAGGGTCCAAGGTTCCGCCAGCCCCGAAGAACCAAGTCCGGCAACGGTCTGGCCAGTTAATTGTCTCTGGTTCGATCCCTTTATGAACCAGATCATTCTCAGTCTTGGACCACTTAGGCCGGGCTACGAGGTAGCCACCTGACCCCGTGCGATGGTGAAGCTTCTTCTTCGCAGCATTTTGCTTGTTTGTCACCGACATCTTCTGACTCTTTTCCGATGTCTTGTGGGCCACAAATGCGGGCCAGTGATCTCTGATCTTCTCATATCTGCCCTTGAATTCTGGTGTCTCATTATTTTCGACAAACTTATTCAGCTCTTTCTTCCACCTCCTGAATAGTTCTGCCATCCTCTTCAGAGCAAAAGACTTGATTAATTTCTCTTTAACTGGGTTCTCTAAATTATCCTCAGGCGGTAGGGTGAAATTTGACTTCAGCTCAGTCCAAAGATCATTTTTCTGCATATCATTGACATAAGACACCTCAGGGTCTTGTGTAGTCGGCTTAAACCAATGCTGGATGCTTATCGGGATCTTGTCCCTAACCAGAACCCCGCACTGAGCAACAAATGCGCTCTTTGTCTGGAGGGGTTCAATAGGTTGGCCGTCGGGCGCGATTGCTATGATCTCAAACTTTTCATCCGAGCTCAACTTTTTCTTCGGGCCTCGTCTCTTTACCGAAGTTGTGCTCGATCCGGAGGGCTAGAAAAAAGAACAAAGACTTAATTAATATGTGTACATACCAAAACATTGAATGCATCAATCAGCTAGTCAGCATAGGAATAGAGGAGAAGAAGAAAAAATAGATTTTTTTTCTATTTTTTCTTCTTCTCCTCTATTCCTTTCTTCTTCTCCTCCTCCTTTTCTTCCTCTCCTCGTCTTCTCCTTCTTCTTCTCCTTCTTTCTCTACTTATTTTCCTTTTCCTTATTTTACTTTTTCCTCTCCACTAACATAAAATGCACTAACCTAAAATGCAACAAACATAAAATGCACTAAAGAGGCTCAACTAACCTAAAATCAGTGATAAAATGCACTAACCTAAAATCGATATCTACTAACAACTTAAAAAAAATAATACATATATGAAAAAATGCATATATGAAAAAAAAACATCATCATATCATCAACAGAAAAAATAGTATTTTTTCTAAAAATCTATCTTTTGCATATATACATCAACATATATATACACTAACCAAAAATGCACAAAAATGCTATCAAAGAGGGGGTATATCGACCCCCCTCATGTATCCACATACATACATCTATACATACATACATTTCTCATATATAAATACATACATTTCTCATATATAAGTTTTTCTTCTTCTTCCTTTCTTCCTTCTTCCTAGCTAGATATATAAATTTTTGCATATATAAAATACATATATACTTGCATATATGTATAAATTTTTGCATATATAAACTTTTGCATATATAAACAGAGCCTCGACGGCGGCGGCTCACAACGGGGGCGGCCGGCGAGGGCGACAGCGGCGGCGGCGGCGATGGCGTCCGCGACGACCACGCGTTGGTGGGGGCGGGCGGCGGGTGGAGTCGGGGCAGCGCCTGGCGGCGACGGGGCAGGGGCGACGAGGACGGCGGGCTCGGGGCAGCGCGGGGCTCGGGCGACGGCAGGGGCGGTGACGACGTCGGGGTGGCGCGGGCGACGACGGGGCGGCGCGGGGCGCGGGCGACGATGGGGGCTGCGACGACGTGAGCGGGCGACGAGGACGAGGAGCAGGGCGTCGGGGCAGAGAGCGGCGTCGGGGGCGGGGAGAATGAGGAACTGAATGAAATTTTTGACAAGTGCTGTATATATAGCAAGAGCATTGGTCCCGGTTTGTGGCACAAACCGGGACTAATGCCCCCCTTTAGTCCCGGTTGGTGCGACGAACCGGGACCAAAGGCCAATTTTCGGCAGCCGAAAGGGCGGGAAGTGAAGGCCATTGGTCCCGGTTGGTGGCACCAACCGGGACTAAAGGGGGGCAATGGTCATGGTTGGTGCCACGAACCGTGACCAATGCCCCCTTTAGTCCCGGTTGGTTCCACCAACCGGGACCAATGGCCTTGTGCTGCATCGCTAGCTGAAGTTTAGTCCCACATCGCTAGCTGAAGGGCGCCAGCATTTGTTTATAAGCGCTGCTGTGCCTCCCCATTCGAGCTCCTCTCTAATGCAGGCTTTCGGGCCTAAACTTGTTACTGCCTGTGGTCCTATTGGGCCTCTGCGGCCCTGAATCCTGGCCCATGTAGGGTTTCTAGTCGTATTCAGGCCGTGGAGGCCCAGTAGGTGGCATTTTTTTGGTTTTTTCTTTTTTATTTCTACATTTTTTGGTTTTCTATTTTTTTATTTCTACTTAAAACTAAGTACTTACTGTTTTTTAGTGATTTCTTTTTGCTTTTAGGTCACAAAAATTATAAACTTTCTGTTAGTGCCATTAGTTTTAAATTTTGAATAGTTTAAATTTGAATTTTTAAAAATTTGTGTGAATCACTAGTTTATGAATAACTTTACTATAAAAATAGAAATTTTTTTCTATTTATTTTTTATTTATACTTACAACTAAATACTTATAATTTTTTAGTGATTTCTTTTTGATTTTAGGTCACAAAAATTATAAACTTTCTGTTAGTGCCATTAGTTTTAAAATTTTGCATAGTTTAAATTTGAATTTTATAAAATTTGTGTGAATCACTAGTTCATGAATAACTTTACTATAAAAATAGAATTTTTTTTCTTCTTTGCTATTTATTTTTTATTTATACTTACAATTAAATACTTATAGTTTGATTTTAGGTCACAAAAATTATATTCTTTTTGCTATTGAAGAATATTATAGTTTTATTTTAGTTGATCATAACATAATATTTTAATTGATTGTTTTTATTTTCATAGAAGTTTTGTAGTTCATTCTGTTTGCTATTAATTCATAATTTGAGCTAAATGACTCTGAAATTGGAAAGCATTTCAAAATGAACTCTGAAAAGGTTGAAAGTTGGCATGGTATCATAATTTCACCCACATAGCATGTGCATGTATAAAACGGACAATGCTAGCATGTTCGTCTGTTACAAATTTGGCATGGTATCATCATAATAGTTGCGGGAGAAAGTCTTCACTTTTTCTTTGCTTGTGTCATTTGCTTATTGCGCCGTAACCATGGATAATCTTCATTGTTTATCAGGATGCTTGGGTCAGCCTTGACATTGAAGGGAGGAATTTCATGAAACTTTTCATAATCTTCAGACATGTCTGTCTTGCCGTCCACTCCCAGGATGTCCCATTTTCCTGAAAGAACTATGTGGCGCTTTGGCTCATCGTATGATGTATTCGCTTCCTTATCTTTTCTTTTTCTCGGTTTGGTAGACATGTCCTTCACATAGATAACCTGTGCCACATCATTGGCTAGGACGAACGGTTCGTCAGTGTACCCAAGATTTTTCAGATCCACTGTTGTCATTCCGTACTGTGGGTCTACCTGTACCACGCCGCCTAACAGATTGACCCATTTGCACTTAAACAAAGGGACCTTAAAATCAGGTCCGTAGTCAAGTTCCCATATGTCCACTATGTAACCATAATATGTGTCCTTTCCGCTCTCGGTTGCTGCATCAAAGCGGACACCACTATTTTGGTTGGTGCTCTTTTGATCTTGGGCGATCGTGTAAAATGTATTCCCATTTACCTCGTATCCTTTGTAAGTCAATACAGTCAAAGATGGTCCCCTGGACAACAAGTGCAACTCATCACAAACAGTGTTGTCACCTCTGAGACGTGTTTCCAACCAACTGCTGAAAGTCCTGATGTGTTCACATGTAATCCAGTCGTCGCACTGCTCCGGGTGTTTGGAGCACAGACTGTTCTTGTGTTCATCGACATACGGGGTCACCAAGGTAGAGTTCTGTAGAACTGTGTAGTGTGCTTGAGACCAAGAATATCCGTCCCTGCATATTATTGAGTCTCTTCCAGGAGTGCCTTTTCCAGTCAGTCTCCCCTCATACCGCGATTTAGGGAGACCTATCTTGTTAAGGCCAGGAATGAAGTCAACACAAAACCCGATAACATCCTCTGTTTGATGGCCCATGGAGATGCTTCCTTCTGGCCTAGCGCGGTTACGGACATATTTCTTTAGGACTCCCATGAACCTCTCAAAGGGGAACATATTGTGTAGAAATACGGGCCCCAGGATGACAATCTCGTCGACTAGATGAACTAGGACGTGCGTCATGATATTGAAGAAGGATGGTGGGAACACCAGCTCGAAACTAATAGGACATTGCGCCACATCACTCCTTAGCCTTGGTACGATTTCTGGATCGATCACCTTCTAAGAGATTGCATTGAGGAATGCACATAGCTTCACAATGGCTAATCGGACGTTTTCCGGTAGAAGCCCCCTCAATGCAACCGGAAGCAGTTGCGTCATAATCACGTGGCAGTCATGAGACTTTAGGTTCTGAAACTTTTTCTCTGGCATATTTATTATTCCCTTTATATTCGACGAGAAGCCAGTCGTGACCTTCATACTGAGCAGGCATTCAAAGAAGATTTCTTTCTGTTCTTTCGTAAGAGTGTAGCTGGCAGGACCTTTATACTGCTTCGGAGGCATGCCGTCTTTTTCGTGCAAATGTTGCAGGTCCTCTCGTGCCTCAGGTGTATCTTTTGTCTTCCCATACATGCCCAAGAAGCCTAGCAGGTTCACGCAAAGGTTCTTCGTCACGTGCATCACGTTGATTGAGGAGCGGACCTCTAGGTCTTTCCAGTAGGGTAGGTCCCAAAATATAGATTTCTTCTTCCACATGGGTGCGTGTCCCTCAGCATCATTCGGAACAGCTAGTCCACCGAGACCCTTTCCAAAGATTACGTAGTGTAAATCATTGACCATAGCAAACACGTGATCACCGGTGCGCATGGCGGGCTTCTTCCGGTGATCTGCCTCGCCTTTGAAATGCTTGCCTTGCTTTCGACATTGATGGTTGGTTGGAAGAAATCGACTATGGCCCAGGTACACATTCTTCCTGCATTTGTCTAGGTATATACTTTCAGTGTCATCTAAACAGTGCGTGCATGCGTGGTATCCTTTGTTTGTCTGTCCTGAAAGGTTACTGAGAGTGGGCCAATCGTTGATGGTCACGAACAGCAACGCCTTAAGGTTAAATTCCTCTTGTCTGTGCTCATCCCACGTACATACATCGTTTCCATTCCACAGCTGTAAAAGTTCTTCAACTAATGGCCTTAGGTACACATCAATTTCGTTGCCGGGTTGCTTAGGGCCTTGGATGAGAACTGGCATCATAATGAACTTCTGCTTCATGCACATCCAAGGAGGAAGGTTATACATACATAGAGTCATGGGCCAGGTGCTGTGATTGCTGCTCTGCTCCCCGAAAGGATTAATGCCATCCGCGCTTAAAGCAAACCATACATTCCTTGGGTCCTTTGCAAACTCATCCCAGTACTTTCTCGAGATTTTTCTCCACTGCGACCCATCAGCGGGTGCTGTCAACTTCCCATATTTCTTTCGGTTCTCACTGTGCCATCGCATCAACTTGGCATGCTCTTCGTTTCTGAACAGACGTTTCAACCGTGGTATTATAGGAGCATACCACATCACCTTCGCAGGAACCCTCTTCCTGAGGGGCTCGCCGTCAACATCACCAGGGTCATCTCGTCTGATCTTATACCGCAACGCACCGCATACCGGGCATGCATTCAGATCCTTGTATGCACCGCGGTAGAGGATGCAGTCATTAGGGCATGCATGTATCTTCTCCACCTCCAATCCTAGAGGGCATACGACCTTCTTTGCTGCGTATGTACTGTCGGGCAATTCGTTATCCTTTGGAAGCTTCTTCTTCAATATTTTCAGTAGCTTCTCAAATCCTTTGTCAGCCACAGCATTCTCTGCCTTCCACTGCAGCAATTCCAGTACGGTACCGAGCTTTGTGTTGCCATCTTCGCAATTGGGGTATAACCCTTTTTTGTGATCCTCTAACATGCGATCGAACTTCAGCTTCTCCTTTTGACCAATGCATTGCGTTCTTGCATCGACAATGACCCGGCGGAGATCATCATCATCATCGGGCACATCGTCTGGTTCCTCTTAATCTTCAGCAGCTTCACCCGTTGCAGCATCATTGGGCACATCGTCTGGTTCCTCTTGATCTTCACCAGCTCCCCCCGTTGCAGCATCACCGTATTCAGGGGGCACATAGTTGTCATCGTAGTCTTCTTCTTCGCCGTCTTCCATCATAACCCCTATTTCTCCGTGCCTCGTCCAAACATTATAGTGTGGCATGAAACCCTTGTAAAGCAGGTGGGACTGAAGGATTTTCCGGTTAAAGTAAGACCTCGTATTCTCACATTCAGTGCATGGACAACACATAAAACCATTCTGCTTGTTTGCCTCAGCCGCATCGAGAAATTCATACACGCCCTTAATGTACTCGCGGATGTGTCTGTCATCGTACATCCATTGCCGGTTCATCTGCGTGCATTATATATAATTAAGTGTCCAAATTAATAGAAGTTCATCATCACATTAAAACCAAAGTGCATACATAGTTCTCATCTAACAACATATAGCTCTTTAGAGCATCTAATTAATTAAACCATACATTGAAACTATGTAAAACATTTCAATGCGAAAACAAATGCGATCATAATCGCAACCAAGGTAACAATTGATCCAACGGCATAATGATACCAAGCCTCGGTATGAATGGCATATTTTCTAATCTTTCTAATCTTCAAGCGCATTGCATCCATCTTGATCTTGTGATCATCGACGACATCCGCAACATGCAACTCCAATATCATCTTCTCCTCCTCAATTTTTTTTTATTTTTTCCTTCAACAAATTGTTTTCTTCTTCAACTAAATTTAACATTTCGACAATAGGGTCGGTTGGCATTTCCGATTCACATACATCCTAGATAAATAAAATCTATGTCACGTTGGTCGGCATAATTTTCATAAACAATAAATGAACCAATAGTTATAAAGATAATATACATACCAAATCCGAATCATAGACAAGACGAGGGTCGACGGGGGCGGATACCAAAACCATCGCACTATATAAGATGCAATAATAAATGTAAGAAAATGATACAAGTATCTATCTAAACATACAAGTAAGAATATTTTTCCTTTCAAAAAGAAGATAAGAACAAGAGGCTCACCACGGTGGTGTCGGTGATGAGATCGGCGCGGGTGATCGACGGCGGTGAAGACGGGGACGGGGCGTGACGGACCGCTAAATCTAGACAAATCTCGAGGAAAATGGAGCTTGGAGGTCGAGCTTCGAGAGGAGAAAGCTTAAGTAGTGTGGCTCGGGCATTCCATCGAACACCTCATGTGCATAGGAGGTGAGCTAGAGCACCACAAAGCCCTCTCCCCCTCGGCCAGAAAAAATAGAGCACTGTGCTCTGCTCTTGCGCGAGGGGGTATATATAGGCACCACATTGGTCCGGGTTGATGACATGAACCGGGACTAAAGGGAAGCCTTTGGTCCCGGTTCAAGCCACCAACCGGGACCAATGGTGGTGGGCCAGGAGCAAGGCCCATTGGTCCCGGTTCGTCCCACCAACCGGGACCAAAAGGTCCAGACGAACCGGGACCAATGGCCCACGTGGCCCGGCCGGCCCCCTGGGCTCACGAACCGGGACTAATGTCCACATTGGTCCCGGTTCTAGACTGAACCGGGACTAATGGGCTGAGCCGGCCTGGACCATAGCCCTGTTTTCTACTAGTGTAGGCCCATCTGAGCCTAGGGTTTGCCCCCTTCCACTCTCCCTTGCGCCTTGGGCCTTGGTGGGGGGACGCACCAGCCCACCTGGGGCTGGTCCCCTCCCACACTTGGCCCATGCAGCCCTCCGGGGCTGGTGGCCCCACTTGGTGGACCACCGGGACCCTCCCGGTGGTCCCGATACATTACCGATAAAACCCTGAAACTTTTCCGGTGACCAAAACAGGACTTCCCATATATAAATCTTTACCTCCGGACCATTCCGGAACTCCTTGTGATGTCCGGGATCTCATCCGGGAATCCGAACAACATTCGGTAACCACGTATATCTATTCCCTATAACCCTAGCGTGATCAAACCTTAAGTGTGTAGACCCTACGGGTTCGGGAACCATGCAGACATGACCGAGATAACTCTTCGGTCAATAACCAACAGCGGGATCTGGATACCCATGTTGGCTCCCACATGCTCCATGATGATCTCATCGGATGAACCACGATGTCAAGGACTTAATCAATCCCGTATACAATTCCCTTTGTCTAGCGGTACGATACTTGCCTGAGATTCGATCGTCGGTATCCCGATACCTTGTTCAATCTCGTTACCGGAAAGTCTCTTTACTCGTTCCGTAACACATCATCCCGTGATCAACTCCTTGATCACATTGTGCACATTACGATGATGTCCTACCGAGTGGGCCTAGAGATACCTCTCCGTTTACACAGAGTGACAAATCCTAGTCTCGATTCGTGCCAACCCAACAGACACTTTCGGAGATACCTGTAGTGTACCTTTATAGCCACCCAGTTACGTTGTGACGTTTGGCACACCCAAAGCACTCCTACGGTATTCGGGAGTTGCACAATCTCATGGTCTAAGGAAATGATACTTGACATTAGAAAAGCTTTAGCATACGAACTACATGATCTTGTGCTAGGCTTAGGATTGGGTCTTGTCCATCACATCATTCTCCTAATGATGTGATCCCGTTATCAACGACATCCAATGTCCATGGTCAGGAAACCGTAACCATCTATTGATCAACGAGCTAGTCAACTAGAGGCTTGCTAGGGACATGGTGTTGTCTATGTATCCACACATGTATCTGAGTTTCCTATCAATACAATTCTAGCATGGATAATAAACGATTATCATGAACAAGGAAATATAATAATAACCAATTTATTATTGCCTCTAGGGCATATTTCCAACAGTCTCCCACTTGCACTAGAGTCAATAATCCAGTTAACATCGATATGTGATTAACACTCAAGGTCACATCCCCATGTGACTAACACCCAAAGAGTTCTGGGTTTGATCATGTTATGCTTGTGAGAGAGGTTTCAGTCAACGGGTCTGCAACATTCAGATCCATATGTACTTCGCAAATTTCTATGTCATCTTGTAGATGCAACTACTACACTACATTTGGAGCCATTTCAAATAACTGTTCTACTTGGAGCTATTCTAAATTGTTGCTCCATTATACGTATCCGGTATCTCTACTCAGAGCTATCCGGATAGGTGTTAAGCTTGCATCGACGTAACTCTTTACGTTGAACTCTTTATCACCTCCATAACCGAGAAACATATCCTTATTCCTCTAAGGATAATTTAGACCGCTATCTGGTGATCTACTCCTAGATTACCTTTGTACCCTCTTTCCAGATATGTGGCAAGGCACACATCAGGTGCGGTACTCAGCATGGCACACCGTATAGAGCCTATGACAAAAGCATAGGGGACGACCTTCGTCCTTCCTCTTTCTTCTGCCGTGGTCGTGCTTTAAGTCTTAACTTCATACCTTACAACTCAGGCAAGAACTCCTTCTTTGACTGATCCATCTTGAACACCTTCAAGATCATGTCAAGGTATGTGCTCATTTGAAAGTACCATTAAGCGTTTTGATCTATCCTTATAGATCTTGATGCTCAATGTTCAAGTAGCTTAATCTAGGCTTTCCATTGAAAAACACTTTCTAAATAACCCTATATGCTTTCCAGAAATTCTACGTCATTTCTGATCAACAATATGTCAACAACATATATTCATCAGAAATTCTATAGTGCTCCCACTCACTTCTTTGGAAATACAAGTTTCTCATAAACTTTGTATACACCCAAAATCTTTGATCATCTCATTAAAGCATACATTCCAACTCCGAGATGCTTACTCCAGTCCTTAGAAGGATTGCTGGAGCTTTGCATACTTATTAGCATCTTTCAGGATTGATAAAACCTTCCGGTTGTATCACATACAACCTTTCCTCAAGAAAATCGTCGAGGAAACAATGTTTTGACATCCTATCTGCAAGATTTCATAAATAATGCAGTAATCGCTAATATAATTCCAACAGACTCTTGGCATCGCTATGAGTGAGAAAGTCTCATCGTAGTCAACTCCTTGAACTTGTTGGAAAACATCTTAACGACAAGTCGAGCTTTCTTAATGGTGATACTTACCATCATTGTTCGTCTTCCTTTTAAAATCCATATGTACCTAACAGCCTTACGACCATCAAGTAGTTCTTCCAAAGTCTACACTTTGTTTTCATATATGGATCCTCTCTCGGATTATATGGCCTCGAGCCATTTTGGAATCCAGGCCCACCATCGCTTCTCCATAGCTCTTAGGTTCATTGTTGCCTAGCAACATGACTTCCAAGACAGGATTACGTACCACTCTGAAGTAGTATGCATCCTTGTCATCCCACGAGGTTTGGTAGTGACTTGATCTGAAGTTTCATGATCACTATCATAAGCTTCCACTTCAATTGGTGTAGGTGCCACAGGAACAACTCCCTGTGCCCTGCCACACACTAGTTGAAGAGACGGTTCAATAACCTCATCAAGTCTCCACCATCCTCCCACTCAATTCTTCGAAAGAAACTTTTCCTCGAGAAAGGACCCGATTCTAGAAACAATCCCTTATTTCTTTCGGATCTGAGACAGGAGGTATACCCAACTGTTTTGGGTGTCCTATGAAGATGCATTTATCCGCTTTGGGTTCGAGCTTATCAGCCTGAAACTTTTTCATAAGCGTCGCAGCCCCAAACTTTTAAGAAATGACAGCTTAGGTTTCTCTAAACCATAGTTCATACGGTGTCATCTCATCGGAATTACGTGGTGCCCTATTAAAGTGAATGTGGTTGTCGCTAATGCCTAACCCATAAACTATCGTGGTAATTCGATAAGAGACATCATGGTATGCATCATATCCAATAGGGTGCAGTTATGATGTTCGGACACACCATCATACCATGGTGTTTCAGGCTGTATTAGTTGTGAAACAATTTCCACAATGTCTTAATTCTGTGCCAAACTCGTAATTCAGATATTCATCTCTATGATCATATCATAGATATTTTATCCTCTTGTCACGACGATCTTTCAACTTCTCCCTGAAATTACTTGAACCTTTCAATAATTCAGACTCGTGATTCATCAAGTAAATATACTCAACATCTACTCAAATCATCTGTGAAGTAAGAACATAACGATATCCACTACACGCCTCAGCACTCATTGGACTGCACACATCAAAATGTATTACTTCCAACAAGTTGCTTTCTAGTTCCATTTTACTGAAAACGAGGCTTTCAGTCATCTTGCCCATGTGGTATGATTTGCATGTCTCAAGTGATTCAAAATCAAGTGAGTCCAAACGGTCCATTTGCATGGAGTTTCTTCATGCATATACACCAATAGACATTGTTCCATGTCTCAAACTTTTCAAAACGAGTGAGTCCAAAGATCCATCGACATGGAGCTTCTTCATGCGTTTTATACCGATATGACTTACGTGGCAGTGCCATAAGTAGGTGGTACTATCATTACTATCTTATATCTTTTGGCATGAACGTGTGTGTCACTACGATCGAGATTCAATAAACCATTCATTTTAGGTGCAAGACCATTGAAGGTATTATTCAAATAAACAGAGTAACCATTATTCTCCTTAAATGAATAACCGTATTGCGATAGACATAATCCAATCATGTCTATGCTCAACGCAAACACCAATATCGATGGTAGAGGGAGTGTTCGATGCTTGATCACATCAAGCTTGGAAATACTTCCAACACATATTGCCAGCTCACCTTTGGCTAGTCTCCGTTTACTCCGCAGCCTTTTATTTCGAGTTTACTAACATTTAGCAACCGAACCAGTATCTAATACCATGGTGCTACTAGGAGTACTAGTAAAGTACACATTAACACAATGTATATCCAATATACTTCTATCGACCTTGCCAGCCTTCTCATCTACCAAGTATCTAGGGTAATTTTGCTCCGGTGGTTGTTCCCCTTATTTCAGAAGCACTTAGTCTGGGGTTTGGGTTCAACCTTGGGTTTCTTCACTAGAGCAGCAGCTGATTTGCCGTTTCATGAAGTATCCCTTTTTGCCCTTGCCCTTCTTGAAAATAGTGGTTTCACCAACCATCAACAATTGATGCTCCTTCTTGATTTCTACTTTTGTGGTGTCAAACATCGCGAATATCTTAAGGATCATCATATATGTCCCTGATATATTATAGTTCATCACGAAGCTCTAGCAGCTTGGTGGTAATGACTTCGGAGAAACATCACTATCTCATCTGGAAGATCAACTCCCACTCGATTCAAATGATTGTTGTACATAGACAATCTGAGCACAAGCTCAACAATTGAGATTTTCTCCCTTAGTTTGCAGGCTAAGAAAATCGTCGGAGGTCTTATACCTCTTGACGTGGGCACGAGCCTGAAATCCCAATTTCAGCCCTCGAAACATCTCATATGTTTCACGACATTTCAAAACGTCTTCGGTACCTCAACTCTAAACCGTTTAACTGAACTATCACGTAGTTATCAAAATGTGTATGTCAGATGTTCGCAACATCCACAGACGACATTCGAGGCTCAGCACACTGAGCGGTGCATTAAGGACATAAGCCTTCTATGAAGCAATGAGGACAATCCTCAGTTTACGGACCTAGTCCGCATAATTGCTACTATCATATTTCAACTAAATCTTCTATAGGAACATATCTAAACAGTAGAACTGAAGCGCGAGCTATGACATAATTTGCGAAGACCTTTTGACTATGTTCAGGATAATTAAGTTCATCTTATGAACTCCCACTCAGATAGACATCCCTCTAGTCATCTAAGTGATTACATGATCCGAGTCAACTAGGCCGTGTCCGATCATCACATGAGACGGACTAGTCATCATCGGTGAACATCTTCATGTTGATCGTATCTTCTATATGACTCATGTTCGACCTTTCGGTCTTCCGTGTTCCGAGGCCATGTATGTACATGCTAGGCTCGTCAAGTCAACCTAAGTGTTTCGCATGTGTCCCGAGGCCATGTCTGTACATGCTAGGCTCGTCAACACCCATTGTATTCGAACGCTAGAATCTATCACACCCGATCATCACGTGGTGCTTCGAAACAACGAACCTTCGCAACGGTGCATAGTTAGGGAGAACACCTTTCTTGAAATTTTAGTGAGGGATCATCTTATTTAAGCTACCGTCATTCTAAGCAAATAAGATGTAAAACATGATAAACATCACATGCAATCAAATAGTGACATGATATGGCCAATATCATTTTGCTCCTCTTGATCTCCATCTTCGGGGCTCCATGATCATCGTTGTCACCGGCATGACACCATGATCTCCATCATCATGATCTCCATCATTGTGTCTTCTTGAAGTTGTCTTGTCATCTATTACTTCTACTACTATGGCTAACGCTTTAGCAATACAGTAAAGTAATTACATGACGTTTATGTTGACACGCAGGTCATAAATAAATTAAGACAACTCCTATGGCTCCTGCCGGTTGTCATACTCATCGACATGCAAGTCGTGATTCCTATTACAAGAACATGATCAATCTCATACATCACATATATCATTCATCACATCCTTTTGGCCATATCACATCACAAGGCATATGCTGCAAAAACAAGTTAGACGTCCTCTAATTGTTGTTGCAAGTTTTTTACGTGGCTGCTATAGGTTGCTAGCAAGAACGTTTCTTACCTACGCCAAAACCACAACGTGAATTGCCAATTTCTATTTACCCTTCATAAGGACCCTGTTCATCGAATCCGATCCGGCTAAAGTGGGAGAGAAAGACACCTGCCAGCCACCTTATGCAACTAGTGCATGTCAGTCCATGGAACCGGTCTCACGTAAGCGTACGTGTAAGGTTGGTCCGGGCCGCTTCATCCCACGATGCCGCCGAATCAAGATAAGACTAGTAACGGCAAGATAACTGACAATATCGACGCCCACAACTACTTTGTGTTCTACTCGTGCATAGTAACTACGCATAGACCTAGCTTATGATGCCACTGTTGGGGAACGTAGCAGAAATTCAAAATTTTCTATGCATCACCAAGATCAATCTCTGGAGTAATCTAGCAACGAGGGGAAGGAGAGTGCATCTACATACCCTTGTAGATCGCTAAGCAGAAGCATTCAAGTGAACGGGTTGATGGAGTCGTACTCGTCGTGATCCAAATCACCGATGATCCTAGTGCCGAACGGACGGCACCTCCATGTTCAACACACGTACAGCCCGATGACGTCTCCTATGCCTTGATCTAGCAAGGGGAGAAGGAGAGGTTGGGGAAGACTCCATCCAGCAGCAGCACGACAGTGTGGTGGTGGTGGAGGAGCGTGGTACTCCAGCAGGGCTTCGCCAGGCACCGCAAGAGACGAGGAGGGAGAGGGGTAGGGCTGCGCCAAGAAGGAGATTGAATCGTATGTCTCTGGCACCCCAAAACCTCAAGTATATATAGGGGGAGGGGAGGGGCTGCGCCCTCACCTAGGTTTCCACCCCTAGGGGTGGCGGCCAGCCCTAGATCCCATCTAGGGGGGGTGGGGCGGCCAAGGGGGGAGAGAGGGGGGCGCACCACTAGGTGGGCCTTAGGCCCATCTGAGCCTAGGGTCTGCCCCCTTCCACTCTCCCTTGCGCCTTGGGCCTTGGTGGGGGGGCGCACCAGCCCACCTGGGGCTGGTCCCCTCCCACACTTGGCACATGCAGCCCTCCGGGGCTGGTGGCCCCACTTGGTGGACCACCGGGACCCTCCCGGTGGTCCCGGTACATTACCGATAAAACCCGAAACTTTTCCGGCGACCAAAACAGGACTTCCCATATATAAATCTTTACCTCCGGACCATTCCGGAACTCCTTGTGACGTTCGGGATCTCATCCGGGACTCCGAAAAACATTCGGTAACCACGTATATCTATTCCCTATAACCCTAGCGTGATCGAACCTTAAGTGTGTAGACCCTACAGGTTCGGGAACCATGCAGACATGACCGAGATAACTCTCCGGTCAATAACCAATAGCGGGATCTGGATACCCATGTTGGCTCCCACATGCTCCACGATGATCTCATCGGATGAACCACGATGTCAAGGACTTAATCAATCCCGTATACAATTCCCTTTGTCTAGCGGTACGATACTTGCCTGAGATTCGATCGTCGGTATCCTGATACCTTGTTCAATCTCGTTACCGGCAAGTCTCTTTACTCGTTCCATAACACATCATCCCGTGATCAACTCCTTGATCACATTGTGCACATTATGATGATGTCCTACCGAGTGGGCCCAGAGATACCTCTCCGTTTACACGGAGTGACAAATCCCAGTCTCGAATCGTGCCAACCCAACAGACACTTTCGGAGATACCTGTAGTGTACCTTTATAGCCACCCAGTTACGTTGTGACGTTTGGCACACCCATAGAACTCCTACGGTATCCGGGAGTTGCACAATCTCATGTTCTAAGGAAATGATAATTGACATTAGAAAAGCTTTAGCATACGAACTACATGATCTTGTGCTAGGCTTAGGATTGGGTCTTGTCCGTCACATCATTCTCCTAATGATGTGATCCCGTTATCAACGACGTCCAATGTCCATGGTCAGGAAACCGTAACCATCTATTGATCAACGAGCTAGTCAACTAGAGGCTTACTAGGGACATGGTGTTGTCTATGTATCCACACATGTATCTGAGTTTCCTATCAATACAATTCTAGCATGGATAATAAACGATTATCATGAACAAGGAAATATAATAATAACCAATTTATTATTGCCTCTAGGGCATATTTCCAACATCCACGCCATCCACGCCCTTCGTTATTGATGTCGTATGGCCGTGGAAGGAGGGCCTACTGTCCAGCAGCGGAATAAGACCTGAGGGCGAACCCTACGTGGTGCTTGGAGGAGAGACAAACGAAACAAACCGCACACACCAGCCAAGACGGAAAGAAGGCTTCAATATAGCTAGATTGAACGGACGGGGCCATGCCTTTGCTGGGAAGAATTATTTGTGTAAGGATATAGGACTCTTGTGGCCTTGTAGGGACACATGGAACTTATATGGACGAGGGAGGTCATCTAGAAATAATCTGATCATGGGAAGTAAATGGAGTTGAGAAAGGCAATCTCAGAAAAGCAATTCTCTGATCGAGGGAGTAAATGTAGTTCCTTGAAGGTGTATATTTTTTTCTAATTACTCAGATTAAAGTAGAAATTTCTAGGGAGTCTAGAATATCAGAAGTTTTCCCTAGATTCAAAGTGGATGCCATAAAATATACTTGTTTTCCCTGGATCGTTTGTTGGGGGAAAAAGGACTAAATCCCTAGATTGAACGTGAAGTTTGTTGGGAAAATAAGATTGAACGTGAGGCCATAAAATACCCGGTGTTTTCCTGAGTTTGTTGAAAAAATAAATGATTCGTGGAGGCATGAAAGGATTGTACCTGGAGTTTGTGAAGTTAGTACTAATTTCAAATTTGAGGTATGACATGGATGAACCAATGCCTTAAAATGCCTTAAGAAACAAATCTGGCATGATATTGAGAATGCAAAGTTAACGAAGGAACCCACAATCTGGCATGTATATTAAGTGGATGGGGAACCCATTTACTATTGAGGTATCAAAAAATTTATGCAGCTAAAATTGCAGAAGATAACCATACCTGCAGCATGCAGTGCACTTTAAATACATGATGGGGTAGAGAACAACGCATAAGCTCAGTTATTGAGGAAGACATGGAAATAGAAAAGATAATTACGCCACATATATTTTACTTGAGGAGGAGCAATACTAAGCTGTGAAGCATTATTTATCTCCAATTAAAAGCACAGAAATAATTGTGAAGGACCAAGGCTTCTTATAAGGAGACAAAATATGATGGCCTTCACTATGGTTGAAGCATTACGATGGTATACATGAGTAGCGAAATTGTTTCAAAGTTTTATTAGAAAGTGGCTAGTGCCTTCTTCACCTGAGGTCACACTTTGGGTTGCCGAAATTTACTGGACGAATGGCATTGAGAGGCCACGGTAGGGATGCATGCATCTAATCTGTTGCGGTGCTCTCACCAGCGGTGGCGACAACATGTCAGTCTCCGCATCTCGCCTGCTCCTCCTGCTCCATGCAACGCCACAGGATAACATTGGAACCGCATGTGGTGGCACTCCTTTCTGTCCTCCTTTGTGCGTTGTTTGCCTTTGAAGGAGCACCATACCTCGCCGCCAGTCCGCTGCTCATTGGCATCGCCGCATGGTGCTGCGGCATCCTCACACTGCAACTGCCCAATCCTATGAGAGTCAAACTTCCTTTAAATAAAGCAATTCAAATGATTTCCGCACAAACATATACTACAACCCCAAATTTACTTTGTAAACTTTTACTATGTTTTTCCAAACAAATTGTACTACACATGATATCTAGAAGAAAATGTCTATAACTTCCATGCTTTAAAAATAATATGTTCTTATTCAAAACTGCAGCACTGACATCAGATGTTTGCTCGTAGCTTGCAAATTGTAAATCAGTAATTGAACAAAATCGGTAGTTTTGGAAAGTTTAATAGGAATCCTGCAACTATTGCCATTGGATTAGTTTAAAATTATTTACAATTTGATCCCAGTTTTACAATTACATGTATTTAGCACCAGCCCATCTATCTAATAACTAATTAGGGTTTATCTTTGCAGCATGTAATTACTCTTCCATGGAAAGATCACAATTTTTTGATAAAAGCCCAAGAATTCTCCTTCCTGCTCCTGCCTCTTTCTCTATTCTGATTTGACTGGTGAGTTGCTCTCTTTAGATTGGTTGTATCCCTTCTCTCATCAGATCAAATTGTTCCTGATGCAATCTATGTAGTCTGCTGCTATGAGCTGTTCGTGGATGTAGGTCCCTCCCCAATTCAATCTATATATCTCTTTGATTGCCTGATAGATCAGAGGAAACCGGAACAGCAGTAGCAAGCAGGCATGATCGGCTTGAAAATCACAGGTAGAACAACACGCAACAGCAGGCCGATGGCTGGAGCAGCAACACCATCGTATGAACAGAGGAGTTCACAGGGGTAGAACTTGGCAGCGGAACCTTGCATTGACTTGTTGATGTACATGGGTGGGTCGGCTTGAAGCCTTGAATAGCCATGGTGGCACGTGCTCTAGAGAAGATGAGATCGCAACCTTGCCTAGGGCAGATGAGATCGTAGCAATGGTTGTTTTTATTTTTACAACCGAGAGAAGGAATTGTGGGCCTTTTAGTTGTTTTTTTAAGTTGAGGAAAACACTACAAATGACTGTATAGATAGATCTACACCGTAATAATCCGGACCCACCAGATTAACGGCTCTAAATTACTGATTAATGTGGGAATTTATGGGGAGTCAAGAATTAGTATAGGTATAGATAGTACTGGCACTAGTTCATGAGACATAAACTCATCACAAGTAGAAGCCGGTAGAAGTAGAGGAAGATCGACATGGAGATGGAGCTACGGCAGTGGAGCAAGCCGGCTCCAAAAGGAAGATGGACTACCTGGGACATCGGGCTGTAGCTAGAAGGGCGGTTGGGACGCGGCATCGGCCCATACCGCGGTGACCCCCGATTAGGACGCGCTGACTGTGGGTTTTCTCCCTCGCCGATGTCGACCGCGTCTACGCAGAACATTGTTCCCTTCCCCCAGCTGCGGGATCAGGCCCGTCGTTCTATGCTTGTGAAGAGAGCAACCTAAGCAAGCAGGCTTGTAGCTTAGGCTCCTGCTAGTGTATATATAGTGGTTTTCTTTTTCTCTCCATATCAGCCATTTTATATTGCGTACGTGTCATTCAGGAGTGAAATGATGGTTGCTTCTTCTGACTAACTTACTGTGTGATTTGGCTGCTCCTTCGTGGCCCCTACACGTACTCCCCCTACGTGTATGCAACAGTCACACGTACACATGGACGCAAAAACGCGTGCGACACCCTAATGCATGCATGTTCGAGCACACGACGGAACACACACGGTCACGCTCAAGTGCTCAACCTACACGTGCATGCACACACATACTCAGTCAGGGTGAGCTAGTGACCATATAAACACCGGAAAATATATATATTGAGCGCAATGAGCGTATTATGAAGTCCACTGACCGTATTTTTACAAATATATAGTGACAGACAGTGTATTTATCTCGTTTGAAATTAAGCCATATTAACCGGAGAGGAGGCAGTATGGACTAGCATTACTTTGCTGTGTCCCATCAACTTGCTGAACGAGGAGAAGGTTGCAGGACGGGAGAAGCTTGCGCACGGTGGCTGGCAGGACAAGGAGAAACTTTTGACTAATGCAAGATCTCCCTCGCTCAGGCGGTGGACGTGCAACAGTTAATTCGGTGTCAGATTGCCAGAAGCATACACTATACTACTACTAGTGCTATTATTGTTCGACTTCCTGAATAGGCGAACAGCCAAGCACAAATTTTACTAGTACTACTACTATAGTCTATAAAGGTACGTACTATACTAGTACGAACCAGATGCAGGAGCGTCTGCACTCTTATTATAATTTTAAAATGTGATAAAGAAATCTTCAACACATTTGGTTCTCTTCGAGGGTTCTCGCATGTGATAATGGAAGTTGATTGCATGGAACACTCGCCACAATTCTCGCTTAATTCTGGCTCATATCCTGTTACAAATAGTAGCGCTCGGTAATATTTCCTCTTTTTTTTTGTTATTCAGCATGTAAACAGGTCAGCAAACCTTGCGGCGCATCTTTGTGCGAACTGTGCTTGCTGCACTTTGAATGTGGCCGAGAGCTGGCTTGATGAAACACCTCGCTTCCTACTTCTTTTTTTGCGGGGCACCTCGCTTCCTAGTGACCAATGTCTTGGCTGATCGTCCTAAGAATGCTTATATATGAATAAAGCTCTCTCATTTACCCGCAAAAAAGATTAAGCCATATGAGCGCTGCTATGCAGACGACTCATGGTGCACGATTCTTGCACGACAGTGCTAATCAAGCCGTCCATGCCTATGAGCAAACTACGACATGCCAATGGATTCACCATCGTCCAGCTTTCATCCGAACAAGTATCGTCTACGTCGTACTAGTTTCGAAGCCATATTAACTGGAAAGGAGGGAGTATGGACTAGCACTACTATTTGGTGTGTCCCGTCAACTCGCAGAACGAGGAGAAGCCTGCAGGACAAGGTGAAGCTCGCTTACGCCTTTTGACTAATGCAACCTACCCTCGGTGGACATGCATCAGTCCATTCGGTGTCAGATTGTGAAAGGCATACACTGTAGTACCCAACATGTGGAGTACCATCATTGTTCGACTTCACGAAGAGGCGAAGAGCCAAGCGCAGTAGTACGAGTAGTACTACTACTAGAACCGCATGGTGGAGCGTCTGTACTCTTATTTTTTATCTCTGATAAAGTACACGTTTATTCCGGAGAAGGGCGGAAAATGGCAGCCCAACATGTAATGAATGATATCAATCAACCAACCTTGCTCGTTTGTCTCCGTGCGAGCCCGTCTGTTTGTTCTCGCTCCTCAGGCTTGTTTGGTTCATGACTAACTTTGCCACAACTAATCTTAGGCAAACTGTGGCTGCCACAAAAAGTGTGGCTAACAAAGGGGCTGTTTGGTTCCTAGCCACACATTGCCACACTTTGCCACACCTAACCTTAGGCAAGTTTGACCAAGTTAGGTTGGTGTTTGGTTCTATCCACACTTGAGGCAAGGAATTTTTTATAAGCAGTGAACCCCACATGTCATAGACACAAAAAGTGTGGCAAGATTCCCTTAGGCAAGCCAAAGTGTGGCTAAGAATTTGAGCAACTCAAATAAGGCAAGTGTGGTAAAAAATCATGTGGCAACATATGGCAAAGATATCACAATCCAAACAGCCCCAAAATGGCCACCACAAGTGTGGCAAGATTTGGCAAAAATTTGAGCCTATGACTTGTGGGCCGTATAACTAGAAAAGTGTGGCAAGCCACAAGTGTGGCAATAAACCAAACATATGCCTAAGGTGTTGTGGCATGACTTAGGCTGAGAACCAAACAGCCCCCTCGTCTCTCTCAAGGAACGGCGGGTTGGCTCTTTGCCGTCAATTGAGATCGGTTTTCTCACACTCCTGTCCCACATGTCAGTGATATGCCTAGAGGACGTGCGTTGACCGACTGGCCATACGCGTACTTGGTTTTGCACCTTCATACTACTCCTCCCTCCATCACGGTTTGCAGGGCATGCTTCATTATGATGCATTTCTCTAAATGCATTTCCACCACCAGAGAGACTTTAGACGCGTTTGGTTTAATGCTCAATTAATTAGGGTGTGGTAACCGCAATCAAGTCCACAATTTTCTCTCTATATACTGTACTACTACGGAGTGGAGCAAGTGCATGCATGTGTGTACCCGGGGTGGAAGCACTACATGCATGTGTGTACGCATTATTCCCTCTAGTAATAGACGCCGTGCTATAACTACCAATGCTATTTTTCAGGCCGATCGCTAGTCGCCTTGGTCCCACAGATTTTTTTTTCTTTTTTCTGAAGCGCGCTGTATAAACAGTGACGGATGGAGTAGTATGAGCGGATTCAAAGAAGAGCGTATTGATGGTTGCTTCTTCAGAGCAACTTACAGTGGGAAAGGTGGGGCTTATGATTTGACTGCTCATTACTCACTATTAATGCGGCGCAACGACCTGCTGGGTCTCCCATGCGGTTGTGCACTACCCCCTCGGTTCTTAAATGTACTTCGGAGTATTTGTCTTTATAGAGATTTCAACGAGTGACTACTCAAATATTTGTCTTTTTAGATATTTCAAATGGACTGGCACATACGGATGTATATAGACATATTTTAGAGTGCAGATTCACTCATTTTGCTCCATATGTAGTCACTTGTTGAAATCTCTAGAAAGACGAATAGAATATTTAGGAACGGAGGGAGTACACATACGAAGCAAAATGAGTGAATCTACACCCTAAAATATGCCTGTTTGAAATTTGTAAAAAGAGAAATATTTAGGAACGAAGGAGTATAATTTTGTGCATGGCACATGGACCCGGATGATGAAGAGGCTTCTAGCAATGCTACCAAGCTTCCATCATTTGTTTACATAATTGACGTACTATACAAATAATTTTCCAGCGACATGAAATTGTACAATGGTGTGAGCTTTCAGCTTTTGTTTCACGTGTCTTGCCATCGATGCTCTTTCGGAAACAATAAAAAACTAACTTCCTTGCTAATGCATGTCAATTATTAGCAGATCAGAGCTAATAATTACATCACAACTGAAGACAGAGTTGTGAGAAGGTGTTAAATTAAAATTGATCCATGCTTTCATTGGCAGCAATGTCCCCCCAGCTCTGACTAAATCAACAAGGCATGTTGGGGAAAAAGTAGCTGTCTGGAGCATGCAACATTCCGATCATTTTGTGCAGTTCCACTAAAATAGAGATGAGCGTCCCTGTTCCAAAGATATTAAGTGTGATTACGATAATAACAGACTGCTGATGAAACAATAAACACACAAATAGAAGCCGGTCACCTTTGCAGTCTCTCTTAAGACTAACTAGTTGGAGAAGATTAGGCTCGGAGTTGGATGAGGAGGATAGAGCAAAACCAATCTCCCTTTGTGTAGTCGCACTGAAATGTAGAGACGTTGCCCGTGTGACATTTTAGTACAACCGCACAAAACACTCTTAAGAACAAAGTGATTTGTGCAGTTCACCAAAAGGTCGCAATAGCAACGAGGTGAAATGGATAGCCCTGTTTGCAAAAAAGAGGTAGAAAGGAAACAATTAGTGGCCAATAACAGTTGATGACACATGCGACGACAAAAAAGAAGCATATTCCTTGTCCTAAGGGAAGATAACAACACGGTTGTGTTTGTCTAAAATGGTGTGAGGACGAGAATGCAATATGGAAAGTACGCCGGACGAGCTACGTTTTGGGCAAAGAACTATGGAAGATCCACATGCAGTGACGTGGGAAGACGGGCAGTGGAGCAAGGCCAGAGGGGATACCTGGAGGTCGTCGGGATGTAACTAGGTGAGTGGCGGCAGGCGAAATCTATGAGCAGGTGGCGTAGGCCGTGCCGCACCGGAGCTTGGTCAGAGAGAACGGTGTGTACTGCAGATCGGGACGTGCTGGCTCGGTGCCGTCGAACGGAGAAACGATGCACTTCCTCCCTTTTCCCCGGCGGATGGGATGCGGCCGGATCAATGACCAACGGTGAGAGAGAGAGGCCACCACACTCCCTTTCCCCCGATGGACGGGATGCGGCCGGATCAGTGACCAATGGTGAGAGAGAGAGGCCACCGCAGCCTTGTGTGAGATACTCTAAAGAGCGACAAACCAGGCAGGCAGGCTCCATTGTATATAGTGAGCGGACTACCTTTTTCTCCATAAAAATCATTTTATATTCTATGTACGTGCCATTGAGCGATATAACTTTATTTAAAAATAACGCGGCAACGCGTTAAGTCAAACTTTGTTTCATGCACGCGTGGTACACGACCTCCCTAGGTAAACAACCACTACAGTCGTTCAAATTAGAACGTGGGCTGCCATTTCGTAAAGAAATGAGCTCCACCGTGTACCCGTGCAGGTGTGGCTGGGCACGAAGCGTGAGTACGTGCACGGTGCACCTATTCTCTTCTTGTATACGTACACCACCTACGTGGGGTTGTGTGAGAGAGATACAAACCTAGAGAGATGTAGTGTGTGGGTTCTTGAGAGTTTTTTTGGGGGGCGGGGTCAATCAAAGAATGTAACATATGCAATGTGTGTGAAATAGAGTCCTGGATATAACATATACTCCCTCCGTTCCGAATTACTTGTCTTAGATTTGTCTAGATACGATGTATCTAGCACTAAATGAGTCTAGATACATCTGTATTTAGACAAATCCAAGACAAGTAATTTAGAACAGAGGGAGTATATAGAGAGGGCGATCCATGAGAAGAGAGTGGAGGTATCATCGGCTTGAGGTGTCCATAGAATCAAAGAGAGGGATGATGTGTGTGTGTGGGTGCGCGCGCGATCGATAAAGAGTGCCAACGAATTTGTGTGTGCCCACGTCAAAGATATAGAGTGGCTGGCCTACTGGAACGTGAGATGGGACATGTGTAGTTTGTCTCTGTGGCATGGATACCTACCTGCAACGCTCGACTATCGGTGTGTGGTGGGGGAAGAGGGCGGACCAATTAACTATAGAGGTACAATGGCTGGTATATGTGTGGAGGAGGAGAGCGGCCTACCTCATGTATTAAGGAGATCGATCTGCCTCATGTATTAAGGGAGATCGATCGGCATCCATGAATATGTGCAGGAGAGGAATAAGGTTGGGAGAGAGACAAAGCTAGAGTGTTGGAGGGGGTGGTAGTGGAGTTGCTTCTAACAAATGGTGGGATAGGCTTGCTAGACAAACGGAGGGCACACCCGCAATATCAATAAGAGAGGAGATGGCTGCTTGTTTCCTGTGCACGTGCGTGTGAGAGACGGGTCAGGAGGCATGCACGAATGATGAGGGGGGCGATGTGGCTGTGGTAAGCAGACGTAACTACATAGGAAGATCAATCGCCCTTTGTTAGAGAAAGGAAAGACATAACTTGTGAGGTACGTCGATCGATGGGGGGGTAGTTAAAGTCGATCTAGGTATATGTTGGGAGATCGATCGGTATACATGCATGTGTGTGTTAGAAGCAAATGAGGCACGAGGAGAAGGATAGAGAGAGAGGGGGATGCATGTAGGAGGTGGTACGAGAGGCATACTATATCGAGGGGGGGACGAGTGTGCGAGTACGAGAATGATGAAAAGAGTGGTGGGAGTGAGGCATGGACGGTGACAAGAGAAGAGGGGAAGCTTGTGTTTGTGCTAGGCACACCTGGCTAGAGAGGCATATCGATCGATGTGTGCCGTAAAGAAGGAGCTGGGGGGCCTACACACACCATGGGTGAATGACCTAAAGTGAAAAGACGAATTTGCGCGATGGAGCTAGAGAATGCTGAGGGAGGGTGAGAGGGATGCGGGCGTGTGCATGCACAAGAGAAAGTTAGCGCAGCTACAAAGATAAGAGGGTTGTGTGGGTATAAAAGACGAATAGAGATCATATATACTTCATTATAAAAAGCGAATTTGGATATTTGAAGAATTTATCATAGTGTTTCAAACCGACGCATGTGTGAATATATATAACGGTGATACACATGGTGTGGTTATGAACATGTTATACTACATTTAATATATTTTATCTCTACTCTTATAAAAAACGGAGTTGTTGATGATGGTGTGCCTGCCATCCTGCATTATAGGCCGTCCGATTTATATCTGGCGGATAGCAAGGAAACTATGATGGTTGAAGTTGGCAACAATCATGATTGTAGATTCTTATTGAAATAAAGAAACGAATTCAAATTTAGTTCGAATTGCAGCGGTAGTATAGACATTTGGAATGCACTAAAATGTTGGTATGAGTAGGTTACATGCATTATACAGCAAGCGAAAAAATTTAATCGGACATAACATGGATTCATACAACCTCCTTCCAACTATATAGGGCGTAATGAGATTTTTAAGACCGCCTTTGACTATTGACAAGATTAATAGTACATGACATGCACAATGTGAAAATTATATCATTGAAAGAACCTTTCACAGACGAATTTAACGGTGTGCTTTGTGTAAGTTGCATGGCATATATCATTGCTCTAATATTTGGTCAAAGTTAGCATCGAAAAACGCATTAGGCCCTATATAGATGGAAGGAGGGAGTAGCTTTGAATAGCATTTGTATAGTAAAATGGGGCAAGACTCTCTCTTTGTGTGGTGTGAATAGTTTTATTTTTTTCATTTTCTTTTTAGTTGAGGGAAGTGCGAATTGATTTGGTACGTACAAGTACAATATTACTACATGTTAGGCTTGTCCCTAAAATTCAACCCGCGTCTTGTTATATCCCGAAAATTCAGATATCGTGCTCCCAAAACTGGCACCTTCACAACCCGCGCCTTGCTATCCCGAAATTACAACGCGCGCGAAAACTCCCTCTAGCTGCCAAATCCCGACACGCGAAATCCCCCTTCTAACCCTGAGCCGAAACGGCCGCTAGTTCAAATCGTTGGGGGGTACTTTTGTAACACACCCTACATTTTGGACAAGCGCGTCCCTATGTCATGCTTCACCCCCTCCCATTGCCCCCTTTTCGCCATTTGAAATCCCAGGCTGCCATAACCTCTCCGCTCCAGCCGTGAAACCCCACCCTCCTCCATCTGCCACGTCACCGCTGCCCAGCCGGAGCCTCTTCCCCGACGATGTCGTCCAACGCAACAGCTCGACGTCCCTCGTCCAGCTCCTCGGATGAGGATCCCTCGTCCATCTCGCCGTCCCGCCGGTTCAGCCGCCCCGTCCTCCACCTCCAAGGAGCTGCTCCAACGATCGCCTCGTCTATCACGGCTGCTCCATCCCCACAACGCTGCCTTAACCTGCTCCGCCGGAACCGCAACATCCTCACCGACTCCTCGGACGAAGCCGAGGCCTACTCGGCGCCACCAAAGAGGTTGTACACTCATCGCATCGCACCTTCTCCTTAACTCGACCTCCCGGCGCTGACGGTGCTCCATCCCGCACCCCCATGGAGCGGCTACCTGGAAGCTGGAGCCGCGGGCGACATCTCCACGGCGGCTCTCCCCCAGTGCGAGGCCCCTTCGGCGGCGGTGTCCATACTAGCCGGATCTGCTGCTGCTGCTGCAGCTCTCACTCGATCGCTCGCTCGCCTAGTTGCTGCTGCTGCTGCTCTCCCCCTCGCTCGTGCTGCTACTCTGCTCTAATTAAGCCACACTTCAGTCGACTAAATCGACTTTTGAGTCAGTCGATTTTCAGGGGTTGGGGGGGCTCGCCGGAGTTAAGGAAGAACCACCCGTAGCGAGGACGGGGGCTCGCCGGAGAGGTACCCCACTATCTATCTTAGGGTTTAGGGTGGGGGCGGGGGGCCTACAGGGCTGGCCGGGGTGGCGGTGGCGAGTTGTTTCGGGGCGGCGAGGCGGCGCTGGGGCCGGCGGTTTGGCCGGTGGTGGCTGGCGGCTCAGGGGGGTACAGGTTGAAGATGAACTGCAGGCCCTCCCTAAACTACATGTCAAGTGCCTCTCTGCTACCTTTGCGTTCAGTTTCGACGGTAGCATTCAGATTCCACGGTAAATTTCAGTTTTGACAGTTAAGTTCAGAGTCAAAAGTTTTTACCTCATCTGTTGTAGTCAGGTGGTTTTTGGTGATGTTAATTTTACATCCATTTTACATCATCTATTGGAGATGCTATTAGAATCCCACTTGAGATTGACGATGTCTGTCTTGTGCTGCTTCAACCTTGACGTCTTACGGCTCACCGGAGCTGCTCCAATGATAGAACGATCCATCACAATAGAGCAGTGCCCTGGACGCCGTCTACAGATTCCTCAGATCTTCCTCCACACCTCCGACAGCCACCTCTGCCTCAACTACTTCAGCAACCAACCCAATGATGCTGAGGTCGACACGGCTATGGCAAAGAGGTTGTACACTTGTTGCATCACTTATTACTATACATTCACGTCGATCCATTAGGGCTATTTTGGTTCAACAGAAAAACATCGATCCACTGGTTGTTACCATCACTCTAAATTTCTGCATGCTCTCCTTACATAATCTCACCATATTTTTTTCATATGCATGTCAGATATTGTACACAGTCATGCTGAACATGTAGAGAAAAAGAGAAGAGTTTTGCGCGGCAATACAATGTCATGCAGACATCGCTCCATGGTGGGTTCAATGGCAAGCCCTCCCCACCCCTCTACAGATTGTAATCCAGAGGAAGATATCTGTTCCGAGGCGGATTCAGACGCCGCTGACCACTCCTATTTACCCCCCAAGGTGTTTGCTCTACCTTGGCATGATGATGTTAGTCATATCATGCATATGTTGCCTTGCAGTGCCTACTTTTGACATCATATATCTCATCTGCTTAGTTTAGACATGTTCTGTAATGGCACTTGTTTAGTTTCTATATCATATATGGGAATTATGCAGTCTCATGTCTTTTAGCCAGCCATAATATATGTGAAATGTGCAATGCCATCCTGTTTAACTAGGCATCATATATTTGAATGATATCTTGCCCATCCTTTTCTTCATTACATTTCCATTTGTTGACAATGTTTGTACATTAAACTACTCTTCCTGTGAATCAGCCATTTGGGTGGGAGATGGAAAAATCTAGAGTGAAAACAAGGCCTTCAGAGCAGACAGTGCTACCTGTCAAAGCAGATCTCTTATTGGGTCCCGACAGCTCCTCAGAGATGGATTCAGAGAGAGATGACCAGTCCTATTCTCCCACTAATGTGTATGCTCTAACTTGGCATGGTTATACTGCTCATATCATGCATACGGTGTCTTGCATTGCATAGTTTAGACATCATATACACAATATTCAACACCATGTTCTTAGTTTAGACATCATATCGAATGCCCTCTGTTTAGCATACAAATCACATATGTGAATTAAATGATGCAATCCTGATTACTTAGATAACATGTAGGTGAATTATGTCATGCGATCCTGTTTACTTGGCCAACCCAGTCCTTGTGCTGAAAGAAAACAAGCAATGGCGCATGTGTATTGATTACACCAGCCTCAACAAAGCCTGCCCCAAAGACCCGTTCGCTTTGCCAAGAATTGACCAAGTGATAGACTCCACAGCCGGATGCGAGCTGTTGAGTGTCTTGGATGCATACTCAGGGTATCACCAGATCAAGCTGAACCCGGCCGACCGACTGAAGACCGCCTTCATCACGCCATTTGGAGCCTTCTGCTACATAACCATGACATTACGCTTGAGGAATGCCGGCGCCATGTTTCAACGTTGTATGCAAAAATGTCTCCTCAAGCAACTCGGCAGAAACACCCACGTTTACATGGATGATGTCGTGGTGAAGACGGAGAAGCGCGGAACGCTGCTAGAAGACCTCAAGGAGACCTTTGAGAACCTGCGCCGATTTTAGATCAAGCTCAACCCGGAGAAATGCGTCTTCAGAGTGCCTGCCAGCCAGATCCTTGGCTTCCTGGTCTCGGAATGCGGCATAGAGTGCAACCCTATGAAGATCAAGGCTATCGAGAGGATGGAAGTGCCCACCCGACTGCTCGACGTGCAAAAGTTCACCGGCTGCATGGCATCCATCAGCCGTTTCATCAGTCGGCTGGGAGAGAAGGCTCTCCCCCTGTACCAGCTCCTGAGGAAGACCACTTTTTTCAAGTGGAACGAGAAGGCAGATGAAGCATTTCTCCAGCTCAAGAAGATGTTGACCACTCCACCTGTCCTGGCGGCTCCGACTCCTAAGGAGCCCATGCTCCTCTACATCGCCGCCACCAACCGGGTGGTCAGCATAGTCATAGTGGTAGAACGCAAGGAGGAAGGCAGGGCACTACCAGTCCAGAGACCGGTGTACTACTTGAGTGAAGTACTGTCAACCTCCAAGCAAAACTACCCCCACTATCAGAAGATGTGCTACGGCATGCATTTTGCCGCCAAAAAATTGAAGCCGTACTTTCAAGAGCACCCAATCACTGTTGTCTGCACTGCCCCGCTCGCCGAGATCATTGGAAGCCGAGATGCCTCTGGCCGAGTGGCCAAATGGGCCATAGATTTGGCCCCCTACACCATCTACTACCAGCCTCGCACCGCCATCAAGTCACGGGCACTGGCCGACTTCCTCGTCGACTGGGCCGAGACCCAATACCTGCCACCAGCGCCAGACTCCACCCATTGGCGGATGCACTTTGATGGTTCCAAGATGCGCACCAGTTTGGGAGCCGACATCGTCCTCACCTCTCCCAAAGGCGACAAGCTTAGATATGTGCTGCAAATCCATTTTGCTGCTTCCAACAACATCGCTGAATACGAGGCACTCATTCACGGGCTCCGGCTTGCCAAAGAACTCGGCATTCGCCGGATCCTGTGCTATGGTGACTCCGACTTGGTGGTCCAGCAGTCGTCGGGCGACTGGGACGCCAAGGATGCAAACATGGAGAGCTATCGTTTCCTCCTACAGAAGCTTAGTGGGTATTTCGATGGGTGCTAGTTTCTCCATGTGCCAAGAAACGACAATGAGCAAGCAGACGCCTTGGCACGAATCGGCTCCACCCGTCAAGCAATACCAACCGGCGTCGCCCTACATCGCCTCCTCAAGCCGTCTGTCAAGCCATCGCTAGAGTCGGATTCCATCTTCGTGCCGGCTCCTCTGGAAGCAGTCGGATCCGACTCAAGAGCTCCAGCAGTCAGCACGGGAATTCTGGCAGGCGGCTCGAGGACTGCGGCAGTTGCACCCGGCCCAGGGATTTTGGAGCTGTCACACCCTGATTTTCATGCCACAACACTTAAGCTAATAAATCATGATAAAATGTGGTTTGACAAAAACTTTTGAGTGTTTTGGACCTTGCCTTGATTGGATTTTGTGTGTTGTTTTTCAAGTGCTCTAAAAATCAAATAAATCCTCCAACTCCTATACTTCATCTCCTTGCTCCAAACTCTTGAACCAATGATCATGCCATGTGTATAGGACATAAAAATAATTTCTTACAAAAATAATTTTGCCAAATAGTATTTTCAAAAATTAGTTTTCCAAAAACCCCTGAATTGAGGTTTGCACTGCAAGTACTTAATTAAGGGCAGTAAAATCTTTCCAAAAATATATTTGACTCCTATTAGATATAGGATACCCAGAAACCACAAAAATATAATTTTAAAAGTTATTTACCTATTTTATTTAAAGGCTTTTTCTTTAGGCCAGAAATGGTCTTTAATAGGTTAAAATTATTTTTATGCTTTAAAAATATTTGGTAAAACCTAGGGAAACTCAATGGACATATATTGTCCATATATAAGAGTTTCAACACATGGTCATGATCAAAATATTGGTTAAAATCCCTCAAAAGCCCTTTCTGGATATTTCAAGCTTTTGAAATATTTACAAAGGAAATATTCTCCAACCATTCCAGGAAAATTCTAGAATGTCACATATGACGTTTTTAATGATCTTGCCAAGTCTCATGTCATGGAGAACAGTATGACCCCATGAAACCCTCTCAAAACCACTTCTGTCCTTTTTCAAGTTTGAACAACTTTGCACTGTCAAACATGTCCAAATGCTCTCAAACTTGGTTCACATGCTCAAATGGTGTAATAATGCATCTAGACCAAATGGCACAAGTTGGAGAGAATGTTATCTTGAACAAGGTACCCCAAAACCCTCTCTGCCCAGAACCAAATTTGAACAAGTTTACATTGGCAACTTTCTCCTTTTGATCTCAACTTTTGTGGACATGTTCAGAATCTCAAATGATGACACTACACTAAGTGGTGCATCAAGGAGAATAGATTTGCATCACTAAATCTTGAAAAGTCCATTTCTGCTAATTTCTAGGGTTTACAAAAGTTGCATTGGCAACTTTGCCCAAATGAGTTCAAAATTGGTGGAAGGTCCTAATTATATGTGACATTTCACCCTGTGGAGTCTCATGGCAAATGGAAATCATCTGCTTGCCCAAACCACCATCAAACACCTTCTGGCAGAAATTTGAAATGCATGTTTTGTCCATTTCCACTAATCTCCATGAGCTGAACTTTTTCCCACGGCCTCACCTGCTCCTCCTCTAACTCCTACATGCTTTGCTGCCCAAGGAGCAATGATTGAGGGGGCAGAGACCCATTTTTCTTCTCTGGACAGCCACTTTTCCCTCCCTTTCTCATCTCTCTCCCACTCCTGGCAAGCCCCAGAGCATCCGAAGCCTCCCTCCCCATTGTTTACTCCCACCTGCAGCCACTAGACACAAGTGGACGCGCGAGTGCGCGCGGAAAAGCCGCGGATGCCGGCCAAAGACGCGCTCTGGAGCGCGAGGCAGAGCAGGCGACCGTTGACGCTGTGTCCCCCGACCACCTCGAGCCTCCCCCTTGCGCCAGTTGAGGTGCCTCGATGTCCGCAACACGCCACCGCGCTGGCCCCCTCCTTTCCCCCTCTGTCTTGCCCATGTCGCACGTGCCCAGAGCCGCCCGAGCCTGCCAATGCCGTGCGAGCTCGTGGCTCCACCCAGAGCTCTCCCCGCTCCTTCTCTCCCTTCCCCTGGCCGTAGACCATCTCTACAAGCGCCCCGGACACGCACACGCGAACCCCCGTGACCCCTAGCCATGGCAACGACCTCGCCGGTGCACCGTCCACGGTGCACCTCGCCCCCTTCTACTTAAGGCCACCCCCGAGCCCCCTCTCTACTCCTTTGGCCTTCTCTCCCTCTCGTGCACCCCCTGGACCAACCCACTCCCCTCCCCGCGCTCTCCATCCACCACAATGGCCGGAGCGTTGCCGTCGGGCTCCACCTAAATTCGAGCTAACCCAAGCTCTCTTTCACCCCCTAGCCACTCCAACGCCCTCATACCTCCACCGCAAGGCGTTCCGTCGCCTCCTTTTGCCCCCGAGAAGGTCAGGCGCTCACGGCCAGAGATGGCCGACGGCCTCCTCCGCCACCATCCAAACCGTCGCCACTACATCCCTCCTCGGCGTGCGTGAAGCACCTAGACGGGTGCGGCGCAGCCTCCTGAGCATGTTGATGGGCGGAGCGTCGCCGGAGATGCTCTGTAGCCCCGGCAATCACCGGCGGGAGCCGCTCCTCCCCGCGGCTGGAGTGCGCGCGGGAGGTTGAAGGCGATCTGCCATTGTGGCCCGCACGTCAGCGACCCTGCAAGCAGGCCCATCCGTTTAAGTGGAAACGGGTTCGGCCGGATCCGCCTCCCCTGCGCGAAGGCGCACCCCTACAAAGTCGCCTTCGACATCACCACCTCTGCCCGCGCAGCCGAGCCGCTGGGCCGGCCCACGATCTATCTGCCGCCCTGTGCGCAGGATAAGGTTAAGCCTTATTTCCTTTTTCTTTTTCTAGTCAACTTCAAAATTCCATAAACAATTCAAATTAACTCCAAATTTGATGATTCAAATTTCTGGTAGTTTCTAAATTGATTCCCTATCACATGGAGCTACTTGCACATTTTTACAGAAATATTTATTTCACAAATAATTAGCAAATCCTATTTTTCCATTTCCGTGATAAACTTTAGAAAATCATAGAGAGCTCAAATTTGATCCAAATGCCATGATTCAAATTCCTAAATGTTTCTAAGTTCATAACTTAGTTTATGAACATTTTTCTTAATACTTTCTATACCACATAAAATAATGAGCCATTTCTTCATATTTGTCAACTTTGCAAATTCATAGGAAATTCATTTGAACTCCAAATCCAGTGAAACCAACTCCCAGATGCTTCTAAAATCATGATTTGCTAAATGGGTGTCTTTTCTCATTTTTCAAACATATATTTCTGTACACTTCTTGCAAATCCATAAACCCCTTGATTCCATCATATTGAAATGTTCAGAAATATTCACTAATCCAATTCCAATGAAACCACCCTGGATATTTTTCATATGACCAGGGAAGTCCTAGAAAAGTCAAATCCATATTTTTAGAGCACTTTTATTTCCTGCCTTGTTATGTTGCTTATTATGATTGTTTCGACGTTAGTTGACGAAGTAGACGAAGTACTTGGAGAAGGACCAGAAGACCTGAAGAATCTGATGAACCAGGCAAGCAGCCCTTTGACCATGTCTATGAAAACCTTTGTGTGCATGTCATATAGAACTTTATTAGTGTTGCATCGGAATCATGATGAGATGGCACTAGTGCAGAACCGGGCAATAACACCGGTTCGTAAGGCCCTTTAGTGCCGGTTCCATAACCGGCACTAAAGCATGGGCACTAAAGCCTCCCCCCCCTTTAGTACCGGTTCAGCATGAACCGGTGCTAAAGGGAAACCACGTGGCACGAGCCAGCTCCGGGGGCCGGGAGCCCTTTAGTACCGGTTGGTAACACCAACCGGTAATAAATGTTTGTGGGTTTTTGTTTTATTTTGTATTTTTCAATTAAATTTGTGTTATCAATTTAATTTAGGATTGTTTTACGTTATAATGAGTTGTAGTCGTCATCATCATCATCATCATCGTATATTAATAAATAAATAAACTCTAGCTAGCTAAAAATCATCGTAGTCGTCTAATTACCACTATTTAATCATCATAGTCATTACCGCTAGCTATCTAATCATCACCAACACTGGCTAGCTTAAAGAGGAAACATTCACTTTGTAACAGAAGCAAAGATATCATCGAGTTCAACATAATCATCACCAACATCGAAGTTCAGGACACGGACATGAGACACTAATTAAGAGCATGAACTAGTGCTGCTCCCTCTCACGTAGAATATCATAGAACATGTATAGCTCTCCTAATTCATCATAATGGAGCATGCAGATGAATTTGTCTCCTAATCTTGGGTTGCGCTTCTCCTTGCTGCCCCCTAGTACTTCTCTGCGATCGTTAACAATTTTGCTCCAATCTTTCACTATTAAGCATTCTTCGCTTTCAGAAATCCTGAATGCACTCATGTGCAATGTAGGATATCTTGGCCGTAAGCTAACCATTGACATGTCACCTTTAGTCTCGATCCACTAAGGCACAATTGTCATTGGAAGTCCCTGTTGAAGAACATCGTATAGTAATTAATATACTAAGCAATGAAAGTTTAGCTTCAAAAATAATGTATGCAAAAGATGCACTAATTAAGGACAAATAGTTAAAATCTTACCATCTTTCGATTATAGATGTGACCGTAGTTCAATACGATCACCATTGGTCGCATGTTTTGACTACTAACATTTCTAAGTTCAGGAAAAAAATTTGTCTTGACAGTATTAAGATCCTCAAGCCATGAAACATAATGACTTATCTCCTCGCAGTTTAGTTGAGCCCCGGGGCAGTAGTAGGTCCTGTCTACCAAGCGCCGGACATGTTTGCTTGAACCGAAATAAGCTGAAAATACAAATTAGTTGTCAACTATTTTTGAATAAACTGTATCAAAGACATAAACATATGCATGCATGGTTGAGAAAAACTCACATAATGGTAGAACTTGAGGCGTTTGCACATCGACCTAGATGTCTATATTACCTTCAATATCATCTTCCGGACGAATATCAAAGGTGACAACCATACCAGGATCAAATGCATAAGCCTTGCATAGTGCTTGCCAAGTTTTGCATTCAAAATGGGTGTATGTGTCTCCATTATATAATTTGACGTTGAAAGTATACCCATGCTCCGTCTTCAAGTAAACTCTCTTTACCTCCATATCATCTATAGCACTAAAACCTATCTTATCCAAGACAAAAATTCTTGCATGGCAGGGGATGCGCTAGTAGAATAGTGAAAATTTAAAATTATAAGTTGAAGCAAATGAAGCGTACACTACAAGAAATATGTCAACTTATGACCTTCTGTCAGTGACCCTCGAAGAATTGGTCATAAATTTATGACCATTTTAGACCAA
The DNA here is from genome assembly GCF_003073215.2 of Triticum urartu. Lineage (NCBI taxonomy): Eukaryota > Viridiplantae > Streptophyta > Magnoliopsida > Poales > Poaceae > Triticum > Triticum urartu. The sequence goes on along the minus strand of NC_053023.1, from coordinate 126,242,581 downwards.
TTGGTCAAAAGCTGTTCAGGGGGCTCCAAACCCTAAACCATTGCGACCATTTTGGTCAGAAAGGTCGTAATTTCCTTACACGAAATGGTCACAAAGCAAACAGTGCTAGTCCGCTGCCTTATTTCTAGTTGTTAATGACCAATATAGATGGTCATAGCCTTGTAGATTGTGGTGGGTTGTGATGACTAGGCGCCATCTCATCAGTTTTGCCTATGTGTCATGTCCATGTGGCAGTTTTTGCCCTAGGTTGTGAAGCAACCTATATTTCTATCATTCCCAAAATTCCCAAAAAAATCTCATAAATTCTTTGGGGCATATCTTCATCAAATATGTAAAAATCCTTCCTTGCCTAGTTCAAAACTAATTCAACAATATTCATTTTCCTATTCTGTTCACAACAACACTTTATGAAGGAAGTGCTATTTATATATTCTTGATTGCCCTCGGAATTTTTGGGCACTCTTTCCTATCCAGATCATTAGCGCATGACAAAATTCAGCTCCATTTGCCTAGCAAATCTTCTTCGGAAAATTTCCAAAGTTTTTGTCCACCTAGAAGCATTGTGAAGGAAGTACCTTTTTTATATCTCTAAATGGCATGAAATTTATACAGTTCCTTCATATGTCCAAATTATCACCCTCCTCCAAATTTCAGCTCAGTCAAATAATCTATGTGAGCCCAGGTTCAATTTATATTTTATGGCCAAATTGGCACGTTGCAAAGCAAGTGTTATATAGACCCCTCCTATTACCCTCAAACTTTTCGGGCACTCTTTCATACCGAAATCATTGCCACATGATAATATTCAGCTCAATTTTCCTAGTAAATCTTTCTCGGGAAATTTCCAAAGTTTCTACCTCGAGAGAAGCTTTGTGAAGTAAGTACTAGCTAGGCTTACCCAAATAATCTGAAAATTGACCTGCGCATGACCATACCTAAGTAACTTACCTACACCAATTTTGAGCTCATTTCATTCATCCAATCTCTCTCACTAGTTTTCCCAAGTTTCTGTCCATAGAAGAGCATTGTGAAGGAAGTACTACTTTGGCATGTCCAAATGGTATCAATTTTCTACAATGCTTTCCTATGCCCAAATAACCATCCTCCACAAAATTTCAGCTCAATCCATTCATTATTTTGAGCCCGGCTTCAACATTCATATTTTTGTCCAACGTGGTACTTTGCAAAGCAAGTACCACCTAGGATCCTCCTTTTGAGCTAAAAATTTGTGAAGACATTCTCCTTAGTAGATGATCATCCTCAGCAAAAACTCACGCCCATTGTCCATGTGCATTTCCCGTACCGCTAATCAAACACTTGGCTGCTAATTCATGTTTGAGCATCGATCGGTCTTCTCGTGAGAATCTTATGTTGTCATTTTCTTCCTAGAACCAACCTGGGGAGTGCCCAACCCACTAGACATGCCTAAGCCGCCCAGAACACATGGCAACATTACGGTCACGCGGTGACCACGCAACGGGCATGCGAGTTTACGCGCTCTAGAGTTGGGGCCCTCGGCCACCGCCCAAACCTCGACGTATCGCCACCAAACCATGTATTTATGATTAAATAGGTCCTTATGTAACTAGAAATGATTTTTGGAAAAAATAAATAGCAAACTATGAGGCAGCTGCAGTTCAAATTTGACCCGCTTCCAGCTGAATCGGCGGGAATTTGTCTTTTTCACGAGAGGTGGATCAAAAAATTTTACACCCAACCATTTTGTCAATTGTGCATTAAATATGGCCTAGTATTTTATAAAAATGATTCGGTCCAATTTTGCAACAATTATTTGGTAGTTCCTTCACAAAAAAACCTCCTTTCGGGCACTCAAAAAATGGAAAATGGTTTTTTCGTCCAACGAAAATGAAAACTTCCTTAGGCAACATTGTTTGCCATTCCAATATGCACCCTTGTGCACAATATGAGATCATTTGAACAAACTATGCCATGAATGTGGCCATAAGATTGATCATTTGGCTTGAAAGCCATTGATCTGCACACATGATAGCTCGTTTCTGAGAACACTTTTTAAAAATAATTGCCGTATTACAAGTTTGTTATTTTTCCTAGGAACTTGGCCACATATGATGACACAATGCGAAGGTTTCCCAATTTTTTGATTTTTTTTGAATTTTTTATGCCCGTTTCAAAATGCGGTCAAAACGGCGGGCTTGACCGTTCCTAGCTAGTGGTTGAATCTTGGAAAACTTTTGGTATTTCTCTTATTAAATAGATACTTATGTGCCTAGAAATGATTTTTGTAAAAAATAAATAGCAAACTATGAGGCAGCTGCAGTTCAAATTTGACCCGCTTCGAGCTGAATCGGCGGAAATTTGTCTTTTTCATGAGAGGTGGATCAAAACTTTTTACACCCAACCATTTGTCAATTGTGCATTAAATATGTCCTAGTATTTTAGAAAATTGATTTGGTCCAATTTTGCAACAATTATTTGGTAGTTCCTTCACAAAAAAACCTCTTTTCGGGCACTCGGAAAATGAAAAATGGTTTTTTCGTCCAAAGAAAATGAAAACTTCCTTAGGCAACATTGTTTGCCATTCCAATATGCACCCTTGTGCACAATATGAGATCATTTGAACAAACTACGCCATGAATGTGGCCATAAGATTGATCATTTGGCTTGAAACCCCTGAATCTTCACGCGTGATAGCTCATTTCTGAGAACACTTTTTTAAAATAATTGTCGTATTACAAGTTTATTATTTTTCCTGCAAACCTGGCCACATATAATGACACAATGCGATGGTTTCCCATTTTTTTGATTTTTTTGATTTTTTTATGCCCATTTCAAAATGCGGTCAAAACGGCGGGCTTGACCGTTCCTAGCTAGTGGTTGAATCTTGGAATTTTTTGGTGTTTCTCTGATTAAATAGATACTTATGTACCTAGAAATGATTTTTTAAAAAAATAAATAGCAAACTATGAGGCAGCTGCAGTTCAAATTTGACCCACTTCCAGCTGAATCGGCGGAAATTTGTCTTTTTCACGAGAGGTGGATCAAAACTTTTGACACCCAACCATTTGGTCAATTGTGCATTAAATATGGCCTAGTATTTTAGAAAAATGATTTGGTCCAATTTTGCAACAATTATTTTGGAGGTCCTTCACAAAAAAACCTCCTCTTGGGCACTCGAAAAATGGAAAATGGTTTTTTCGTCCAAAGAAAATGAAAACTTCCTTAGGCAACATTGTTTGTCATTCCAATATGCACCCTTGTGCACAATATGCGATCATTTGAACAAACTATGCCATGGATGTGGCCATAAGATTGATCATTTGGCTTGAAAGCCATTGATCTCCACACGTGATAGCTCGTTTCTGAGAACACTTTTTTAAAATAATTGCCGTATTACAAGTTTGTTATTTTTCCTAGGAACTTGGCCACATATAATGACACAATGCGAAGGTCTCCCAATTATTTGATTTTTTTTTGAATTTTTTATGCCCGTTTCAAAACACGGTCAAAACGACGGGAATGACCGTTCCTAGCTAGTGGTTGAATCTTGGATTTTTTTTGGTGTTTCTCTCATTAAGTAGATATCCATATACCTAGAAATGAATTTTGTAAAAAATAAAGAGCAAAATATGAGGCACCTGCAGTTTAAATTTTACCCGCTTCCTGCCGAATCGGTGGAAATTTGTATAAATTAACAAAAATAGCTAGAAGGACCGAAGCTGCATACAAATTGGTGATCATCCGTAAAATGTGGTATAAACTAAGTGAAAATTTTAGTGATGCCATTTGCAAAATAAATTTGCTAGTTGCTTCACAAAACCCCCTGTTTTTAGCACTAAGAGCTAATTTTAATAAATACCTCATGTTTTGAACCAATCAGGAAGCAGCCCACGGATCACCCCCCTATAGTCGATCTGAGCCGTCCACACTCTCCCTGAGTCCCTCGATCCAGCGTCTCTCGCTCACCTCTCGTCCCTCTCCCACCAACCCTCCCTCCCCGATCTAGATCGGCTTCCTCTCCACCCTTCCTTCTGCCGCTTCCCTCTCTCTCTTCCCTCTGCCGCCTCTAGGGTTTCTCTCCCCGATCCCCAATCCACTAGCGCTCCACTCCTCCCTTGCCGCTGCCACCTCCGGCGCCCGATCCTGGCGACCTCAGGCGGGAATCGAAGACCCCTGTCCGGCGAGATCCGGTGCGCGCAGTGAGATGCATCTGCCTCCCCCTCGATCCCCTTCCCACTCCCTCCCACCACTCATCCATGGCTCCCTCACAAGAAGTCGCGGTCGCCGCCTCCACCAAGGAGCCATCCAACAATGGCAGCGTAACGGCCGCCGCCCCCAAGACCAAGACGCCGGCTCTGAACGAGCGGATCCTGTCCTCGATCACGTGCCGGTCGGTGGCGGCGCACCCGTGGCACGACCAAACAGAGGTGATTCATCCTCGACCCCAAGAAGGACATCGACGTCACCGTCGCAGTCCTCTCCCGCTTCCTCGACCCCAAGAAGCTCGCCAGCCTCACCGACTACTGCGACGACCACATCTACATCTCCGAGGTCCGTCTCTATCCAAACTCCAAACCTTTCTCTTCTTTTCTGACTGTCAACATGAAAAGGATGATTCCATGGATCTGATCTGACTGCTGAATCCAATTCCTTGGCTTGACTGCAGGAGGGACCCTATCCATCATCCGATTCTGATTGACGACTTCACCTCATCGATCGAGATTCCATGTGAGGCTGTTGACCAGGCGATTCAATCCAAGGGGGTCCTTTTGCATTGCTGATTGAAGTTGTGCTCTCCTTATCAGTCTTTTTATTTTACTGTACTGTATCATCATGCAGACTTGTGGTGTGTTTTATTAGGTGTGTTGCTAATCAAATGCAAGGCCTCGTATAGCTTGCTTCTTTGTGCTAGCCAGGCTGATGCCAGGGTGATGCTAGTTTTTTTCTGTCTAGTTGTGCATGTTGGGAATCTTCGCTGTTTGCTTGCTTTGCACCTGCTGATCCACAAGTTAGTTGCAAGAATCTTCCCCTGGCCTGGATGGGATTGGATTAAATGGTTAAATGGTTAAATGTTTCTGCATTCTGTAGGATTAGTGCGTCCTGTTGCTTGTGAGGAACCTCCTACTGGTTCTAGATTATTTACGCTTGTAAATAAATATTGTAGTTCAGTTTGTCGCAGCTATGATTGAAGTTTAATAGAAACAGTTCTGATTGCCTACAACTATAGTTATAGTCACTTGTTGTGTTGATTTCAAGCAGACTGCTTAGTGTTGACCGTGCCATGCTATTGTTATTGACCTGCTGCTGTTGTCAAACTACTGTTGTCATTAACCTGCTATTGCTGCTGTTGTAGGAGAAGAAGGAGCACGCCCAGGAGAAGAAGGAGCAAGCCCAGGAGAAAAACAACGAGCAGGAGAAGAAGGCCCTGGATTGCTGTTGCTGGAGTGTTTACGGAAACATGACCTTCTCCCATGTACAGTGCAGTCACATTTCATGTCTACAACTCTCCATCAATGAACGCCGTATAGACCGTTCTATGATTCTTTCTATTAGGAATAGTGCAGAAGAGCATTCATATGTTAGATTAAATCAGTAAATTGAAGAGAACACAACTTACCCTGTTGGTAAAATCAATAAATAGACCAAATATTCTTCTTTATAAGTCTGTTTGCATTGGATGTACATAACTGTCGTTTTTTACCTCTTGCATATTTAACATACATGACAATAGCAGTAGGCTATTGAAATATATGCGAAGGTAGACACGATCTTTGCTGCTTGTGTCTTAAATAAATAAAATTCTGTAATGATGATCTGAAATGTCACACAGGTGAACATTGGTGCTGCCGCCGCCGCTGTGCCAGTTGGAGGTGCTGCTGCTGCATCTGGTGGAGCTGCAGCTGCCACCCCAAAGGGCAAACCTTCATCAGACACAACCCCATAACAGGGCCTCAAGGTTCTGTTCCCCATCGCCCCTCTTTCTAAATTACTGAAATGAAAATGGCCAGGCTTGATGTGCCTCCTGTATCTATTGCTCGATTTGTTATGATTTGATTCACCAAGAGTGATTCTTCTACTATCTTGTAGTAAGATTAAATGGAACAACGAGGGATGTTTCTAAGTTGGTTATTGCTAGAATAATTCATCAACTTGAGATATGCTGGGATGTTCTGCCTGTCCTGAAGAAGATAAGAATGGAATTTAATTGGATGGTCCCTTTCATCGTGCTTAATTAGCTGTAATTGTGCCCCCCTTATTGAAGAAGATGAGAACCCATATGTGTTATGCAAAATTAACTTTGTCATCTTGTAAGTGGTCTAGGCAGTGTCGAGAGGGTGAAAAATATGAGAACAAAAAAGAATTACTTGATTAATTTACAACATCCATCCTTTACTCCGTCCGTGTCATTGTTGTTTACCCCTGGGAGTATTTTTAACTTGAAAATCTCTAGTGAACTGCCATTTGCAGTACATTTGCTTTCCTTGTTAATTTTTTGGGTTACTCCATCTTGCTCTATTAAGTAAAATTTAATATGTGGAGTAGCAGCAGTAAGCTAGACCCTCCGTCAATAGACTGCACCACAGAGGTCACCCTCATATGGATAATGAATCATTATCCCGTTTCTTGTATACCTGAGATGTTCCTAACGAATAATTTACTGGACAAACAATCTTGTTTGCCGTAAGAATTCTAGCATGCCAAAATCTGCTGTCTATGTATGCTTCGGTTAATATGGACCTGAATGGCAAGGGCTAGCCAACCTACTTAGCTAGATTAACATAACAGGAACAGGACACAACCGGCTAGCTCGTCTTTGCATTGGCTGCCACATCGGCTAGCTAGATGCGACTGCTTAAGGGCTAGTCAACAAATTTTACAGCATTCTATGTTGTAGCCAAACACTTGCTCTGTATTTTATATTAAAACCATGGTATTGTGTACCTGCCAACTACGAGTAAATTACTGCAGTTTTTAATACTTTGGTTTTTTTGATACTTTGCTGTTCGATTTACTTTTATTTTGTCCCTAAACATTTTGTTCTACAATGTGCAGATGCTGGCATTTCATTCAGGACAAAGAAGTTGGATGAAGCATAGTTTTACCTCATTGAGCTAGTTCTGGGAGTAACGAACTCCTTGTAGCAGAACTTGTACGTGTGCTAGTTCTGGGAGCTGATCCTATTTGTGTGTTATATGATGTAGCAGAACTTGTAGGTCTCATGTGATAGACTTGGGCTGATACACTTGGGCTGTATGTGTTATCTAATTGTAAACTTGGTGCTGATCACATTTTTATGTATGTTATATGATGTAGCAGATTGCTTCCTGTTGTTATTTGAAATATTGTGTCCTGTATGTTATATGTTGTTCTATGAATTAGCGGGCTGAAAATATTGATGGGTTGGAAGAGGCTTTGGCCCAAAGAATGCTGGACAAAGATGGAACAAAAAAAGTCTCAAAAATAGAAAATGGACCGCAAAAAGGCTGAGGCCCAGAAAATGGAAAAGGCTTAGAAAACAAAAAACGCCATGTTGGGCTAGGACCATGTAGCTAGTGAAAATTAACTGAAAAAACATAAAATGGGCTGAATTAATGGGCTCGACCCATCTAAAGCACCGAAATGGACCGGGCCAATTCTAATTTTTGACCTTTTCAATTGGTCGCAATTTTGCCACGTCAGATTGCCACGTCGGATCCGACATGGCTTGGGGAGAGAGCTAGCGACCAAAACAGAAGGTCATAGGATCAACGACCTTTTGTTAAAGGTTGCTATAGTCAGTTTACGACGCCCAGCTTTTGACCTTATGTTTTTGGTCACAAAAAGGACATAAATGGAAATTTGTGACCATTCACTGACCAATAGTGGTGGTCATAAGTTGACATATTTCTTGTAGTGGTGATACAGTAAGTCACTTTGTCAATTATTATTTGAATGCAAGAAATATGTCAACTTATGACCACCACTATTGGTCACTGAAAGGTCACAAATTTCCATTTATGACCTTTTTGTGATCAAAAACATAAGGTCAAAAGCTGGGCGTCGTAAACTAACTATAGCGACCTTTCTTCTGGAATGGTCGCAAACGTTTATGACCAAAATAAGTCCACTGTGGCGTTTTGGTCACTAGCAACCTCCCCAGGCCACGTAGGCATCCAGCGTGGCAAGCTGATGTGGCACAAGATTCAGCCCGGTCCAATTCGGTTTTCTACATGGGCCGAGCCCATTAATTCAGCCTTTTAGGATTTTTTTTCCTTGTTAATTCTGGTCGGCTTCATGGGCCAAGCCCAACGTTGTAGCCTTTTTTATTGTTGGCCCGTGGCCTTTTATTATTTATTGCTTTTCTATTTTCAGCCATTATATATTCAAGTTGGTCCCACTAGTCAGATGGGTCCCACTTGTCATGATCATCTCTCAAATTGGTCCCACATATCAGAAATGTACAAATTTGACAGATTATTTTCATAAGTGGACCCATTGGTCAAGTTTCCATTTCACAAGTTTTCAAATTGCATACATAATCAATACTTCAAATAAAACAAAGAACACATAAAATTCATCAAATATACCACTAAATAAATTTATTACAATCTTTACAACACAGATATTCTACAATATGCTACTCTTTACTGAGTTGGACTTCACGCCTCCACACTTGGCTTCACACTACACGGCTTCACACTTCACACTTGAGCTTCTGTAAAAGAGGAACCACCACAATTTTAAGTCTACAATACAACAATTAATACTAATCAAGGATAAAAACAAAAATAAGTAATAGACTCAAATGTGTAGGCAGCATGGAACTAGTGATACGACAACATGCAGAAAACACTACAATGTAAATACTGTTGTAAGTTCATATCAGCGCAAAATCAGCACTACACAAAGCAACACATAACAATTGGTTCCAAGCAAGCTGACAGACTCACAGTTTTATCAACCCTCTAGGAAATTCCATAAACACACAAAGCTGAGTTATCCATACAGCCATCTTGCAATAAACCATCGAACTAACACCACACAGAATAAACAAAAAGAAGAAACTCAAATATCCATGGAGAAATAGACACCAACTCTGCATTATCACAATAGCAGTTCAGATCTCACTCAAACAGAAGGGCTTCACACAAACCCAGCACGAGCAAACAGAAACTTCTAGAAATGGGCGTGGAGACGAAGAGAGCATTTACTTGGCCTGGTATTTCCCCTTAGGGAGGATGGTGTGGTCCGCAGGGTGGGGGGGTAGAGGCCTGATCCGCCATGCCTCGTTGGTCTCAACCTATGGAAGAAAACAGTGCAATCATAACTCAAGCCAAACCAGCAAGGGTACGAGCGAATGGATCAAGCAGCAAGTAGAACACATGAAAATAAGAAAGACAAACATAACTCAAGCCAAACCAGCAAGGGTACGAGCGAATGGATCAAGCAGCAAGCAGAACACATGAAAATAAGAAAGACAATCATATATATTATAAATAAGCAAAGGAAAACAATACATGACGTCTCGGAATTTTAAAGCTGAATATAAGCATAATACCAATGAATAGTAAAACCACATAGCTTTTACAGCTTCAAATGCTACACAATTATAAATAAGCAAAGGAAAACAATACATGATGTCTCAGAATTTTAAAGCTGATAAGCATAATACTGATGACTAGTAAAACCACATAGCTTTTACAACTTCAAATGCTACACGATCTCCTTAACCCCAAACCACATAGCTTTTATCGAATCACACCCAAAATAGAGTAGTTACAGCTACAGCCAAACTAGAGTAGTTACAGAATCATCACATATGTAGTTGGCAGGAGGAAGAAGCGACAGATCGAGGAAATTCTCTCACCAGCAGCAACAGCAGGGCAAAGTTGAGGAGGGTCGGCGGCAGGAGCAGCTCAGGGAAGTGGTCGAGGAAGACAGTCGGCAGCAGCAGGTCCGTCACACCCATGACCTACCTACCATCGAGCGCCCCGCGAAGACGCCAGGGGAGGTGGCGGAGCAGCTCAATAAAAGGAATAAAGTATGATTAACTGATAGCAACAAGTAAACAACAAATAGGTAATTTTACAGCAAGGAAAACAGTAATTCCAAGAGTTGTACTTTAAAATGATTATCTATACTGGTTACTTGTTTATTCAGCAAGGAACCACAACATATTTCTGTAGAAAAAGAACATGTATCCAAAATAATCACCAAACAAATACGGGAGCATGGTTCAAGACCTCGCACCAAGACCATTTGTATACCTGAGTATGGTGCAAAAAGCTACCTCGTGTGATTTCAATCTCAATGCAAAATAAGAGACACAGTGCAAGATGATACTAACTGAATGAGGCAAGCAGTTAACAAGTACGCAATCCTTCCTACTCTATCACAAACTGTACATCAACCGAGCAGGAACACAAAAAAATACTAGAAAGCATCAAATTCGCAAAAACGAAAGAAGAATCAATCAACATGCAACAAGGTGCAGTCCTGCAGCTGCACCAGGAACAGTCTGTACTAGATGTTTCTAATTCCAACTGAAATAAATGTCTGGAATAACCAAGCCAACATCTACGACATTGTTCATGTTCACGTGGATTAGGTTATTGCAAGCAAAATCATTTGGATCAACAAATTATGATCAGGGTGGAACATACAAGATAAGCAGATAACATCTGTAACAAAATAATATAGAAGCAAACAGTGATGAAACTTTGAAGGTTTTTACACGTTTGGAAGGTTTTATGTGCTTATCTTCACAACAAACGGTAAATTAATGCCGCAGCATCCTATTTGCATCCATTCCGTAGAACAAAGAAGTGATATGAAGAATTTTAGGTAGATGCATGATGATGGTACAGTGGTCTCAGTTTTTTTCCTTTTTTGAAGTAGTAAAAGTGTGTTCAGGTATTCTCCTAAAAAATTAAAAGTGTGTTCAGGTAGGCACTCGAATGAGCCATCCATCATGTATGTGATTGCAAAACCCAATTGGTATTACTAGCATTTAAGAATTCACAAGTTGAAGAAAGTTAAGAACCAGCAAATCAAACTACGGGATTCATACATACAAAGTTTGCAGGTTGTGACTGACAGTATCTAAATCATGCTCATCAGCATCATCAGCAGGGCATTCACCAAATGTTCAGCCCCGTGAGCAGACAAGACATCACAAACATGCAGATTTGCAGACAACTCTGAATTTTTTAGTTGGTGTTCATTTGGTAACGAACTAGTAAGAGTGTTATGGAAGCACAGAGAATCAATGACAAGTTAAGCTGAAGCAACACGCACTGAATTTCTACAAAAACATGCATATATTCTTGCACCATTTTCCTTCTTCTGAACAAAGCCCTCTATTCTTCTTCTTCTTCTTCTTCAGCTAAGCTAGTAGAAGATATGGCACATCATGGAAATTTTAATTGAATTCAGTTAAATTTGTGCTACTGCTACTGTTATATGCTTTTTTATTTGAGATAACAGTACATAAATCATCAGACCAGATATTGATTATATGGTTTCAATGAATTTAAATACATATATGAAGTTTCACAGAAGAAATCGCTAACAACAAAAATGCATCATTATTCTTAATCCCATATCATCAGTTTGCGCAAGTTGCAGCACCATGCAGCAATTTCCACTCCAATCCAGGAAGAGCACTACTACTTGCAGATAACCAGAGTTCAACAAAGATACACGTATCATCAGTTTGCCAAACATGGCAGTGTTCGGTTCAGAAAGATGCAGTACAAATGGCCAAACTTAGATGCGTTCAGTTTCATAAGAACTAAAAAAGACAGCATTAGTAAGATCATGTAGTACCACAACTGCAAGATTTTCTAGATAGATAATCAGTTTGCAAAAGCAACGCGTTCAGTTCTTACATCCAACCAGCCAACAAAGCGTTGGCAATCACTCAGCATACGCACTACGGCTACCACTACTTTCAGATAGAGACAAGCAGAGTCAACAGCGACCATATATGCAAATCAACCAGAATTTTACCTGCCCCTGGTGGCGCCGGAGATGGATGCTTCTGCTGTTGGCCTTCACCGCCCCTGACGCTGCTGCTCATGGACGGAAACCGCATCGCGTCAGGGAAGAGGATGGAAGGGAATGCAATGGAAGAAGAAATCAAAAAGGAGAGGAGAGGAGAGGGGGCTGACCGTCGGGGTTCTCCATGGCGTCGGCGTCGAGGCAACCTTCCCGTCCATGCCATGGCGGCCCGGAGCACGAGCGACGACGACGTGCTGGATGGATCTGGTAGCGAGAGGAGACGAGGTGAGGAAGAGAGGATCTGGAAGGGATAGGAGACGAGGTGAGGAAGAGAGGGGACCAACCTTAGTCGCTGGAGACACGCCGACGACGCGATGGACCAAACCCTATCCACGGGAGACGGTCGCGCGTGGCCGCTGGAGCACGCGAGCACCGGATCTGGGTGGAGCGCGAGGCCGCCGCCGCCCCTCCCCTGCCGCGGGGCCGGGTGCGGGTCACCTCCCACGAAAGGAGACAGAGACGGAGCCGGCGCGGACATGGATGGGACTCGGATGCGCTCGCGGTCGGTGGTGGCGACCATGTCCACGATGGCCAGTGAAGGGGTGGGTGGCGGCGAGGAGAGGGATCTGAGGTGGGGAGGGGAGAGGTGGGTGGCGGTGGCGAGGATCTGAGGTGGGGAGGGAGGGATGGGTGGCGGCGAGGGGAGGGATCTGGATCGGGAGCGACGATTCTGGCCGGAGGCGAGGGAGGAGTGGAGGGGGGGAAGGGGAGGGTGCAGACGAAGGGAGAGGTGGGCAGCGGAAGGAAGGGGAGGACGGGGCGGCGGCGGAGCGATGGTCGACGGGGAGAGCAGTGGGGCGGGTGGTCGACGAAGGTGGCGGCCGCGGTCCAATGGAGGGAAAGGGGAAAGGGGTTAGGGTTTGGGCTGCGGGGAGAGGAGTGGTGTGCGGGGGAGATGAGGAGAGAGGGGAGGAGTGGTGTGCCCGCGAGGGGGGAGGAGTGGGTGAGTGGTGGCATTTTGCCAATGACAGGTGGGCCCGTGAGGAATTAGGCCCACATGTCAGTGTCCTCAACGACATGTGGTGTAGGTGAGTGGAGCTGCTTTCGGGTGGGTGTGGGTGGGGAGAGGGTGAGGGGTGTGGGCCATTGGATCTGGCTGGATCCGACGGTCTCTAATGCTTGATCCGCGTGACATGCCCATTGACCAATCAGAATGAAGTGCAAGCTTTGATGATGTTATGACCATCTAAAATGGCCATAATCAATTTTCCATTTTCCGAGTGCCTAAAATGAGTTTTTTTGTGAAGGATCTACCATATATTTGTTGCAAAATTGGACCTAATCAATTTTATAAAATACTAGGACATATTTAATGCACAATTGACAAAATGGTTGGGTGTCAAAAGTTTTGATCCACCTCTGGTGAAAAAGACAAATTCCCGTCGATTCAGCTGGAAGCGGGTCAAATTTGAACTGTAGATGCCTTATAGTTTGCTTTTTATTTTTTCCAAAAATCATTTCTAGGTACATAAGTATCTATTTAATCAGAGAAACAACAAAAAAATTCCAAGATTCAACCACTAGCTAGGAACGGACAAGCCCGCCGTTTTCACCGCATTTTGAAACAGGCATAAAAAATTCAGAAAAAATCAAAAAATGGAAAACCTTCGCATTGTGTCATTATATGTGACCAAGTTTCAAGAAAAAATAACAAACTTGTAATACGGCAATTATTTTAAAAAAGTGTTCTCAGGAACGAGCTATTAAGTGTGAAGATGAATGGCTTTCAACCCAAATGCTCAATCTTATGGCCACATACATGGCATAGTTTGTTTAAATGATCTCATATTGTGCACAAGGGTGCATATTGGAATGGAAAACAATGTTGCCTAAGGGAGTTTTCATTTTCTTTTCATTTTCCACTTTTCGATTGCCCCAAATGAGCTTTTTTGTGAAGGACCTACCAAATATTGTTGCAAAATTGTACCAAATCAATTTTCTAAAATACTAGTACATATTTAATGCACAATTGACTAAATGGTTGGGTGTCAGAAGTTTTGATCCACCTCTGGTGAAAAAGACAAATTCCCGCCGATTCAGCTGAAAGCGGGTCAAATTTGAACTGTAGCTGCCTTGTAGTTTGCTCTTTATTTTTTCCAAAAATCATTTCTAGGTACATAAGTATCTATTTAATCATAGAAACACTAAAAAAATTCCAAGATTCAACCACTAGCTAGGAACGGTCATTCCTGCCGTTTTGACCGCATTTTGAAACGGGCATAAAAAATTCAAAAAAATTCAAAAAATTGGAAAACCTTCGCATTGCGTCATTATATGTGACCAAGTTACCAGTAAAAATTATAAACTTGTAATATGGCGAATATTTAAAAAAAGTGTTCTCAGAAACGAGCTATCAAGTGTGAACATGAATGGCTTTCAACCCAAATGCTCAATCTTATGGCCACATACATGGCATAGTTTGTTCAAATGATCTCATATTGTGCACAAGGGTGCATATTGGAATGGCAAACAATGTTGCCTAAGGAAGTTTTCATTTTCGTTGGACGAAAAAACCATTTTCCATTTTTTGAGTGCCCGAAAGGAGGTTTTTTTGTGAAGGACCTCCCAAATAATTGTTGCAAAATTGGACCAAATCATTTTTCTAAAATATTAGGACATATTTAATGCACAATTGACCAAATGTTTGGGTGCCAAAACTTTTGATCCACCTCTGGTGAAAAAGACAAATTCCCGCCGATTCAGCTGGAAGCGGGTCAAATTTGAACTGTAGCTACCTCGTAGTTTGCTCTTTATTTTTTCCAAAAATCATTTCTAGGTACATAAGGACCTATTTAATCAGAGAAACACCAAAAAAAATTCAAGATTCAACCACTAGCTAGGAACGGTCATTCCCGCCGTTTTGACCGCATTTTGAAACGGGCATAAAAAATTCAAAAAAAATTCAAAAAATTGGGAAACCTTCGCATTGTGTCATTATATGTGACCAAGTTCCTAGGAAAAATAACAAACTTGTAATACGGCAATTATTTTAAAAAAGTGTTCTCAGAAATGAGCTATCATGCGTGAAGATTCATGGCTTTCAAGCCAAATGATCAATCTTATGGCCACATTCATGGCATAGTTTGTTCAAATGATCTCATATTGTGCACAAGGGTGTATATTGGAATGTCAAACAGTGTTGCCTAAGGAAGTTTTCATTTTTGTTGGACGAAAAAACCATTTTTCCATTTTTCGAGTGCCCGAAAGGAGGTTTTTTTGTGAAGGACCTCCCAAATAATTGTTGCAAAATTGGACCAAATCATTTTTCTAAAATATTAGGACATATTTAATGCACAATTGATCAAATGTTTGGGTGCCAAAAGTTTTGATCCACCTCTGGTGAAAAAGACAAATTCCCGCCGATTCAGTTGGAAGCGGGTCAAATTTGAACTGTAGCTACCTCGTAGTTTGCTCTTTATTTTTTCCAAAAATCATTTCTAGGTACATAAGGACCTATTTAATCAGAGAAACACCAAAATAAATTCAAGATTCAACCACTAGCTAGGAACGGTCATTCCCGCCGTTTTGACCGCATTTGGAAACGGGCATAAAAAATTCAAAAAAAAATCAAAAAATTGGGAAACCTTCACATTGTGTCATTATATGTGGCCAAGTTCCTAGGAAAAATAAGAAAATTGTAATACGACAATTATTTTAAAAAAGTGTTCTCAGAAACGAGCTATCACGTGTGGAGATCAATGGCTTTCAAGCCAAATGATCAATCTTATGGCCACATCCATGGCATAGTTTGTTCAAATGATCTCATATTGTGCACAAGGGTGCATATTGGAATGGCAAACAATGTTGCCTAAGGAAGTTTTCATTTTTGTTGGACGAAAAAACCATTTTCCATTTTTCGAGTGCCCGAAAGGAGGTTTTTTTGTGAAGGAACTACCAAATAATTGTTGCAAAATTGGACCAAATCATTTTTATAAAATACTAGGCCGTTTTAATGCACAATTGAAAAAATGGTTGGGTGTAAAAAATTTTGATCCACCTCTCGTGAAAAAGACAAATTTCCGCCGATTCAGTTGGAAGCGGGTCAAATTTGAACTGCATCTGCCTCATAGTTTGCTATTTATTTTTTCCAAAAATCATTTCTAGTTACATAAGGACCTATTTAATCATAAATACATGGTTTGGTGGCGATACGTCGAGGTTTGGGCGGTGGCCGAGGGCCCCAACTCTAGAGCGCGTAAACTCGCATGCCCGTCGCGTGGTCACCGCGTGACCGTAATGTTGCCATGTGTTCTGGGCGGCCTAGGCATGTCTAGTGGGTTAGGCACTCCCCAGGTTGGTGCTAGGAAGAAAATTACAACATAAGATTCTCACAAGGAGACCGATCGATGCTCAAACATGAATTAGCAGCCAAGTGTTTGATTAGCGGTACGGGAAATGCACATGGCCAATGGGCGTGAGTTTTGGCTGAGGATGATCATCTACTAAGGAGAATGTCTTCACAAATTTTTAGCTCAAAAGGAGGATCCTAGGTGGTACTTGCTTTGCAAAGTACCACACTGGACAAAAATATGAATGTTGAAGCTGGGCTCAAAATAATGAATGGAGTGAGCTGAAATTTTGTGAAGGATGGTTATTTGGGCATAGGAAAGCATTGTAGAAAATTGATACCATTTGGACATGCCAAAGAAGTACTTCCTTCATAATGCTCTTTTATGGACAGAAACTTGGGAAAACTAGTGAGAGAGATTGGATGAATGAAATGATCTCAAAATTGGTGTAGGTAAGTTACTTAGGTATGGTCATACGCTGGTAAATTTTCAGATCATTTGGGTAAGCCTAGCTAGTACTTACTTCACAAAGCTTCTCTCGAGATAGAAACTTTGGAAATTTTCCGAGAAAGATTTACTAGGAAAATTGAGCTGAATATTATCATGTGGCAATGATTTGGGTATGGAAGAGTGCCCGAAAAGTTTGAGGGTAATAGGAGGGGTCTATATAACACTTGGTTTGCAACGTGCCAATTTGGCCATAAAATATAAATTGAACCTGGGCTCACATAGATGATTTGACTGAGCTGCAATTTGGAGGAGGTTGATAATTTGGGCATATGAAGGAACTGTATAAATTTCATGTCACTTAGAGATATAAAAAAGGTACTTCCTTCACAATGCTTCTAGGTGGACAAAAACTTTGGAAATTTGCCGAGGAAGATTTGCTAGGCAAATGGAGCTGAATTTGGTCACGCAGTAATAATTTCGATAGGAAAGAGTGCCCAAAAATTCCAAGGGCAATCAAGAATATATAAATAGCACTTCCTTCATAAAGTGTTGTTGTGAACAGAATAGGAAAATGAATATTGTTGAATTAGTTTTGAACTAGGCAAGGAAGGATTTTAACATATTTGATGAAGATATGCCCCAAAGAATTTATGAGATTTTTTTGGGAATTTTGGGAATGATAGAAATATAGGTTGCTTCACAACCTAGGGCAAAAACTGCCACATGGACATGACACATAGGCAAAACTGATGAGATGGCGCCTAGTCATCACAACCCACCACAATCTACAAGGCTATGACCATCTATATTGGTCATTAACAACTAGAAATAAGGCAGCGGACTAGCACTGTTTGCTTTGTGACCATTTCGTGTAAGGAAATTACGACCTTTCTGACCAAAATGGTCGCAATGGTTTAGGGTTTGGAGCCCCCTGAATAGCTTTTGACCAATTGGTCTAAAATGGTCATAAATTTATGACCAATTCTTCGAGGGTCACTGACAGAAGGTCATAAGTTGACATATTTCTTGTAGTGATGGTGATGGTGGGGCCATAGCCTGACCGCAGGCTGACAAAGCCTCTTTAGTACCGGTTCGTGGCATGAACCGGTACTAAAGGTTCGCCACGAACCGGTGCTATTGATCGCCGCCACGAACCGGTGCTATTGTACACATTAGTGCCGGCTGAAATTCAAACCGGCACTATTGTGCTTCACGTTTGACCCTTTTTCTACTAGTGTGGTAACCACTTTGATGGGTTGCCTCTATTACTTCCTCGTTGATACTTGCATTGTGCATGACCCTACCTCCTTACGAGGGTTATGCCGGTGGGAGTAGATAGGATGCTAAAGTAGTTGATACACAAAAAGGGACGGGAATGTGCATGGTGATGGAGACAAAGTATTTTCAAAAGCCTTTTCGAAAACCCCGTCGGGTGCCACTTATGCCGAGGGAGATAATGAGATGGGTAACCACTTGATGACGAAGTGGTATACCGAGGCAAGTGTGTGTGTTATTTTCAAAAATGGATTAGATTTAAGATTTGTCGACTGTCCCAACCTTACATGCACAACCACTCTACCCTTGTATGGGAAAGGGCATTATTGATTACCTAGGCCGATACTATCTTGGAGCACGCATTACTAGTGACGGGAGATTTGTTGGTGCGCTCTCTCGGGACAGGGTCGTGCCAGGTAGGGCGGCCAAGAACATTTTTATGGGGCACCGGACACACCGTTGGTACCCCGTGCTAGTGGTATGTGATGAATATGGGAGCGAGGCTCCACCATTTTTAAAGTTGTGAAATGTTGGGCACGGGGGTTACTACCAATCGAGTGGACTCCATGTTAGTGTCGTCTAGGGAAAGATAGTGATCGGGTGCTTACCCTGGGTACTTGAGGTACCGCGGGTCGTGGATGACACGGAAGCTCCCCGGATCTTGTGGGTAAAGTGTGCAACCTCTGAAGAGTGTAAAACTATTTGAATAGCCGTGTCCACGGTTAAGGACAGTTGGGCGGTGCTGCTTAAACTATGTCCACATGTTTGCAAACCAGTGTGTGTGTTTGGATAAGTGGGAAGAGCTACTTGGGTCAAGTCAAGGGACTTGACATGACTGAGTTGGGTTGATGCCCACTCTATTTATGTTGATATTTGTAACCTGTCCTCATGGTTACTTGAATTCTCCTGATGCACGTCTTACAAGCTGTTGAACATGTCATTGCACTCAAAACTAGCTTTCTGCAAAAATTTACCTATATCATGCATTGTTGTATCTTGAACCAAAACATGGGTTGCTTGCGAGTACATTCAAAGTACTCATTGGCTTGCCACTGGTTATTTTATTGGCTAGGCATGAAAGACAAGATACATTGAAGAGTTCTTTGGTGAAGATCGTGCGAGCTAGGACGCTTCCCAGTCAGAATGCCTGTAGGGTTAAGGCAGATGGCATGGGTCCAAGTTATCGACGAAGAATTCTCCTGCGAAGTTATACTCAAGACTTGACCATAATGGTCATAATTTATGTAAGACGGTATGTATGGATGTAAGACTCTTGTTACTCAGCTTCTGTGTGTTCAGTGAGCATTGATCTCTGGGATCACTGTACACGTGCATTCGGTGATCATGACTTATGAGTCGGGGTCCCCACAGAGCTGGTATCAGATCCATCCTGACTGTAGGAAGCCTTAGTTAGCATGGTCGTTAGTTAGGGTAAAACTATCTCCAAAACTATTACTAGTTTTCAAAACTATCTATACTTCTCTTCCCTTCTCAGTTTTTCGAAGACTAAGGTATATTTTCCTTATTGGCCTCTTCCCCTTCAAAACTTTTGGTCGCTACTACCCTTGTGCCCCTGACCAAAGGATTCCTTGTAATCCTCGTAAATAACCTAGCAGGAGTACACCTTGCCAAACACTCACCCCACCTCTTCTGAACACAAGATTGGCGACACCACAGCAAGACGATGCCAACAGAAGATACGTCTTCGAGGAATGAGGACATGAAGACCCAGAGGATGGTGATACCTTTGAATTTGCCCCAGGATAATGCAACCTTGGCCTACGATGATCAGGGCATAAGATATGCAAGATCATGATATACATCGCTAATAGAGCAACCATGTCCTTACCGTTGTTGTATCGGCAACCACCGGTGGATGAGAACCTCGCCATTAGGTCCGCCTCACTAGAGTAAGCAGGAAGACGGTTCTCTTCATCCCCCGCCCTTGGTGTCGATGTTGTCGTCAATGAAGCTGACATGTTGGACCTCTACTATGCCTTGATGATATCATTGCATAAGGATTGCCTACCTAGTACCGTCGACGCCTTAGGAGGCAAAAGGGATCATCATGATTAAGAAGACAACGGAAGACCGAGTCAATACCTGCTACGAGAAGCCACCTTCACCCCACCACTTCAATAGGCGAGAAGTTGTTGAAGAATCTTCAGGCTCAACCCGGATTGTTTCATTAAACAACTACAAGAGACGTAGCGACACCTGAGGGAAACCCAGGAGACTGCACGAGGCACAGAGCAAGCATGACTACTTAGTCCGAGAACCCCTAGGGTAGGATGAGTCGTGTACCCCTTATGTGCAGTCGAGTCCGTATGATGGTTCGAATAGAACCATGATTGTGTGTTGCTTGTTTTATTGCTTGTGTTTTGATATAGGTCGCACTTTTGCCAAGGCAACAAGTATGTGACTATATCACCTTCCTTACGTTATTTCTTTTGTTTGGCCCTTTTTGAACCTGTTTGTCTGCACATGCACTATAGAACCCCTTTAGGCACTCCCCTCCTATATGCTACTTCTCCCTCTCATCTCTCCCATCAGCTAAAAGCTAGCAAGACAAGATGCACCATGAATTCCACCTCGACAGCCAACTAGCAATGGAGACTTTTGCTACAACCTCCATGACCGAGTGCTACCCCGTAGAGTTACGGTTGCCCCTCAAGACTGGAAACCCATCCCTATACCCATCGAGACTTCACAAGATAACCCATCTCAAATCCTTAACCGTGTGCTTAACCCGCAGTATTGCAAGAGAACCAGTTAAGCCTTCGCAACCTTGCACAACACTGGGTTCATTATGGAACTAGTGGACATAGTGGACGAGCACATTGTCATCTTATGATAGCACCAAAACTGGCAATGCCATTGGGAAGACCTATTTGAGGATATAGGAATAGAGGACACATGACTTGATGAGTTTATATCAGTGACCTTGAGGAATTATCTGAGACTCTTTGGTGGATTATAAGGCATTCATGTTGATAGATGAACTTGGTGGGATCATGTCAATAGAGAAGCATAGTGTCGGGGATATACCCCGTGGCGTAAACCGGTCGGAAGTATAAACCGGCCGTGGCGTAAACCGGTCGGAAGTATAAACCGGCCAGACTGGATGACTCACTTGTAACCCGCCCGAAGCTTGGCGGTTCACCGGCTACCCGCCCGGTCTTGGCGGTTCACCGGCTACCCACCCGGTCTTGGCGGGTTCATTAGTAACCCGGCGGGCGGTCAGATGGATACGAGGCCCATGGCCCAGAAGGCCGGTTCATACTATGGTGGGCCGGTTTAAGAGGAAAGGCATGAGGAATATTTACCTTACAAGGAGTTAAGACCAGGACTTGTATCCGGTTTGTATTAGAGATAGACTAGTCCTAATCCTAATAGGACTCCACATGTAAACCGCCCCTTCAACATATATAAGGAGGGGCAGGGCTCCCCAAAGAGGGCGGGCAAGAAGAAACAATATCTAGGGCTAGACACAAAGAGGAGAGCCGGTTTACGGCGACTCCCTCGTGATGATAATGAGACCTAGCCTCAAACAGCATGTAGGGCTATTACCGGATGATGTTTCCCGGGGCCCGAAGCTGTCTAAATCCTTGTCTTGCGTGATGATCCGCCCTGCGTCTCTCGTCCCACTCAACCCCTCTCAAGCTACCACATAGATGCGTTGGCCTCGCGACTAAGTCCTGACACTAAGGACATCTGCCGTGACAATTCCACGACAGTTGGCGCCCACCATGGGGCCTGCGTACGGCGGTGTTGAGTTCTTGGAGGGACTTCTCCGAGGGATCAAGAAGCGTGATTTTCCGGATAAGAAGAGCCGGTTTTGAAAGATCTTCATCAACTTCAAGTTCATCGGTTCAGATTTACAATCTATGAGATTTAAGTTTAAGAAAAATTAGGGTTGGCTTTCCCGAGAGCAGCTGTTCCCGCAGAGCGTTGTGCGCGTGATTGAGATTTTAGCTGGTCAGATTTTCTTCAATGAACATCAGGGACTTTTGCTGCTGCACCGGAGGACAATACGGATTCGGCGACTCGGAAGCATAAAGCAGAAGCAATAACACCGAGTTGTACTAGAGTTGGACTCGGGCCCACGCCCGTGTTGTGTACTCAAATTGGACGATGCCTACCGGATTAATGAAAAAGCGGGCGGTTTATTGGGACCGGTCGGTTAAACCAATTGATGGAGCAGCGGTCAGGAGGGCTTGAGTTTTAATACTGATAGCAATCATATGGACGATGATTAGCGGCTGCGTGTGGACAGCATCAACAAAGTAAAGGGGCAGCGGCAGGATCTACTGTTATGGCTGTCACCTGCGACAAAAGAAATATATACAATAGCAGACGCCAAAGGCCGCGGACAAAGAGGTACTCGGGGCCTGTGCCCGCCAGCCTTGTTTGACCGGGGCACGCCCATGCAGGAGAAATCTACGGGAGTCAAAAGGCCAAGAGAAAAGGAGAATAAGGAAAGGACTATTATTAGTACGGGAGGTCTAGTACTAGTACTATTCATCAAATGAATTAGCACAGGGCCCAAAGTCTCACAAGGATGTGATATCAAAGGATCGTCAGCCGCGTACCTCCAGATAAATGTCAGAACTAATGAGGACATGCGACAGCCTTTGCGAAAAAAAGATAAAAAAGGGAGGAGTAGCTACGACCTGAAGCCGTCCTCTGCTCCAAGTCGCCGAAGTCACGGGCTGGCCGCGTTTCCGCTAACCTCACCATGGCGTTTCACCGCTACGCGTACCGGCTTGCCTGCCTCTTCTGCTGCGTTTCACTTCCAAATTTATTGATGGATATTACATATGGATCATCTGCCATATGAACAAATTAGGTGCTATTTTTCTAAACTTCTAATGCTATAATTAAGTATCATCCAAAGTTTTTTCCACAGTATGCTATGCTATACGCCGGTCAACGGACTCATGGCCAAGGTATGATCCGATCCTCGTGCACCGGCGTCGGAGGCAACATATACATCTGCACCGCCCTGTGCCGGGCGTTTAAAGACCTGGAGAAGAACCCAGGAGGGTTTCTGCTTGAACCGCCAGGACCATATTGAGTCGCCGACCAGCCTAACCGCCTCTGTGGCGACAAACAGATCATCCGTTGTCCGAACAAAAAAACAGGTGATATCCATCTAAATCTAGTTTCTTGGTATATATTGTTTTTATCAAGGGAACAATTACTTTGGACCGTGTATTTTGATATGCAGGAAAATTACTCATTATAAGAGTGGCTACCGTGCCACAGATACGGAGAGCACATTGCTGGCGTCTGTCTACACCAACGATCAATCACGTCGGTTTACAATGCCCGCGGCCAACTCTCCGTTCGTGCTGGTTTACAATGCCTGCGGCCAACTCTCCATTCGCGCCGGTTTACAATGCTCGCGGCCAACTCTCCGTTCGCGCCGGTTTACAATGCCCGCGGCCAACTCTCCGTTCGCGCCGGTTTACAATGCCCGCGGCCAACTCTCCGTCCGCGCCGGTTTACAATGCCCGCGGCCGGTTCATGCGTCCACACCGGTTTAGAACACCAGTGCCGACTCTCCTCGTCTGCACCGGCTTACAACGCTGTGGCCGACTCATCTGTCTGTGCCGCCTGTGATGCTGGCGGTCGTCTTTGTCGTCCGACCCCGCGGCCGTAGTCTACATCAACATACCGGGCCGCACTTGTCTGGATGAACTGTTTATTGACTATGAGCACATCACTACTTGGGAAGCCCGTTTTTCTTCCAACAAATTTGAGGTAAATTATCATATATTATCAGCCGCCGTCTGCACTGGATGGTTCAATGGGTAGGCGCACAAGTCGCCGCCACTACAGTTTGGTTAACTTCAAATCGCCAGTTGGAAGGAACCATTGGCCGAGTTGCTGACTAACGGCTCATATGGGATCATTTACAACCCGCCGCAGTCACCTCAACCTTCTATGGATTCACATCGTGCTATCCACGCCATGATATACAAGTTATGCCGGTTTATATCACGGTCAAATATGGAGAATCTCAAGCCAACTCCTCGAGTCACCTTGAGACTTGGGGGCTACAATGATATGACTTAGCAAACGTTGCCGGTTTTCAGTGAAGTCAAGAACCCCAATACGTTGGAGGGAAAGATAACCCGGTCCCGGATTCACATCGAGGGAAAGATAACCCGGTCCTGGATTCACATCGTGCTGTCAGAAGATTTCCGGATTAGAAAGTATATGACAGTTACAAAATCCCGGCTCAATGAAGAAGTTTCGGGTCATCAGAAAAGGATTCCGGTTTACAGTCCGGTACAAGGGAAATATGTTCTCCAATAAAGCTCTGAAGCTCTCAAATCCGGTTTAAGAATTTCCGGTTCAAAAAGGAATTAACTTCTCGCAAGTTCGAGCTTAAAGGCCGTCAGAAAAATTTCCGGCTAAAAATGAAGATTCTGGTTTAAAATCTGGTTCAAGGGAAAGATGTCTCCCACAAAGCTTTGAAGGTCTCCATATCCGGTTCAAGATCCCGGTTCAAAAAGAATTTATCTCTTGCAAAAAGTTAAAAATTGCCAAAGAGGACCTGCTGCCATGATGCGCGGTTCAAACATGGGTGTCCCGCCTTACTGGCCGGACATATTATTGATCACATGGGAGCCTCAGCTAAAGTGGGGTATCTGTTCTTTTACATCATGTGAGGTTACACGGAGTTGCTCTAAAGCGGCCTCCGGTTTACCCCTTGAGTTCGCTTTGCTAAAAGCATCGTGTTATATCACTTGGAGGATTGGTCGTGTCCGAACCAATACCATGCCTCTTGATAGGCGAGAGCCACCAGATCACTTGGGGACTTGGTCATGTCTGAACCAGTCATGCCTCTTGATCGGCCTAAGGCCACAGATTCACTTGGGGGCTTGGTCGAACCCGTACCATGACCACGCCATTTGGTCGGCATAAATGCCACAAGAATCACTTGGGGACCTGGCTAACTAGAACCATAGTTACACCTAATGGGAGCTTGGTCGTGTTTGGCCATGGTTACGCCATTTGATCAGCTTAAATAAATCTTTTTTGGCAAACGTTTTTGTCGTTACTTTTGCTTCATACTTTTCTTTGAAGGGTTTTTTTTTGCTTTTCATTGTGTTTTTTAAACTGACAAAAGTTTTTTAACCAATCAATTGAAGAACACAGTTCACGTCAATCCGGAGACTATTTGCCCGGTTTGATCCTTGTTGTTAACATCCTCTTATGGAGTAAACCGGTGTTTATCACAACCCGGCACGGTTTTATCATAAACCGGCACAATATGGAAGGAGTTATCAGTACTCAAGATTTGGGTTATCACCCTTACTACAAAAAGTTGGTAAAACCAACGATGTGATTCAATGTCACAGGTATGATATATTTGATATTTGATTATTCTAAATGCAGCCTTGGTTATAAACCCAGGTTATATGTTGGGCATTATGACCTGTCCGGCGGTAAACCGCCAGGACACTTTAAACTTGTTGTATGCAGAAACAGGTTTGTTAATCCGGCCTGGTTTTTGGACTATAAGTCGCCAGTATATATATATTTGGATTGCGCCATCAGAATTATGCGCTTATAAATCATTGGGTTATATTATTCAAATAGCCAAACTTGGCTGGATTTTCATTATGATATTGAATGAATAAGGTTTTCATACCGGATTATATTATCTTGAATAGCCAACATGGCTGGATTTTTATGGTTATTAATAACCGGTATTATTGAGTTTTCAAAGTCGCTTTAGCGCAACAGTTATTATTTTATCAAAGGATATGATTTATTCTACAATGGAAGGAATAGTCCCGAGTCGCTGCAGGCTCACGACCCGACACTTGGGGGCTACATTATTCAAATTGAGATTACATGCAAGTCTCATGTCACTGCAAGCATGCACCATGACACTTGGGGGCTAATGCAAAGTCATTTTTACTAGTCTTATTGAAGACCCGACTCATCATATTATAATGAGCCGTCCCTTGGGGGGCTATCAATTGCTCCTGTCAACAATTAAAGGTACACAAATTTTCGTCCATAATATTGAAGGATTCATTGCTCAATTGGTAAAGCACAAAACTCTTAACCTTGTGGACGTGGGTTCAAGACCTACGATGGAAGCTACATTATAAGGTGTTATTTTCATTGACGTATATATCAAGTCCCGGTTCAGTATTATTTTACTAAGCCGGCCCTTGGGGGTTACACTGATTGAAGTTTTTAAGCAATTACAAGTCCCAGGTTGCTGCAAGCATGACAACCCGGCACTTGGGGGCTACATATATGGAGTATTCAGTTTATATGATTGAGATGAACAAACCGGATTTCTTCAAGGTTGAAACACTTATTGGAGCAAGTCTTAAGTTATCACTATGTTCTCCTCTTAAGACTTGGGGGCTACAGGTATTATGCATATAAAAGAGGAACATCTTCTTTTTATCAGTTTTGAGCAAATCAGGAAGATCAATTACATGACCCGGTGTTGATAACAATTATGACCTGGTGCCATCAATATTTATAAACCGGCCATTTTTGGTAATATTAAACCGGCAAGTTTTACATCCTCAAACCGGCTGAATATCAGATAAGTATTTTCAGACCCATATTTCTTAAATCGGCGCTTTGGGAGCTGAGTCAAAGGAGTCATTCTTCACAATATTTCTCGGTGACAAACCAATGTCGGCAAAATTGATTATAAAGTTGGCTTATTGACCTGGATTTTCCTAGAAAAAGGAAATGGCAAGGAATTAAGGATGATCAGATGCCGGTTTACAAGAATTCTTAACCCGGAGCATAATCTATCAAATTTGTTCTTGTATTTGTTTTACAGGATCAGTTTAACATGGATAAATCCAAATTAAACTGGGGGCTAATGTCGGGGATATACCCCGTGGCGTAAACCGGCCGGAAGTATAAACCGGCCGGACTGGATGACTCACTGGTAACCCGCCCGGAGCTTGGCGGTTCACCGGCTACCCGCCCGGTCTTGGCGGTTCACCGGCTACCCACCCGGTCTTGGCGGTTCATTAGTAACCCGGCGGGCGGGTCAGATGGATGATGAGGTCCATGGCCCAGAAGGCCGGTTCATACTATGATGGGCCGGTTTAAGAGGAAAGGCATGAGGAATATTTACCTTACAAGGAGTTAAGACCAGGACTTGTATCCGATTTGTATTAGAGATAGACTAGTCCTAATCCTAATAGGACTCCACATGTAAACCGCCCCTTCAACATATATAAGGAGGGCAGGGCTCCCCAAAGAGGGACGGGCAAGAAGAAACAATATCTAGGGCTAGACACAAAGAGGAGAGCCGGTTTACGGTGACTCCCTCGTGATGATAATGAGACCTAGCCTCAAACAGCATGTAGGGCTATTACCGGATGATGTTTCTCGGGGCCCGAAGCTGTCTAAATCCTTGTCTTGCGTGATGACCCGCCCTGCGTATCTCGTCCCACGCAACCCCTCTCAAGCTACCACATAGATGCGTTGGCCTCGCGACTAAGTCCTGACACTAAGGACATCTACCGTGACAATTCCACGACACATAGCTTCATTACCACTGAGTAAATTGGATTTATAGGACGATTATGATCGCAAGCTGAAACTCCTGGAAGTATAAGGTTTTGACTTAGCCAAGGGGACATTCATAGAAGATAGTTGGCATTACGGTATTGACTTGGGGGAAACATATAGGAATTCTTGTTGGACATGAGATTTGGATTTAAGTAGGTGATCCTAGTTGAGTATAGATGCTGAGTAAGTCTGCATGGTTCGAAATAAATTGGATTTAGATTAAAGGTCTCGATCATGATACCATGTTCTCGGTGGATGGTAAACTAGGAGATTGGATAAATTGTTGGAGTTGATTTAGGGATCTATATACGCCTGACCTTGGAGTTTACTCGACCATGATAATGGAAATTGGTGGAGTGACAATAGTAGGGGTAGCCCTTTCCAGCATTTGGGGATTGTATGACCTAAGAAGATCATGTGGAACACCATAGACATTGGATTGGTAGAATTAATGAATTATGTAGTTAATGGGCTTTTGGAGTTGATTCATAAGAAGGAAACAAGATCTTGGAGTGGCATACGACGTGTTTCCTTAGGGTAGAAATGCCTTAGACCTTGGAAGAGTAGGCTGAGCACTTGGATTGTCACGTTCAAGCTAGTAGCTTGTATGTTCTACCCATGGATTTTTAGGGGTAGACATACATATGAGTTTGGGGATTGTAGACAAATATGATCCTGTTAAACCTCCTCTCAGAAGTCCTGAGAATAATAATATCATGAGTGATGATTGGAGCTGACCTACAAGAGTTGATGCTTTCGGTGGTATAAGGTTATTTGTTTAAAGGACTAGATAGAAGAATTGGCATCTCAGGAACCGTGCTTAAGGATAAGGTGACAAACGTTCGCTCGCACACTAGAATCCCTGAAACCCTTAAGCCCTACCAAGCCACAACATGGTTGGGTCCTGACCTTGGGCCTTGAATCAGGGTCGAGAAGATCTTGGCCAATACTCAACCGTGACCACCACTAATGCCTCAGCCCACTCTACGTACCCCATATTCTTCGTAGAGTACTTAGACAAGTTAGTTATCATCTTTAATTGAGGACATGCGTGTCCACCTGAAGACGGAAGAAGAGTTGTTCAGCTGGTTAGGGAACGTCTATAGACCGCCATGTCAAGGAGGAAGAACTATACCAACCACCATCATCAAGAAGTGAACTTCCCCATCGAAGACCGCACGTATTTGCAAACCACTCCTATTAAAGAAACCGAGCATTTCCATGTCAAAAGGAAGCTCACACCAAGATTTAACAACCCCCTCTGAGATCGCTATGAAACGAAGAGAAGACAGTTACCAGCTGGAGTTACCACCTGAGTTACCACATGAGTTACCCACTGTGCACAACATGTTTCCACATGACACAACTCCGGAAGTGTTTTCGACTTCCTAACTAGCCTGATCTCTACGAGGACATCAATCACCGAGCCATCGACCTCCAGCCCAATATGACCTACGCAGAGACCCCAATTGCAATCTGGATCAAGTAGGATGACAAACACGAAGCCACGCCATCGAGTACTTCAAGGTTCAATGGAGCACCAAACGGAAGCAGAAGCAGTATGAGGACGTGAAGACTACCCCAAATCCAAGTTTCCGTATTCCTTTCCGCGCCTAGTCTGGGAATCTCAGGGACGAGATTCTTGTAAGGAGGGTAGGTCTGTCACACCCTGATTTTCATGCCACAACACTTAAGCTAATAAATCATGATAAAATGTGGTTTGACAAAAACTTTTGAGTGTTTTGGACCTTGCCTTGATTGGATTTTGTGTGTTGTTTGCAAGTGCTCTAAAAATCAAATAAATCCTCCAACTCCTATACTTCATCTCCTTGCTCCAAACTCTTGAACCAATGATCATGCCATGTGTATAGGACATAAAAATAATTTCTTACAAAAATAATTTTGCCAAATAGTATTTTCAAAAATTAGTTTTCCAAAAACCCCTGAATTGAGGTTTGCACTGCAAGTACTTAATTAAGGGCAGTAAAATCTTTCCAAAAATATATTTGACTCCTATTAGATATAGGATACCCAGAAACCACAAAAATATAATTTTAAAAGTTATTTACCTATTTTATTTAAAGGCTTTTTCTTTAGGCCAGAAATGGTCTTTAATAGGTTAAAATTATTTTTATGCTTTAAAAATATTTGGTAAAACCTAGGGAAACTCAATGGACATATATTTTCCATATATAAGAGTTTCAACACATGGTCATGATCAAATATTGGTTAAAATCCCTCAAAAACCCTTTCTGGATATTTCAAGCTTTTGAAATATTTACAAAGGAAATATTCTCCAACAATTCCAGGAAAATTCTAGAATGTCACATATGACGTTTTTAATGATCTTGCCAAGTCTCATGTCATGGAGAATAGTATAACCCCATGCAACCCTCTCCAAACCACTTCTATCCTTTTTCAAGTTTGAACAACTTTGCACTGTCAAACATGTCCAAATGCTCTCAAACTTGGTTCACATGATCAAATGGTGTAATAATGCATCTAGACCAAATGGCACAAGTTGGAGAGAATGTTATCTTGATCAAAGTACCCCAAAACCCTCTCTGCCCAGAACCAAATTTGAACAAGTTTACATTGGCAACTTTCTCCTTTTGATCTCAACTTTTGTGGACATGTTCAGAATCTCAAATGATGTCACTACACTAAGTGGTGCATCAAGGAGAATAGATTTGCATGACTAAATCTTGAAAAGTCCATTTCTGCTAATTTCTAGGGTTTACAAAAGTTGCATTGGCAACTTTGCCCAAATGAGCTCAAAATTGGTGGAAGGTCCTAATTATATGTGACATTTCACCCTGTGGAGTCTCATGGCAAATGGAAATCATCTGCTTGCCCAAACCACCATCAAACACCTTCTGGCAGAAATTTAAAATGCATGTTTTGTCCATTTCCACTAATCTCCATGAGCTGAACTTTTTCCCACGGCCTCACCTGCTCCTCCTCTAACTCCTACATGCTTTGCTGCCCAAGGAGCAATGATTGAGGGGGGCAGAGACCCATTTTTCTTCTTCGGACAGCCACTTTTCCCTCCCTTTCTCATCTCTCTCCCACTCCAGGCAAGCCCCAGAGCATCCACAGCCTCCCTCCCCATTGTTTACTCCCACCTGCAGCCACTAGACACAAGTGGACGCGCGAGTGCGCGCGGAAAAGCCGTGGATGACGGCCAAAGACACGCTCTAGAGCGCGAGGTAGAGCAGGCGACCGTTGACGCCGCGTCCCCCGACCACCTCGAACCTCCCCCTTGCGCCAGTCGAGGTGCCTCGACGTCCGCAACATGCCACCGCGCTGGCCCCCTCCTTTCCCCCTCTGTCTTGCCCATGCCGCGCGTGCCCAGAGCCGCCCGAGCCCGCCAATGCCGTGCGAGCTCGTGGCTCCACCCGGAGCTCTCCCCGCTCCTTCTCTCCCTTCCCCTGGCCGTAGACCATCTCTACAAGTGCCCCGGACACGCACACGCGAACCCCCGTGACCCCTAGCCATGGCAACGACCTCGCTGGCGCACCGTCCACGGTGCACCTCGCCCCCTTCTAAATAAGGCCACCCCAAGCCCCCTCTCTACTCCTTTGGCCTTCTCTCCCTCTCGTGCACCCCCTGGACCAACCCACTCCCCTCCCCGCGCTCTCCATCCACCACAATGGCCGAAGCATCGCCGTCGGGCTCCGCCCAAATTCGAGCTAACCCAAGCTCTCTTTCACCCCCTAGCCACTCCAACGCCCTCATACCTCCACCGCAAGGCCTTCCGTCGCCTCCGTTTGCCCCCGGGAAGGTCAGGCGCTCATGGCCAGAGATGGCCGACGGCTTCCTCCGCCACCATCCAAACCGTCGCCACTACATCCCTCCTCGGCGTGCGCGAAGCACCTAGACGGGTGCGGCGCAGCCTCCTGAGCATGCTGATGGGCGGAGCGTCGCCGGAGATGCTTTGTAGCCCCGGCAATCACCGGCGGGAGCCGCTCCTCCCCGTGGCTGGAGTGCACCCGTGAGGTTGAAGGCGATTTGCCATTGTGGCCCGCACGTCAGCGACCCTGCAAGCGGGCCCGTCCGTTTAAGTGGAAACGGGTTCGGCCGGATTCGCCTCCCCTGCGCGAAGGCACACCCCCGCAAAGCCACCTTCGACATCACCACCTCTGCCCGCGCAGCCGAGCCGCTGGGCCGGCCCACGACTATCTGCTGCCCTATGTGCAGGATAAGGTTAAGCCTTATTTCCTTTTTCTTTTTCCAGTCAACTTCAAAAATCCATAAACAATTCAAATTAACTCCAAATTTGATGATTCAAATTTCTAGTAGTTTCTAAATTCATTCCCTATCACATGGAGCTACTTGCACATTTTTATAGAAATATTTCTTTCACAAATAATTAGCAAATCCTAATTTTCCATTTCTGTGATAAACTTTAGAAAATCATAGAGAGCTCAAATTTGATCCAAATGCCATGATTCAAATTCCTAAATGTTTCTAAGTTCATAACTTAGTTTATGAACATTTTTCTTAATACTTTCTATACCACATAAAATAATGAGCCATTTCTTCATATTTGTCAACTTTGCAAATTCATAGGAAATTCATTTGAACTCCAAATCCAGTGAAACCAACTCCCAGATGCTTCTAAAATCATGATTTGCTAAATGGGTGTCTTTGCTCATTTTTCAAAAATATATTTTTGTACACTTCTTGCAAATCCATAAACCCCTTGATTCCATCATATTGAAATGTTCAGAAATATTCACTAATCCAATTCCAATGAAACCACCCTGGATATTTTTCATATGACCAGGGAAGTCCTAGAAAAGTCAAATCCATATTTTTAGAACACTTTTATTTCCTGCCTTGTTATGTTGCTTATTATGTTTGTTTCGACGTTAGTTGACGAAGTAGACGAAGTACTTGGAGAAGGACCAGAAGACCTGAAGACTCTGATGAACCAGGCAAGCAGCCCTTTGACCATGTCTATGAAAACCTTTGTGTGCATGTCATATAGCACTTTATTAGTGTTGCATCGGAATCATGATGAGATGGTAACCACTTTGATGGGTTGCCTCTATTACTTCCTCGTTGATACTTGCATTGTGCATGACCCTACCTCCTTATGAGGGTTATGCCACTGGGAGTAGATAGGATGCTAAAGTAGTTGATACGCAAAAAGGGACGGGAATGTGCATGGTGATGGAGACAAAGTATTTTCAAAAGCCTTTTCGAAAACCCCGTCGGGTGCCACTTATGCTGAGGGAGATAATGAGATGGGTAACCACTTGATGACGAAGTGGTATACCAAGGCAAGTGTGTGTGTTGTTTTCAAAAACGGATTAGATTTAAGATTTGTCGACTGTCCCAACCTTACATGCACAACCACTCTACCCTTGTATGGGAAAGGGCATTATTGATTACCTAGGCCGATACTAGCTTGGAGCCCGCATTACTAGTGACGGGAGAGTTGTTGGTGCGCTCTCTCGGGACGGGGTCGTGCCAGGTAGGGCGGCCAAGAACATTTTTATGGGGCACCGGACACACCGTTGGTACCCCATGCTAGTGGTATGTGATGAATATGGGAGCGAGGCTCCACCGTTTTTAAAGTTCTGAAATGTTGGGCACGGGGGTTACTACCAATCGAGTGGACTCCATGTTAGTGTCATCTAGGGAAAGATAGTGATCGGGTGCTTACCCCGGGTACTTGAGGTACCGCGGGTCGTGGATGACACGGAAGCTCCCCGGATCTTGTGGGTAAAGTGTGCAACCTCTGCAGAGTGTAAAACTATTCGAATAGCCGTGTCCACGGTCAAGGATAGTTGGGCGGTGCTGCTTAAACTACGTCCACATGTTTGAAAACCAGTGTGTGTGTTTGGATAAGTGGGAGGAGCTACTTGGGTCAAGTCAAGGGACTTGACATGACTGAGTTGGGTTGATGCCCACTCTATTTATGTTGATATCTGTAACCTGTCCTCATGGTTACTTGAATTCTCCTGATGCACGTCTTACAAGCTGTTGAACATGTCATTGCACTCAAAACTAGCTTTCTGCAAAAATTTACCTATATCATGCATTGTTGTATCTTGAACCAAAACATGGGTTGCTTGCGAGTACATTCAAAGTACTCATTGGCTTGCCACTTGTTATTTTATTGGCCAGGCATGAAAGGCAAGATACATTGAAGAGTTCTTTGGTGACGATCGTGCGAGCTAGGACGCTTCCCAGTCAGAATGCCTGTAGGGTTAAGGCAGATGG
The DNA here is from genome assembly GCF_003073215.2 of Triticum urartu. Lineage (NCBI taxonomy): Eukaryota > Viridiplantae > Streptophyta > Magnoliopsida > Poales > Poaceae > Triticum > Triticum urartu. The sequence goes on along the minus strand of NC_053023.1, from coordinate 126,208,736 downwards.
CATGGGTCCAAGTTATCGACGAAGAATTCCGCTGCGAAGTTATACTCAAGACTTGACCATAATGGTCATAATTTATGTAAGACGGTATGTATGGATGTAAGACTCTTGTTACTCAGCTTCTGTGTGTTCAGTGAGCATTGATCTCTGGGATCACTGTACACGTGCATTCAGTGATCACGACTTATGAGTCGGGGTCCCCACAGAGCTGGTATCAGAGCCATCCTGGCTGTAGGAAGCCTTAGTTAGCATGGTCGTTAGTTAGGGTAAAACTATCTCCAAAACTATTACTAGTTTTCAAAACTATCTATACTTCTCTTCCCTTCTCAGTTTTTCGAAGACTAAGGTATATTTTCCTTATTGGCCTCTTCCCCTTCAAAACTTTTGGTCGCTACTACCCTTGTGCCCCTGACCAAAGGATTCCTTGTAATCCTTGTAAATAACCTAGCAGGAGTACACCTTGCCAAACACTCACCCCACCTCTTCTGAACACAAGATTGGCGACACCACAGCAAGACGATGCCAACAGAAGATACGTCTTCGAGGAATGAGGACATGAAGACCCAGAGGATGGTGATACCTTTGAATTTGCCCCAGGATAATGCAACCTTGGCCTACGATGATCAGGGCATAAGATATGCAAGATCATGATATACATCGCTAATAGAGCAACCATGTCCTTACCGTTGTTGTATCGGCAACCACCGGTGGATGAGAACCTCGCCATTAGGTCCGCCTCACTAGAGTAAGCAGGAAGACGGTTCTCTTCATCCCCCACCCTTGGTGTCGATGTTGTCGTCAATGAAGCTGACATGTTGGACCTCTACTATGCCTTGATGATATCATTGCATAAGGATTGCCTACCTAGTACCGTCGACGCCTTAGGAGGCAAAAGGGATCATCATGATTAAGAAGACAACGGAAGACCGAGTCAATACCTGCTACGAGAAGCCACCTTCACCCCACCACTTCAATAGGCGAGAAGTTGTTGAAGAATCTTCAGGCTCAACCCGGATTGTTTCATCAAACAACTACAAGAGACGTAGCGACACCTGAGGGAAACCCAGGAGACTACACGAGGCACAGAGCAAGCACGACTACTTAGTCCGAGAACCCCTAGGGTAGGATGAGTCGTGTACCCCCTATGTGCAGTCGAGTCCGTATGATGGTTCGAATAGAACCATGATTGTGTGTTGCTTGTTTTATTGCTTGTGTTTTGATATAGGTCGCACTTTTGCCAAGGCAACAAGTACGTGACTATATCACCTTCCTTACGTTATTTCTTTTGTTTGGCCCTTTTTGAACCTGTTTGTCTGCACATGCACTATAGAACCCCTTTAGGCACTCCCCTCCTATATGCTACTTCTCCCTCTCATCTCTCCCATCAGCTAAAAGCTAGCAAGACAAGATGCACCATGAATTCCACCTCGACAGCCAACTAGCAATGGAGACTTTTGCTACAACCTCCATGACCGAGTGCTACCCCGTAGATTTATGGTTGCCCCTCAAGACTGGAAACCCATCCCTATACCCATCGATACTTCACAAGATACCCCATCTCAAATCCTTAACCGTGTGCTTAACCCGTAGTTTTGCAAGAGAACCAGTTAAGCCTTCGCAACCTTGCACAACACTGGGTTCATTATGGAACTAGTGGACATAGTGGACGAGCAATTGTCATCTTATGATAGCACCAAAACTGGGAATGCCATTGGGAAGACCTATTTGAGGATATAGGAATAGAGGACAAATGACTTGATGAGTTTATATCAGTGACCTTGAGGAATTATTTGAGACTCTTTGGTGGATTATAAGGCATTCATGTTGATAGATGAACTTGGTGGGATCATGTCAATAGAGAAGCATAACTTCATTACCCCTGAGTAAATTGGATTTATAGGACGATTATGATCGCAATCTGAAACTCCTGGAAGTATAAGGTTTTGACTTAGCCAAGGGGACATTCATAGAAGATAGTTGGCATTACAGTATTGACTTGGGGGAAACATATAGGAATTATTGTTGGACATGAGATTTGGATTTAAGTAGGTGATCCTAGTTGAGTATAGATGCTGAGTAAGTCTGCATGGTTCGAAGTAAATTGGATTTAGATTAAAGGTCTCGATCATGATACCATGTTCTCGGTGGATGGTAAACTAGTAGATTGGATAAATTGTTGGAGTTGATTTAGGGATCTATATACGCCTGACCTTGGAGTTTACTTGACCATGATAATGGAAATTGGTGGAGTGACTATAGTAGGGGTAGCCCTTTCCAGCATTTGGGGACTGTATGATATAAGAAGACCATGGGGAACACCATAGACATTGGATTGGTAGAATTAATGAATTATGTAGTTAATGGGCTTTTGGAGTTGATTCACGAGAAGGAAACAAGATCTTGGAGTGGCATACGACGTGTTTCCTTAGGGTAGAAATGCCTTAGACCTTGGAAGAGTAGGCTGAGCACTTGGATTGTCACGTTCAAGCTAGTAGCTTGTATGTTCTACCCATGGATTTTTAGGGGTAGACATACATATGAGTTTGGGGATTGTAGACAAATATGATCCTGTTAAACCTCCTCTTAGAAGTCCTGAGAATAATAATATCATGAGTGTTGATTGGAGCTGACCTACAAGAGTTGATGCTTTCGGTGGTATAAGGTTATTTGTTTAAAGGACTAGATAGAACAATTGGCATCTCAGGAACTGTGCTTAAGGATAAGGTGACAAACGTTCGCTCGCACACTAGAATCCCTGAAACCCTTAAGCCCTACCAAGCCACAACATGGTTGGGTCCTGACCTTGGGCCTTGAATCAGGGTCAAGAAGACCTTGGCCAATACTCAACCGTGACCACCACCAATGCCTTAGCCCACTCTATGTACCCCATATGCTTCATAGAGTACTTAGACAAGTTAGTTATCATCTTTAATTGAGGACATGCGTGTCCACCTGAAGACGGAAGGAGAGTTGTTCAGCTGGTTAGGGAACATCTAAAGACCGCCATGTCAAGGAGGAAGAACTATACCAACCACCATCGTCAAGAAGTGAAATTCCCCATCGAAGACCACACGTATTTGCAAACCACTCCTATTAAAGAAAGTGAGCATTTCCATGTCAAAAGGAAGCTCACACCAAGATTTAACAACCCCCTCTGAGATCGCTACGAAACGAAGAGAAGACAGTTACCAGCTGGAGTTACCACCTGAGTTACCACATGAGTTACCCACTGTGCACAACATGTTTCCACATGACACAACTTCGGAAGTGTTTTCGATTTCCTAACTAGCCCGATCTCTATGAGGACATCAATCACCGAGCCATCGACCTCCAGCCCAATATGACCTACGCGTGAGACCCCAGTTGCAATCTGGATCAAGCAGGACGACAAACACGAAGCCACGCCATCGAGTACTTCAAGGTTCAATGGAGCACCAAACGGAAGCAGAAGCAGTATGAGGACGTGAAGACTACCCCAAATCCAAGTTTTCGTATTCCTTTCCGCGCCTAGTCTGCGAATCTCGGGGACGAGATTCTTGTAAGGGGGGTAGGTCTGTCACACCCTGATTTTCATGCCACAACACTTAAGCTAATAAATCATGATAAAATGTGGTTTGACAAAAACTTTTGAGTGTTTTGGACCTTGCCTTGATTGGATTTTGTGTGTTGTTTGCAAGTGCTCTAAAAATCAAGTAAATCCTCCAACTCCTATACTTCATCTCCTTGCTCCAAACTCTTGAACCAATGATCATGCCATGTGTATAGGACATAAAAATAATTTCTTACAAAAATAATTTGGCCAAATAGTATTTTCAAAAATTAGTTTTCCAAAAACCCCTGAATTGAGGTTTGCACTGCAAGTACTTAATTAAGGGCAGTAAAAATCTTTCCAAAAATATATTTGACTCCTATTAGATATAGGATACCCAGAAAGCACAAAAATATAATTTTAGAAGTTATTTACCTATTTTATTTAAAGGCTTTTTCTTTAGGCCAGAAATGGTCTTTAATAGGTTAAAATTATTTTTATGCTTTAAAAATATTTGGTAAAACATAGGGAAACTCAATGGACATATATTGTCCATATATAAGAGTTTCAACACATGGTCATGATCAAAATATTGGTTAAAATCCCTCAAAAACCCTTTCTGGATATTTCAAGCTTTTGAAATATTTACAAAGGAAATATTCTCCAACAATTCCAGGAAAATTCTAGAATGTCACATATGACGTTTTTAATGACCTTGCCAAGTCTCATGTCATGGAGAACAGTATAACCCCATGAAACCCTCTCAAAACCACTTCTGTCCTTTTCAAGTTTGAACAACTTTGCACTGTCAAACATGTCCAAATGCTCTCAAACTTGGTTCACATGATCAAATGGTGTAATAATGCATCTAGACCAAATGGCACAAGTTGGAGAGAATGTTATCTTGATCAAGGTACCCCAAAACCCTCTCTGCCCAGAACCAAATTTGAACAAGTTTATATTGGCAACTTTCACCTTTTGATCTCAACTTTTGTGGACATGTTCAGAACCTCAAATGATGACACTACACTAAGTGGTGCATCAAGGAGAATAGATTTGCATGACTAAATCTTGAGCTGAACTTTTTCCCACGGCCTCACCTGCTCCTCCTCTAACTCCTACATGCTTTGTTGCCCAAGGAGCAATGATTGAGGAGGGCAGAGACCCATTTTTCTTCTCTGGACAGCCACTTTTCCCTCCCTTTCTCATCTCTCTCCCACTCCTGGCAAGCCCCAGAGCATCCAAAGCCTCCCTCCCCATTGTTTACTCCCACCTGCAGCCACTAGACACAAGTGGACGCGCGAGTGCGCGCGGAAAAGCCGCGGATGCCGGCCAAAGACGCGCTCTGGAGCGCGAGGCAGAGCAGGCGACTGTTGACGCCGCGTCCCCCGACCACCTCGAGCCTCCCCCTTGCACCAGTCGAGGTGCCTCAACGTCCGCAACACGCCACCGCGCTGGCCCCCTCCTATCCCCCTCTGTCTTGCCCATGCCGCGCGTGCCCAGAACTGCCCGAGCCCGCCAATGCCGTGCGAGCTCGTGGCTCCACCCGGAGCTCTCCCCGCTCCTTCTCTCCCTTCCCCTGGCCGTAGACCATCTCAACAAGTGCCCCGGACACGCACATGCAAACCCCCGTGACCCCTAGCCATGGCAACGACCTCGCCGGCGCACCGTCCACGGTGCACCTCGCCCCCTTCTACTGAAGGCCACCCCCGAGCCCCCTCTCTACTCCTTTGGCCTTCTCTCCCTCTCGTACACCCCCTGGACCAACCCACTCCCCTCCCCACGCTCTCCATCCACCACAATGGCCGGAGCGTCACCGTCGGGCTCCGCCTAAATTCGAGCTAACCCAAGCTCTCTTTCACCCCATAGCCACTCCAATGCCCTCATACCTCCACCGCAAGGCCTTCCGTCGCCTCCATTTGCCCCCGGGAAGGTCAGGCACTAACGGCCAGAGATGGCCGACGGCCTCCTCCGCCACCATCCAAACTGTCGCCACTACATCCCTCCTCGGCGTGCGTGAAGCACCTAGACGGGTGCGGCGTAGCCTCCTGAGCATGCTGATGGGCGGAGCGTCGCCGGAGATGCTCTGTAGCCCTGGCAATCACCGGCGGGAGCCGCTCCTCCCCGCGGCTGGAGTGTGCGCAGGAGGTTGAAGGCGATCTGCCATTGTGGCCCGCACGTCAGCGACCCTGCAAGCGGGCCCGTCCGTTTAAGTGGAAACGGGTTCGGCCGGATCCGCCTCCCCTGCGCGAAGGCGCACCCCTGCAAAGCCGCCTTCGACATCACCACCTCTGCCCGCATTACTAGTGACGGGAGAGTTGTTGGTGCGCTCTCTCGGGACGGGGTCATGCCAGGTAGGGCGGCCAAGAACATTTTTATGGGGCACCGGACACACCGTTGGTACCCCGTGCTAGTGGTATGTGATGAATATGGGAGCGAGGCTCCACCATTTTTAAAGTTGTGAAATGTTGGGCACGGGTGTTACTACCAATCAAGTGGACTCCATGTTAGTGTCGTCTAGGTAAAGATAGTGATCGGGTGCTTACCCCGGGTACTTGAGGTACCGCGGGTCATGGATGACACGGAAGCTCCCCGTATCTTGTGGGTAAAGTGTGCAACCACTGCAGAGTGTAAAACTATTCAAATAGCCGTGTCCACGGTCAAGGACAGTTGGGCGGTGCTTCTTAAACTACGTCCACATGTTTGCAAACCAGTGTGTGTTTGGATAAGTGGGAAGAGCTACTTGGGTCAAGTCAAGGGACTTGACATGACTGAGTTGGGTTGATGCCCACTCTATTTATGTTGATATCTGTAACCCGTCCTCATGGTTACTTGAATTCTCCTGATGCACGTCTTACAAGCTGTTGAACATGTCGTTGCATTTTCTGCAAAATTTTACCTATACCATGTATTGTTGTATCTTGAACCAAAACATGGGTTGCTTGCGAGTACATTCAAAGTACTCATTGGCTTGCCACTGGTTATTTTATTGGCCAGGCATGAAAGACAAGATACATTGAAGAGTTCTTTGGTGACGATCGTGCGAGCTAGGACGCTTCCCAGTCAGAATGCCTGTAGGGTTAAGGCAGATGGCATGGGTCCAAGTTATCGACGAAGAATTCTGCTGTGATGTTATACTCAAGACTTGATCATATTGGTCATAATTTATGTAAGACGGTATGTATGGATGTAAGACTCTTGTTACTCAGCTTCTGTGTGTTAAGTGAGCATTGATCTCTGGGATCACTGTACACGTGCATTAGGTGATCACGACTTATGAGTCGGGGTCCCCACAGGAGCCCGGCCCGCGGACTGCAGCGGCCAGCCCAGGGACTTCAACGCCCGGCCCGGGGTCTGCAGCAGTAGGCCCAGGGACTTTATCGACCCAGTAAGCGGCGACGGTGGCCGACTCCAACCCGCCGCCTCCCGGCCCAACCACCCTCGTTCCAGTTGCAGTACTAACAGTTGAAGAAATCACAACACCTTCATGGGCCCAGCCCATCCTCAACTTTCTAGTAAACAAGGAGTTGCCGACTGATGAGATCTCGGCCAGGCAAGTGCAACGACGGGTGGCGGCATTCACCATAGTCAACAGAGAGCTCGTGAGGCACAGTGTCACTGGTGTCTACCAGCACTGCGTCGAGCCGGAGCAAGGCCAAGCAATCCTCAAAGACATACGTCAAGGCGAATGTGGCCACCATGCGGCTTCAAGAGCGCTTGTCGCCAAGGCTTTCTGCCATGGTTTTTTCTGGCCAACTGCCCTGGAAGACGCCAAGAGCTTGGTCCAGAAATGCAAAGGGTGCCAGAAGTTTCATTCAAAGCCTCATCAGCCGGCTTCTGCACTCAAGACTATACCCATAGCCTGGTCCTTTGCCGTCTGGGGCCTGGATATGGTGGGACCATTCAAGACGGCAAGAGGTGGCCTGACTCATCTGCTTGTCGCAGTGGACAAGTTCACCAAGTGGATAGAAGCAAAACCAATCAAGAAGTTGAATGGTCCGACTTCTGTGACTTTCATCTCCGACATCACCGTCCGGTACGGCATACCACACAGCATCATCACCGACAACGACACAAATTTCACCAAGGGTGCCTTGGCCTGTTTCTGCGCGACGCATGGCATCCGTTGCTCATCCGCAGTCAAACGGTCAGGTGGAGCGAGCAAACGGCCTTATTTTGTCCGGCATCAAGCCCCGACTGGTCGAGCCTCTAGAACGGTTGGCCGGCTGCTGGCTCGATGAGCTGCCGGCCGTCCTCTGGAGTCTGCGCACAACTCCGAACAAGTCAACTGGCTTCACGCCTTTCTTCCTTGTCTACGGTGCCAAAGCCATCATCCCAATGGACATAGAATTCGACTCCCCCCAAATCACCATGTACACCGAAGAGGAGGCAGAAGAAGCGCATCAAGACAGCGTCGATCTACTGGAAGAGGGCCGGCTGCTGGCAATCAGCCAGTCCAGCATCTACCAGCAGAGCCTATGCCGATACTACAACCGGAAGGTCAAGCCGAGATCTTTCCAAGAGGAGACCTTGTGCTCCAGCTGATCCAGTGAACAGCCTGCCAGCACAAGCTCTTGGCGCCTTGGGAAGGCCCCTTCATCATCAGCAAGGTGTTGGGCAACGACTCCTACTACCCGATCGATGCTCAGAAGCCTCGAGCACGCAAGAGGGACGACTCCGGCAAGGAAACGGAGCGGCCATGGAATGCAAATCTCCTTCGAAGATTTTAAAGTTGATGCAGTATGTACCATGCTACCTTTTGTATTAAAGTACGAAGACTCCAAGCCCCCCGAGAAGAGCTCGGGGACTGTCCTCTTTTATCTATATGATAAGAATTATGCCTATAAGTATGTCATTTTGTTTATACCGATTGGCGCCGGGTCCGACTAGTCGGCTCGGGGACTTGCCGTCTTGTACTATGAAGTGCTTCCTGTAGCCGGACAAGTAATGTGTTGGCACTTAAACCGTCTCCTGCCAGAAGCCACAACTCGCAGATCGACTGTCTGGTGGGCAGGAGCAAGGCAGAAAGGGTGTCCACATGAAAAATGACTAAGGACACAAAGCACACTCATAGTTCAAGCCGGTTTCCTGCCTCCTATGACAGACTGTTGAGCAGCCGGCCTGTCGACTTCTACTTAACTTGCTAGAATGTTCTAAAATGGCTAAGTACTTGCCTTCCCAGAAGTATCTAAGTACTTGACCCAGCCACAGTCCGCAGAGCGGCTGTTCGGCTGGCAAGATGGCAACCAAGGGAAGGCAGCAAAGGAAAAAGGCAAAGAGCAGCAAGCAAGAAAAGATAGAACTCGAATAGTATTTACAAAACAAAGGCCCTTGGCCGATCTTCAAAACACAAGTTTAAGATACACCCCGCAGGTGGAATTGTGCAAAATTAACAAGTTCATCGAGACTGATAGACAGGTAAAACAAAGATAAACTAGCGGCCTAGGAAGTGGCAAAAGGGTTCGGTGGAGCGGAGGAATCGGCAGCGTCGGTTGGTGGAGCGGCCGGCTGGTCAGTCTCCGCCTGGTCGCCCCTGGCGACAGTCGGCTCGGTTGGGCGCGGCTCGTTGCTTGAAGCACGGTCAGGCTGGGGCTGGCCGCCCGCTCCGACCTCTGGCGCCTCTTCTTCGCCTTCCTCCTCTGACTCACCCTCTTCCTCGCCGCTAGAGTCAATCATCTCTGCCGAGTCCTCGCCATCTTCCGGGTTCAGCCCGAACCATTCCGCCGGCACCTCGGTGCCATCCTCAACCCGCTCCGAGATGAAGATGGTGGTGTCGGTGTACTCGGCGATCGACGCCACGCGCTTGACTAGTTCATCTTCCATACCTGCCAACTCCTCCTGAGCCTCCAACCGGAACGTGGCTAGCTGGGCTAGACTCAGCCCAGGATACCATGCCTTGACAAACTCCAAGGCCCGGCGCGCTCCAGCCCGGGCCGAGGAGCCCTTCCAGGCCTCAAGACGGTCGGCCGCCACCTCCAGCTAGTCGGCAGTCCGACTGGGGGTGGGCGGTGCCAGCATGTCGGGCCACAGGGTGGCAATCGCCTGGGCGCTGACACGCTGAAGCCGGCGCAGCATCCGGTGGGCTGGCCGAAGACGGGCCTCGATGCTCAGGATCTACTCGTTAAGGGTCCGGGGGGCGTTGGCAGCGATATGCGCACCGTCCGCCCTCCGTCCTTCACGATCAGCTTCGATGGCCTAGTTGGCGGCGTCCGAGTGGCCAGGGAAGAAGTCTACCAAAACAGAAAGCAGAAAGCCAAAGTTAAAAACAAGAAGCTGGCTAAACCAACAAGCCGGCAGTTCAAAGAAGGAAAGAAAGGGAAACTCACCATCCACTATGTCCTCGATCGCATGAAAGCGAGAAGTCAGCTCTACTACCTTGTCAGTCCAGGCGGAGCGCTCGACCGCAAACAAAGCAAGGAGTCTGGTCTCCCCAGCCATCGCCTCCTGCTGGGATTTCTTGAGGAGCTCCTTCTGTTCCGCTAGCTGCGTGACAAGATGGTTGCGCTCTTCAGCCAGCTTGCCGCAGTCCGCCTCCTTGGCTCGAAGCACGGCGTTGGCTTCGCCCGGTTGTCGTTGAAGAATAGTGTTGGCTTCTGCAAAAAGTAAAAAGAGAAAGAGACGACAACAGTCAGCAAAGAAATATGAAGTCGCAAGGAAGATCCGGCCCGACTGCTCAGCAGTCGGCCCGAATCTTGGGGACTACAGCCCGCGGGTGCGCTAGCGCGCCCCCGCAGAGGAAGAAGGAGACTTACTCCGGCTCTCCTACAAGTTGACAGCATGTTGATCCGACTCTAGGACCTTGGAGTTGAAGGCGGCCACATGGAGGTTATGATAATCCTGCAAGCAAAGATATTTAGTACTCGGATCTCGCCAATTAGAGTTCCAAGCCGCCTGCTCAGCAGCCGGCCCGAAACTCGGGACTACACCCAGTGGGTGCGCCAGCGCGCCCCCACGAAGAAGTACAAGAATTAAGAGCAAAGAAGCAACAAGTGTACCCGGATGGCCTCTCGTGACTCCTAGAAAGTTTTGTTGCAGGGCTTGAGAGCTCGGCCTCGGCGCGGAGTTTTGCTTGAACGTCTAGAATCACCTAGTTTAGAGAGCCCGTTTCGCCTCCCCGCACCCACCCAGCGGGCGCGGCGCTGGTCACCTCGGTATCCGGAATCGAGGAGCTTGTGGTGCCGGCCTCCAGCGGGCGCGGTGCCGATGCTGCCTTCACGAGCCGGCAGTGTAGGGGTGTACGGACCCCGGGAGTCGGGCCCGCCAACATCTCGTTCCCGACTGGTGGTGCTGGCGGGTCGACCGGTCGCTTGTCTCGGGTCTCCGTAGAAGGAGGTGGCGGGGGCACGATGACATCCGGCATGGCGACGTCGCCACCGTCCCTTTCCATAATAGGGTGCTCGTCGCCGGCTTCCCCAGTATGCGCCACGAACTCCGGTGATGGTGGCGCAGAGTTCAGAGGAACAACGAACACCGCCGACTGGCGATGCGCGGCCTTTTCAGCCTGCTTCTTCGCTGCGTCGGCGGCCTCGGCTTCCGCCAGTCTCTTCAGGGTGGAGGCCTCCGCCTTGTCAGCTTCCGCCTTCTTCAGGCGGGTGGCGTCCCGCTCCTCGCGCACCTCCCGCGTGTTCCGCTCCGTCGCCTCCCGAAGGTCGGTGGCCGGATCGATCCGCCGGGTGGGGGAGGAGGTCTCTGCCGACCTCACGATGGAGCCGGCGGCCGACTTCTCAAGAGAGAGTGGAGCCCTAAAATCAAGAAAGTAAATCAAAGAAGTTCAGAAATAGTCAACGCGAAGGAAAGCACAAAGAAAAGAAACTTACGCCGACACCATAGGAGGCGCCTTGGGGAGCTTCTGGTACTTGGCCGCCTTCGCTGCGGCCTCCTTCCATTTGGTCGCGATGTTCGGATTCTTGGGCTTCTTCGGCGCGCTACCGAACAAGGTGGCGCCTTGCTTACGCTTGCGCGCGCCGCCTCGGGTAGTCGGCTCGCCGGAGGGGCCCGCGTCCGCCTTGCCCGCGCCTCGCGCGGGGTGCGGCTCTTCTTCGTCTTCATCGTCATCAGGCCAGGACTCGATGCCGACTTCTTCGGAGCTGCCTGCTTCGTAGACACCGCCCGTCGCGGTGTCCTCCAAGGAGGTCGCCCCCAAGTCGGGGTCGTCCACATCGCTCACCGCCCATTCCGGCTGGTATTCACCACCCACCTCTACTAGGGCGGCCGTCGTGTTCGACATGTAGATCTATTTCAGACAACAAAAGGCTGGCTGATCAAGATCAAAATCAAGACTAGGGCAAGTATCAGAGAGATAGATAGAGAGAGAATCGACAAACTTACCGCAGGCGGCGGGTCGGCGCAGGAATATGGCCGCTTGCCGAAACTCCAAGACCGCTCCAGCTTGAGGCCAGAGATCTCGTTCACCAAGTTTGCGACTTCAGCAGCTGGCATCTCCTTGGTGCTCAACCGGCACGGATCGCGGTGCCCGCTCATCCGGCTAATCAGGTGCGGCCGGCGTTGGAGCGGAAGAACCCGACGCTCAACGAAGGCGACCAGCAAGTCAGATGCCCTGAGGCCTTCGATGTCGATCAGCTCCCGGAGCCGTTGGATGGCGGCGGTGCCGTCTGCCGACACCGGCTTCGGCTTGTAGCCCCAGCTGGCCCAAGGCTCGGCAGGCAGGCCGGCTTCGTATGCCGGCAGGTTGAGGAAGTCGGCAGCCGGGTCTACGTTCTCCACATAGAAGTAGGATTGCTGCCACATCTTCACTGACTACAGTAGCTTGATGGTGGGGAAGATGTTTTGCAGCGACAGCCGACGGACCCCAACAAAAGCACCACACTGGGCAGCCACCTCCCGGACGGATGTGCCCAGTTTGGTGTAAAAGAAGGCTCCCCACAGCTCGATGGTGGGGAGAACGCCGAGGTATCCTTCGCACATCATGACGAAGGCGGCCATGAGCATCACGGTGTTGGGCGTGATTTGATGAGGCTGAAGGTGGTAGAACTCGAGGAACAAGCAGAGGAAGTCGCTCGCCGCCAGGCCGAAGCCCCGGATAAAGTGCAAGCGGAAGACGATGTAACGCCCCGAGATCGATGTGCCAGGTGTCCTCTAGTTATTCGTTGTTGTTGCATTGTCATTGCTTGTGTGTCATGCATTGCATATCATCTCATCATGCGCATTGCATTTGCATACATGTTCGTCTCATGCATCCGAGCATCTTCCCCGTTGTCCGTTTTGCAATCCGGCGCTCCTATGTCATCCGGTGTCCCTTTCCACCTATTTTTCATGTGCGAGTGTTAAACGTTTTCGGATTGGACCGAGACTTGTCATGGAGCCTTGGTTTACTACCGGTAGACCGCCTGTCAAGTTTCGTATCATTTGGACTTCGTTTGATGCTCCAACGGTTAACCAAGGGACCGAGAAGGCCTCGTGTGTGTTGCAGCCCAACACCCCTCCAAAGTGGCCCAAAACCCACCAAAACCTCCTCCATCATGTCGGTCGTTCGATCACGATCGAGTGGCCGAAAACCGCACCTCATTTGGACTCTCCTAGCTCCCTCTATGCCTATATAAAGGTCTCTCCCCGAAAATCCCGGGTCTCCCTTTTCCCCTAACCCTAAAATCCCCTCGCGCCGCCACCGGACATGTCCGCCCTGGCCGGACGCATCGCCGCTGCCAACCGCGTGGCGCCACCTGTCCAGCGCCGCCCGCTCCCACCGCACGGCCCGGGAAGCCCGGAGCCCGCCCCCGAGGGCCCAACCACTCACCGCCGCCTCTCGCAGAGAGAGCCCGCGTCCGCGCCGAGCCATCCGCCGCCCGTCCGCCGGAGCTGTGCAGCCGCCGCCCGCTCGCCGGCCGCCGTCACTGTCACTTGCCGCCGGCGCCATCTTCCACGACGCCTCGCTGGCGCGCGCCACCGTCGCCGTCGTCGCCCGGCCCCGGATCTGGCCCCGCCGGACCGGATCCGGCCGTCCCCACTTCCCCGGCGCTAGCCCGCGCCTCCGTGCCTTCTTTCCCATCTCCGACGACTCTTCCGGCGATGCTCAGAGTTTGTGCCACGAAACCCTAGATCTGGGTGAGATGATATTTTCCCTAAGTCCCCGAGTTTTCTAGATTCAAATGCCCATATTCATCATGTCGTAACTTTGCACCCGTAACTCCGTTTTGCGCGTATAGCATATCAAAATGTTCGTCTCAGAGATTACATCATTTCATCTCAATGCATCATTCTCATTTGAGTTCATCTTGATTCCCAAAATGCTGTTGGAAGAATGCTATTTGGGATAATTGTCAGATCTGCTGCTCCAATTAGATATTTGTCATTTTTGCCATGATTAATGTGTGCATGATATGCCCATGAGCTCTACATATGTTTTGTTATTTGTTTTGCCATCTTTCCAGAGGTGCAACCCATTTATATTTGTGGTGTGTGTGGTGAGTAGCATAAGCTTGCAAAGTGGTGCATTCGTTAATGCTGATTTCAGGGACTTAGGATTTCTCTAAGTCCTTGATCTGTTTATCTCTTTATGCCATATGTTCATGTTGTTTCCTAGTGATCCGTGCCTCTTTTGAGGATGATCAGTAAGGATGTTTTGTTAATCTTGTAGTGCTCTATCCATCCATGTCTTTGTTTGCAAATATGGAGCACCCTAGGTTGAGTCAATCGAGCTCTACTTTTGCTATTTCATGAATCTGGGCAGATTGTCTACTTGTTAGCGATTTTGCCGAGGTTGTTGTAGTTGATCCGTGCATGCTATGTATTGTTCTTGCCATGTCTAGCTTGTATAACATGTATTCTTGCTGGGTGTATGCTTAGATTGTCATGACTTGCTCTGTAGTGAGTGCATCGAGCTCGTAAACATGCCTACTTGATATCTATTTTGCATGCTCCAGTTTTTCACTAAGTCTGTGATCTGATTATGTTTTTGCCATGTTCACATGCTTGCAAATGTATTTTCTGATCCCTTTTGGATCAAGGTCACTAAGGGACTTTTGTTAAGATCTTTGAGTAGCTCCATGCCCTGCTTTGCTTTGCCATGTTCAGGCCCTGTAGCTTATAGTTCTCATGCTCCAAAGTGTGCTACCTGATCTGAAATTCCAGACAAGTGTTAATTTCACGAAGTGTGAAATCTGTTTGTCAAATGCATTTTTGCCATGCTTGTTTGAATCTGTTAATGGATGATTTGACCGTAGCCCAGTGTACATCTTTTGTTAAGCATCATGTATGGATCCCTGCCATGTATTTTGTTGTCATGTTTGAGTGCTGTAGCATGTTCATCTTGGTGCATTTAGATGGCTACTTGCTGTTTATCGCAGACCGGTGCCATATTTGAATTGCTTGCCATTTCCAAACCGTAACTCCGATTCCGGCGTTCTTTATATCGGTTTCAAGAGAAATCATCTCACCTTTCCAGTGGCACACTTGGATTTCCAGTTGAAGCCAGGTTCATTCATTCCCTTGCGAATCATGCATATGCATCACATACCGCATCCCGCATATCATACCATGTTCATGTGTTGGTTGCTTACTATGTTGTGTGCTTCTTTCCGGTGTTTGATTCTTCGGGTTGGTTCCGGTAACGTCGCGTTTGTGAGGATCCATTCGACTTCGTCCGTTTGTCTTCCTCATGGACTCGTTCTTCTTCCTTGCGGGATTTCAGGCAAGATGACCTTACCCTCGAAATCACTTCTATCTTTGCTTGCTAGTTGCTCGCTCTTTTGCTATGCCTATGGTGCGATACCTACCACTTGCTTATCATGCCTCCTATATTGTTGAACCAAGTCTCTAACCCACCTTGTCCTAGCAAACCGTTGTTTGGCTATGTTACCGCTTTGCTAAGCCCCTCTTACAGCGTTGTTAGTTGCAGGTGAAGATTGAAGTTTGTTCCTTGTTGGAACATGGAGATGTTGTTCCTTGTTGGAACATGTTTACTTGTTGGGATATCACAATATATCTTATTTAATTAATGCATCTATATACTTGGTAAAGGGTGGAAGGCTCGGCCTTATGCCTGGTGTTTTGTTCCACTCTTGCCGCCCTAGTTTCCGTCATATCCGTGTTATGTTCCCGGATTTTGCGTTCCTTACGCGGTTGGGTATAATGGGAACCCCTTGACAGTTCACTTTGAATAAAACTCCTCCAGCAAGGCCCAACCTTGGTTTTACCATTCGCCACCTAGCCTCTTTTTCCCTTAGGTTAGGCCAGCCCAAGGGTCATCTTTATTTTAACCCCCCCGGGCTAGTACTTGTCTAAGTGTTGGTCCGAACTGAGTAGACTGCGGGCCCACCTCGGGGAAACTTGAGGGCTGGTTTTACTCGTAGGATGTCTCATCCGGTGTTTCCCTGAGAATGAGATATGTGCAGCTCCCATCAGGATGTCGGCGCATCGGGCGGTTTTGCTGGTCTTGTTTTACCATTGTCGAAATGTCTTGTAACCGGGATTCCGAGTCTGATCGGGTCTTCCCGCTAGAAGGAATATCCTTCGTTGACTGTGAGAGCTTGTCATGGGCTAAGTTGGGACACCCCTGCAGGGATTTGAGCTTTCGAAAGCCGTGCCCGCGGTTATGGGCAGATGGGAATTTGTTAATGTCCGGTTGTAGAAAACCTGAAGTTGGCCTTAATTAAAATACATCAACCGCGTGTGTAACCGTGATGGTCTCTTTCTGGCGGAGTCCGGGAAGTGAACACAGTGTTGGAGTTATGCTTGACGTAGGTTGTTCTAGGATCACTTCGTGATCATAGTTTATCGATCGTGCTTTGCCTTCTCTCCTCGCTCTCATTTTTGTATGTTTAGCCACCATATATGCTAGTCGCTTGCTGCAGCTCCACCTCATACCTTTACCTTTCCCATAAGCTTAAATAGTCTTGATCGCGAGGGTGCGAGATTGCTGAGTCCCCGTGGCTCACAGATACTTCCAAACCAGCTTGCAGGTGCCGATGAGTCCGTGCAGATGACGCAATCAAGCTCAAGGAGGACCTCGATGAAGATCCTGTCCTTTGTGTTGTTTTCGTTCTAATTGATCAGTAGTGGAGCCTAGTTGGGGTCGATCGGGGACCTTGTCGCATTTGGGGTAGTCTTCTTTTATTTTGGTTCCATAGTCGGACCTTGATTGTATTTGTGTGATGTAATGCTTTATTCATGTACTTGTGTAAAGTGGCGATTGTAAGCCAACTATGTATCTCTTTTCCCTTATTGTATTACATGGGTTGTTTGCAAAGATTGCCTCACTTGCGACATTTCTTTCAATGCGGTTATGCCTCTAAGTCGTGCTTCGACGTGTGGGAGATATAGCCACATCGAGGGCGTTACAAGTTGGTATCAGAGCCTTCCCCGATCTTAGGAGCCCCCACTGTTTGATTGTTTTTAGCAGCCGTTGTTGAGTCTAGAAAAATGTTTTGAGTGATTTAGGAATTATATATCGGAGAGTTTAGGAATTCTTTTTACTCCCCAGTCTCCTCTTTGCTCTGGTAAGGCATCCTGACGTAGAGTTTTGACTCTTCTCTTCTCAAATTTCACTAAAAAAAATTTAGGATCACGCGGGTATCTTGGAATCGTTCCGATGGTTTTGTGACGAGAACATTGTTCTTGGTGCCTCCTGTCATTTAGGGGTTGTGGTAGTGTCCCGGGGAGTTGAGCTCCGAGGTGTTGTCATCACAATTTTATAGTTGCAGTTCTGGAATACCTGAGTTTAGTTTCGCCGACATCGAAAATCATTTTTATGCAGTTGTTGGTGAGATAACCTCGACGCCACCCAGTACTGGGGCGGGAGTTCGGGAGTATTGCCATAACTCGGATAACGGATGCTTTTCGAAGGTTGAGGTAGATGATTTCCGAAGGTTTCTTGCTTATGTGTTGAAGGATGGATACAGCTGGATGTAGGATTTGTTAGTTTTGGGTGAGATATTATGCTTCCCCTGTATCCCCAACACTTGATTGCATAACCGGAAAATTTCGGGAGTTTATAAGTGGGAATTCAAGTAGCTCTTAGGATATCTTTCCGACAGATGTATGATATGAAATTGGGGTTCGATGTCTAGTGGTCCGCCTATCCACGGTTGGTTTTACAGTGGTCTCGTTGTGTCTTAAAGAGTCCTTGGCTATGCCGACTCGGGGACGCTTCGTATGTCATGTGCACTGCCTTGTACATGATGGTGTTGTACCATCGAGCCCGTGTAGGCCCCACCACGAAAACTTCGGACGAAATCTCTATCATATGTTTGTTCTGGCTTATTTTGCAAGCCAATCCTTTGTTTTGTTTTGGATTGTGGTATTCGAGTTGCTTCGAAGTCAAATGTTGATTCCATACCTTTTCCAAGCGGTGTTCTCATATTTCTATGTGAATACAAATCCTTCTTGATCATCGAGATTGTCATCTAAATTCCTTCTCTACCGGCGTGTTTCTCGTCAAGTGGATCCGATCATTTCAACGTTTGCAAGATTCAATCTCAGCTTTCTAAACGGTGTTCGTTCATCCATCCTAAGTTGTCTTTGTTGTCCCTCCCTCCCACCCTTGCTTCTTAAGGACTCAGATTCCTTAATCAAGTATCCATGGTATCGATGGAAGTCTCTCCATTCTTTTCTTTCAACGTTCGTGTCCGGTGATTCTCATGAAGATTCTAACGGAACCTCAAGTTCATCATTCTTCATTCTTTTCATCTCCGGTGGTTTCAAGTCAAGCTTTGTTGATCATATCTTTTCCTCGTTTCAAATGTCGTCTCTTGCCGGTGCACCTCTTAATCTTCCCTGCTTGCTATTCATTTATTCCAGAGTGCTCAAGGTATCTCGAAGATTCGTGTTTCCACTCTATCGTTCAACCTGTTTCGAGGTTATTATCTCTTTCAAGCCATTTAATTCAACCGATGCAATCTCTCTTTTCAAGCAATTGTTCTACAGTGTATCTTTTGAGTGGGCCCTAACCCACAGGTCTTTTCCCAGGATCTTACCTGACTCTTATTATTTTCCCGGAGCTATCCTCAAATTTCTTTTTGAAGTTTGACGTGAGAATGATTCATCATCGGTCTTATGTTTTCTCCAAGATCTTTCAAATTATTTTCATCATTGGTTCAACCTTTCAATTTAATTCCGGAGTACCTCAATAATTCTTGGTGGTGTTTCTCATCGTCATTCTCTGCATTTGAAGACCGAAGAAGAGTTTTCCCTTGAATCTTGTTTCGTTCTATCAAAGATTCATGGCTCTAGTTTGAGGTCATCTTCTCATAACTGTTTTGATAGTGAGAATTCTTTCCACCCATCCGGAGTAATTCAAGATTCTTCTCAGTTTGTTATCCGGAGTCCATCAATTCTGGATTATTCATGTCAGCCTCCAGTTATCATTCTCCAATCATACCGATGCATCATTCAAGTATATTCTCTAATCAGCTCATGATCTTTTGTTCTCGTGGATCTATTTTCCCTCAAGTATTTTCATTCGTTCTCTAATTCCTTTCCGGCGATTTATCCCTTTACTTTGTTCATTTTCAATTTTTACGCTGGTTCGTTCAAGGGTGCTTCTCTTTCGTTATCATACCAATTCATTTGTTGTTTTCAATCCTTCCGGCGGCTCGTTCAAGACCTTCTCAAGTTGGCGCCGTGTCTATCCTAATCCTTTCTTCGAGAATAAGTTGTATGCAATCCGTTTGTTCGTCATCAATTAAAATTGGTGAAGGATAATCACAATGTAATTCTTATTCTTACTTCATCAAGTAAATTCAATTTATGCTTTCCGGAGTGGTTCATCATATAACATTCTCGGTTTGAGATGTTGTATCTTTTCTTTTCCTGTAGTTCCAAGCTCTCTCAATTATATCACCACGAAGATTCATCTAAATCATCGTAAGGCTTCACCTTGTGTTTTCAACCTCTCTTTCCTTCCGTTTGATCATCCTTTTGTTACCGGAGTTCTTCATGAAGGTTCTACTTGATGGATTCAACAAGGATTTAATTCCTTCTCGAAGTGTTCTTCGACAGTCTTTGCTAATAAGCTCAAGTTTTCTTCTTCTTGCTATCCGGAGTGCAAATCTTTCTACCGTAGCGTTTGAGGTGGTATTATGTCATTCTTGATAATTTGAGTTCGTGTCTCATTATTCACATGTTGTTAAGAATGAGCTATTTTAAAGCCATCAATCTCGTCATTGGAATTATCTTGGGCTATATTTCACCTAAAACCGTCCCTAAGGATTGTTGCTATTTATAGTGCTCATATAAGACCCAAGTTCTTCTGTCATCCTTCCGGTGAAATAAGTTTCTCGTCTCCTTGTTCTTATCAATCCAATTCTTTTTCCCGTGAGTGGCAGGTTGTCACCTCATAATTCGAGAGGTATTCCATAAGACCATATCAAGCTTATTCTTTTCGTTGTTGGTTTTCCAACAACTCCGTTCTAGCTTTTGTTGTAAGCGTGCTACCTCGAGATCTTGTTTTCCTTCGTTCATCCCATTCCATTCTTACTTTTGTTCCGGAGGCATTGCGATGTTGTTTTCTTCAACCATCATCTCGTTTCATCTAAGATCACGTTCTTTCCTGTGCTTATCCATCTAACCGGAGTGTTGTGTCATCTCTTCTAGTTCTTTTCATCTTATCAAGTCTTTCATCTCTTTTCAAACGAAGTGCTGTCCGAATTTGTAATTCCTTGTTTCCTCTTCCCTACCGGAGTGCTTTCAACTTCGTCATCTCCATTGTATTCTTTTCTCGAATGGCTTAACCTTTTTCAAGGTTCTTTGGTCTCACTCATTTGTCAAAGAAGCAACTTAGTTTTACCTCTTCTCTTTCTCTTCCGTTTCCCTCCGGTGCCATTCTAGATCTCGGGACGAGATCCTCTCGTAGTGGTGGAGTGTTGTAACGCCCCGAGACCGATGTGCCAGGTGTCCTCCAGTTATTCACTGTTGTTGCGTTGTCATTGCTTGTGTGTCATGCATTGCATATCATGTCATCATGCGCATTGCATTTGCATACATGTTCGTCTCATGCATCCGAGCATTTTCCTCGTTGTCCGTTTTGCAATCCGGCGCTCCTATGTCATCCGGTGTCCCTTTCCACCTCTTTTTTGTGTGCGAGTGTTAAACGTTTTTGGATTGGACCGAGACTTGTCATGCGGCCTTGGTTTACTACCGGTAGACCGCCTGTCAAGTTTCGTATCATTTGGACTTTGTTTGATGCTCAAACGGTTAACCGAGGGACCGAGAAGGCCTCGTGTGTGTTGCAGCCCAACACCCCTCCAAAGTGGCCCAAAACCCACCAAAACCTCCTCCATCATCTCGGTCGTTCGATCATGATCGCGTGGCCGAAAACCGCACCTCATTTGGACTCTCCTAGCTCCCTCTATGCCTATATAAAGGTCTCTCCCCGAAAATCTCGGGTCTCCCTTTTCCCCTATCCCTAAAATCCCCTCGCGCCACCACCGGACAGGTCGGCCCTGGCCGGACGCATCGCCGCCGCCAACCGCGTGGCGCCACCTGTCCAGCGCTGCCCGCTCCCACCGCGCGGCCCGGGAAGCCCGGAGCCGGCCCCCGAGGGCCCAACCGCTCGACGCCGCCTCTCGCGGAGAGAGCCCGCGTCCGCGCCGCGCCATCCGCCGGCCGTCCGCCGGAGCTGCGCCGCCGCCGCCCGCTCGCCGGCCGCCGTCGCTGTCCCTCGCCACCGGCGCCATCTTCCTCGCCGCCTCGCCGGCGCGCGCCACCGTCGCCGTCGTCGCCCGGCCCCGGATCTGGCCCCGCCGGACCGGATCCGGCCGACCCCACTTCCCCGGCACCTCCCTGCCTTCTTTCCCATCTCCGGCGACTCTTCCGGCGATCCTCGAAGTTCGTGCCACGAAACCCTAGATCTGGGTGAGATGATATTTTCCCTAAGTCCCCGAGTTTTCCAGATTCAAATGCCCATATTCATCATGTCGTAACTTTGCATCCGTAACTCCGTTTTGCGCGTATAGCACATCAAAATGTTCGTCTCAGAGAGTACATCATTTCATCTCAATGCATCATTCTCATTTGAGTTCATCTTGATGCCCGAAATGTTGTTGGAAGAATGCTATTTGGGATAATTGTCAGATCTGCTCCTCCAATTAGATATTTGTCATTTTTGCCATGATTAATGTGTGCATGATATGCCCATGAGCTGTACATATGTTTTGTTATTTGTTTTGACATCTTTCCAGAGGTGCAACCCATGTATTTTTGTGGTGTGTGTGGTGACTAGGACGAGCTTGCAAAGTGGTGCATTCGTTAATGCTGATTTCAGGGACTTAGGATTTCTCTAAGTCCTTGATCTGTTTATCTCTTTATGCCATATGTTCATGTTGTTTCCTAGTGATCCGTGCCTCTTTTGAGGATGATCAGTAAGGATGTTTTGTTAATCTTGTAGTGCTCTATCCATCCATGTCTTTGTTTGCAAATATGGAGCACCCTAGGTTGAGTCAATCGAGCTCTACTTTTGCTATTTCATGAATCTGGGCAGATTGTCTACTTGTTAGCGATTTTGTCGAGGTTGTTGTAGTTGATCCGTGCATGCTATGTATTGTTCTTGCCATGTCTAGCTTGTATAACATGTATTCTTGCTGGGTGTATGCTTAGATTGTCATGACTTGCTCTGTAGTGAGTGCATCGAGCTCGTAAACATGCCTACTTGATATCTATTTTGCATGCTCCAGTTTTTCACTAAGTCTGTGATCTGATTATGTTTTTGCCATGTTCACATGCTTGCAAATGTATTTTCTGATCCCTTTTGGATCAAGGTCACTAAGGGACTTTTGTTAAGATCTTTGAGTAGCTCCATGCCCTGCTTTGCTTTGCCATGTTCAGGCCCTGTAGCTTATAGTTCTCATGCTCCAAAGTGTGCTACCTGATCTGAAATTCCAGACAAGTGTTAATTTCACGAAGTCTGAAATCTGTTTGTCAAATGCATTCTTGCCATGCTTGTTTGAAACTGTTAATGGATGATTTGGCCATAGCCCAGTGTACATCTTTTGTTAAGCATCATGTATGGATCCTTGCCATGTATTTTGTTGTAATGTTTGAGTGCTGTAGCATGTTCATCTTGTTGCATTTAGATGGCTACTTGCTGTTTATCGCAGACCGGTGCCATATTTGAATTGCTTGCTATTTCCAAACCGTAACTACGATTCCGGCGTTCTTTATATCGGTTTCAAGCGAAATCATCTCACCTTTCCAGTGGCACACTTGGATTTCCAAGTTGAGGCCAGGTTCATTCATTCCCTTGCAAATCATGCATATGCATCGCATACCGCATCCCGCATATCATACCATGTTCATGTGTTGGTTGCTTACTATGTTGTGTGCTTCTTTCCGGTGTTTGCTTCTTCGGGTTGGTTCCGGTAACGTCACATTTGTGAGGATCCGTTCGACTTCATCGTTTGTCTTCCTCATGGACTCGTTCTTCTTCCTTGCGGGATTTCAAGCAAGATGACCTTACCCTTGAAATCACTTCTATCTTTGCTTGCTAGTTGCTCGCTCTTTTGCTATGCCTATGCTGCGATACCAAGCACTTGCTTATCATGCCTCCTATATTGTTGAACCAAGCCTCTAACCCACCTTGTCCTAGAAAACCGTTGTTTGGCTATGTTACCGCTTTGCTTAGCCCCTCTTACAGCGTTGTTAGTTGCAGGTGAAGATTGAAGTTTGTTCCTTGTTGGAACATGGAGATGTTGTTCCTTGTTGGAACATGTTTACTTGTTGGGATATCACAATATATCTTATTTAATTAATGCATCTATATACTTGGTAAAGGGTGGAAGGCTCGGCCTTATGCCTGGTGTTTTGTTCCACTCTTGCCGCCCTCGTTTCCGTCATATCGGTGTTATGTTCCCGGATTTTGCGTTCCTTACGCGGTTGGGTATAATGGGAACCCCTTGACAGTTCTCTTTGAATAAAACTCCTCCAGCAAGGCCCAACCTTGGTTTTACCATTCGCCACCTAGCCTGTTTTTCCCTTGGGTTAGGCCAGCCCAAGGGTCATCTTTATTTTAACCCCCCCCGGGCCAGTGCTTGTCTAAGTGTTGGTCCAAACTGAGTAGACTGCGGGGCCACCTCGGGGAAACTTGAGGGCTGGTTTTACTCGTAGGATGTCTCATCCGGTGTTGCCCTGAGAATGAGATATGTGCAGCACCCATCAGGATGTCGGCACATCGGGCGGCTTTGCTGGTCTTGTTTTACCATTGTCGAAATGTCTTGTAACCGGGATTCCGAGTCTGATTGGGTCTTCCCGCTAGAAGGAATATCCTTCGTTGACCGTGAGAGCTTGTCATGGGATAAGTTGGGACACCCCTGTAGGGATTTGAACTTTCAAAAGCCGTGCCCGCGGTTATGGGCAGATGGGAATTTGTTAATGTCTGGTTGTAGAAAACCTGAAGTTGACCTTAATTAAAATACATCAACCGCGTGTGTAACCGTGATGGTCTCTTTCCGGCAGAGTCCGGGAAGTGAACACGGTGTTGGAGTTATGCTTGACGTAGGTTGTTCTAGGATCACTTCTTGATCATAGTTTATCGATCGTGCTTTGCCTTCTCTCCTCGCTCTCATTTGCGTATGTTTAGCCACCATATATGCTAGTCGCTTGCTGCAGCTCCACCTCATACCTTTACCTTTCCCATAAGCTTAAATAGTCTTGATCGCGAGGGTGCGAGATTGCTGAGTCCCCGTGGCTCACAGATACTTCCAAACCAACTTGCAGGTGCCGCTGAGTCCGTGTAGATGACGCGATCAAGCTCAAGGAGGAGCTCGATGAAGATCTTGTCCTTTGTGTTGTTTTCGTTCTAATTGATCAGTAGTGGAGCCCAGTTGGGGTCGATCGGGGACCTTGTCGCATTTGGGGTAGTCTTCTTTTATTTTGGTTCCGTAGTCAGACCTTGATTGTATTTGTGTGATGTAATGCTTTATTCATGTACTTGTGTGAAGTGGCGATTGTAAGCCAACTATGTATCTCTTTTCCCTTATTGTATTACATGGGTTGTTTGTGAAGATTACCTCACTTGCGACATTGCTTTCAATGCGGTTATGCCTCTAAGTCATGCTTCGACGCGTGGGAGATATAGCCGCATCGAGGGCGTTACAGACGACCCGCTCGCCCTCACCTGCCGCTGGTGAGATATCTCCCTCCAGCGGCACGCGCGCCTTCACCTGATCCGCGCCGGGGAGACGCCACGTCTCGCGGAGGAAGGTGATATGAGCCTCGTTGACGTTGGATCCGTCGCAGTCCCCTCTTCGCTCGCGTGCCATGGAGAGCTCGACGGTGAGAGGCGCGGCGAGGAGGCCGAGAGTGGGGCGGAGCGAGAAAGCTCGGGCGTACGGGCTCGACGGAGACGAACTGCAACAGCACTCC
Organism: Triticum urartu; assembly: GCF_003073215.2. NCBI lineage: Eukaryota > Viridiplantae > Streptophyta > Magnoliopsida > Poales > Poaceae > Triticum > Triticum urartu. The sequence continues at coordinate 126,183,898 of NC_053023.1, read as the reverse complement.
GGCGTGGCTCGGGGAGCGCTGCGGCAAAAGGAAGAAGAAGGAAGCAGGGGCGAGGAAGAGGGGCGCGCGAGCGCTGCCGCTCCCTCTCCTCCCCTACTTATAGCCTGCGGGCTATGAAGCCGAGGGGGCGGGCGTGGTATCGTGAGATCAAGTGTGCCCACGACCCCACGTCCCCACCTTTAAACACGCAAAGTTACTGCGCGCAGTAACTCCACGGGCGAGCGAAATCGCCCGCCTCGGCCGCAGCGGATCCGCTCGCGTGCCGAGGCCCGGTAATGGTGGGCCCGGCCTACCGACGCGTCCCATCACGCGCGTGGGCCTACAGGCTGGCCCGCCCGGCTGGCTGGCACCACGTGGCGTGCCCACGACCGGCGGCTGACCGAGAAGCTTAGTCAGCACACCATCAGTTTCCCGCCGATGCCTTCGAAATTCCAAGAAGATCCGACTGGACGTGACCGACTCCCGCCAACCGGCTTCCCGGGAGTCGGACGAGGCTTCCTTCAGAGTACCTGGAGGAGGAAACTGTTGAGGCTGCTTGACTCACCAGCCACGGCGCCTCACCAGCTTCGGGGACTACTGTCGGAGTAATGGGCCACGGGTAGCCTAACCCGGGTCCCAGAACCTTTCAAGATATCAGGCCGGCTGCGCCCCTCAAGACGCCGAGATAAAGCACCGCCTTCTGGTAGCCGGCTGGCTGGACGGCCGACTGCTGGAAGGCGTCCATGCACAGGAAGACGGCCCCAAGATAAGCCGACTCCTGGCAGACGGCCTCCGGAGAGGCCGGCTCCCAGCAGTCGGCCCATGGTGCCCTCAAAGTTTGCACCCCCATTAAAGAGGACAGGACGGGGTGAGGCAACAATGTAGCCTATCCCCCCCCCATGAATCCAGGAGCGGGCGTGGCCACAGTGCCTCGTACCAGCGGAGATCTCCGCCCGGCGCGGCCCTGTTGCCACTTCGCCCTTGACGTCACTCCTGACAGGCCCAGTCCTGCTCCCACGACCGCCTGTCAGTACGGCCCAAGGACAGTGGGCCCTACCGGCTAGCGAGAGCCCGGAGAGCAGTGGAAGCCGCACCAATTAGACCCGAGGGAGGCCGGCTCCCAGCAGCTAGTCTGATCCTTCTTCTGGGCCCCACGCACCATTAAAAATATAAGATGCAGAGTGGCTACAGTGATCTCCCACCAGGCGGCGGGACTGTAGCCACGCCTCCCTGATCGAGCACGCGCCATTAGCAGCACGGCTACAGTAATCCACAGCCGACAGGACCCGCGAGAGGCGGAGGCGGTCTGTCAGCTCCGTACCAGACCAGCCGGCGGGGCCCACCAAGCGGCGGGCCCTAGCAGTCGGCGGAGAAGCCGGCGACCAGAGAGACTGACAGTCGGGCCCTACGCCCGGCTGGATTAGCATTGTACCCCTGGGGGGGTAGGCAAAGGGTTCACACCCGGATAGGACTAGATTCATACCTAGGGGAGGAGAGAGCAAGTCTTGCCTTCTCCCACCTCTAGCATACAGCTCGAGGAGCACCATAGTACACACTTGAGCCTTAGTGATCATGCGGAGACCCAGCAGAGCAGGACTAGGGGTGTTATCTCCTAGGAGAGCCCCGAACCTGGGTAAAGTTCACCGGCGCACGTGGCTATGCTTCATCCCGCTTCCGGGCACCAGCGACATTCTACTCGCTCCCACCATGATAAGCCATCCATTGGCATATGTCGCAGCCAACCCCCGACAGTCACTTCGGGGTTGCCAGATCATAACACATAGTAGGTGACTATAGACTTGCAAGATAGGATCAAGAAGTCTCATATATTGATGAAAACATAATAGGTTCAGATCTGAAATCATGGCACTCAGGCCCTAGTGACAAGCATTAAGCATAGAAAAGTCATAGCAACATCAATCTCAGAACATAGTGGATACTAGGGATCAAACCCTAACAAAACTAACTCGATTACATGATAAATCTCATCCAACCCATCACCGTCCAGGAAGCCTACGATGGAATTACTCACGCATGGCGGTGAGCATCATGAAATTGGTGATGGAGGATGGTTGATGATGACGATGGCGACGGATTCCCCTCTCCGAAGCCCCGAACGGACTCCAGATCAGCCCTCCTGAGAGAGTTTAGGGCTTGGCGGCGGCTCCGTATCGTAAAACGAAATGAATCTTTCTCCCTGATTTTTTCTCCTTGAACGTGAATATATAGAGTTGCAGTTGAAGTCGGTGGAGCTCCAGGGGGCCCACGAGGCAGGGGGCGCGCCCAGGGGGCCAAGCGCGCCCCCACCCTCATGGACAGGGTGTGCCCCCCTGGCCTTGATTCATTCACCAGTATTTTTTATAAATTCCAAAATAATTCTCCGTTGATTTTTAGGTCATTCCGAGAACTTTTATTTCTACACAAAAATAACACCATGGCAATTCTGCTGAAAATAGCGTTAGTCCGGGTTAGTTCCATTCAAATCATGCAAGTTAGAGTCCAAAACAAGGGCAAAAGTGTTTGGAAAAGTAGATATGACAGAGACATATCACCCGGTGACATTCGTTCTGAAGACTACATCATCATCGATGACACCAACTCCGACCCCGACAGTAGTGATGATGATTATGTAGACGAAGCTGGAGCGGATATCATGGAGTCTTCCACCGATCAAAATTTCTAGTAAACCACCACATTATCAGTAGTATTCCCACATGTATATATTAGTAGTCCGAGCACTGTAACGATAGTTAGATCGATTGTATGCCCTTGCTTGAATTGTTTTGGTGTGATATGAATGTGTTTGTCTCATGTGCATAAGGGTAGTGCTTTCTCACTACACCTCATTCTATTTTAATCTCTCCCCTCTAAACACATCAGATGCCTCCGAGACGTGACCCTAGATTTTCTTCCCACCGGAGCTCACCCAGTTGATCCAACAGCAGAGTACCTTGATGTGGCTACTAGTCCAGAACCAAGGCAACAACAACAACAACCCACCGCCACCACCCCAGTTGACAACTTAGCCCGCTTTCTAAGATTGCAGCCGCCGGTGTTTTCTAGTAGCACCGACCCAATAGTTGCTGATGACTGGCTACGCAGGATAGGAAGGGAGTTGACCACCGCATGTTGCACAGATGCTGAGAAGGTGCGTTATGCCGCACACCAATTGGATGGACCCGCAGCCTCATGGTGGGAGAATTACACAGCCACTTTCCCAATAGCCAATGTCACTTGGGAGCATTTTCAGCCAGCATTCCACACCGCTCATGTCTCAACTGGAGCTATGAGCATGAAGAAGCATGAGTTTCGCAACTTACGCCAAGGAAATCATACTGTGGGGCAGTACATGGATGAGTTCAGTAAGTTAGCCCCGCTATGCCCCAAATGATGTGGCCAGAGATGCCGCAAAGCAGGAGAAGTTTATGGAAGGGCTAAATGATGAGATGAGTATGCAGTTAATGGTGGCAAAATTTAACAACTACCAGGAGTTATTAGACAAGGCTCTTATGATTGAAGGGAAGCAGCAACAGATTGAGAGCCGCAAAAGGAAGCATGGAGAAGGGAAGTACAATTCAGGAGCTCAGCAGAAGCCTCGCTTTACCCCGAACTCAGGAGGATATACCCATAACCATGGAGGCCATACCCACAATGGAGGCAGCTCGCATAACCAAAGTGGCCCCAAAAATGGAAATGGGAATGGAGTAGGAAGTAATCAGAACCGCTCTAACCCAGCCACTCCCGCCAAGAAGGACCAAAGTCACATTACTTGTTTCAAGTGCGGGAAGACTGGACACTATGCCAATGAGTGTCCCGAACCAAAGAATGGAAATGGCAATGGAAGCTCAGGGAAGAAGCCCAACCCTTTCAATAGGGGACAAGTGAACCACGTTAACATGGAGGAGGTTGAAGAGCAGCCAGATGCAGTTATTGGTAAGTTTTTGGTTAAGTCATTTACCGATCTCATTCTTTTTGATACTAGTGCATCGCATTCATACATTTCAAGGGGATTTGTGGACAAGTTTAAGTTACCCACCTTAGCCCTTAGGACACTCTTGTCAGTAAGCTCACCAGGAGCAGAGTATATGGCCAGCCGATGGTGCGATCAGATACACTTAACCATCGGTAGCCATGTTTTCCCCTCAGATCTAATAATTTTGGAGTCACAAGGATTGGATGTGATACTAGGTATGGATTGGCTATCGAAGTATGGAGGAAACATTGACTGTGCTAGTAGGTCAATTCTTCTCACCACCCCAGAGGGGAAAAGGATCAAGTATGTATCCATGCATGCACCGAGGAGGACCCATGTAAATTCTCTCACGGGAGTTGTTTAGGAGGAAGCGTGACTATAGTGAAGGATTATCCGGATGTATTTCCAGAGGAGTTAAGAAACATATTAAGGAGTTATTGGAGAAAGGGTACATTCGACGAAGTTCGTCACCATGGGGATCCCCAGTGCTCTTGGTTGAGAAGAAGGATGGATCTTTGAGAATGGTTGTTGATTATCGTGCATTGAATGAAGTGACTATCATGAACAAGTACCCACTACTGATGATCAATGATTTGTTTGACCAACTTCATGGAGCTAAAGTATCCTCCAAGATCGATCTGCGATCAGGATACCACCAGCTGAAGATTCGAGAGTAGGATATACCTAAGACAGCCTTCACCACAAGGTACGGGTTGTATGAGTACACGGTTATGTCATTTGGATTGACTAATGCCCCTTCCTATTTCATGAGTATGATGAATAAGGTGTTCATGGAGTTCTTGGATAAGTTTGTCGTGGTGTTCATTGATGATATTTTGGTATACTAGAAGAATGAAGAGGAACACAAGGAGCATTTGCATTTAGTTCTCGAGAAGCTCAGAGAACATCAGTTGTATGCCAAGTTCAGCAAATGTGAGTTTTGGTTGAAGAAAGTTGGATTCCTTGGGCATGTTATATCATGAGAAGGTATAGCAGTAGACCCTACCAAGGTACAGTTCATCACTGATTGGCTAGCACCCACCTCGGTAGGAGAGATCCGCACTTTTCTTGGACTCGCGGGATACTACCGGCGATTCATTGAGAATTTCTCTAAGATTGCGAAGCCCATGAAGGAGGTGTTGAAGAAGGACACCAAGTTCAATTGGACATATGAATGTGAGGCAAGTTTCCAAGAGTTGAAGAAACGTTTGGTTACAGCCCCAATGCTGATTCTGCCAGATATACGCAAGGATTTACAAGTGTATCGCAACACATCTTGCTTAGGACTTGGAGGTGTACTTATGCAACACGGAAGAGTTGTTTCATATGCCTCACGTCAACTTCGACCGCATGAGTTGAGTTATGCCACACATGATTTGGAGTTAGCATCCCTAGTGCATGCGCTCAAGACCTGGAGACATTTCCTTATTGGAAATCGTTGTGATGTGTACACGGATCATAAGAGTTTGAAGTACATTTTCACACATAAGGAGCTGAATCTCAGGAAAAGGAGATGGTTGGAGTTTATAAAGGATTATGATATGAAGCTGCACTATCCTCCAGGAAAGGCCAATGTCGTAGCAGACGCTTTGAGCTGGAAGAGTTATGCCAATACCCTCGTAAGCGGAGGATTGCCAAAGGAGTTAGCCGAAGATCTCAGGGAGCTTCGTTTGGAGATAGTCCCTAGAGGTTTTGTTGCAGCATTGGAGGTTCAGTCGACATTATTGGGAAAAAATCAAGAAGCTCAGAAGGATGACAAAGAAATTGCCGAGATAAAGGAGAAGATGAGCAAAGGAAAAGCCACAGGTTTTCGTGAGGATGAGCACGACACCTTGTGGTTTGAGGACCATGTTTATGTACCCAATAATGCAGAGATCGGGAAGTTGATACTACAGGAAGGTCATGACTCGCCATACTCGATACACCCTGAAAACACCAAGATGTATTTGGATTTAAAGGAGCGTTTCTGGTCAACAGGAATGAAGAAGGATATTGCCGAGTATGTAGCAGTATGTGATGTATGTCAGAGAGTGAAGGCAGAACATTAGAAGCCAGTAGGATTACTGCAGCCTATGCCGATACCCGAATGGAAGTGGGACAAGCTTGGCATGGATTTTATCACCGGATTACCTAGGACCCGATCGAGATATGATTCCATCTCCGTAGTAGTGGATAATTTGACCAAAGTGGCCCACTTTATCCTAGTGAAAATCACTTATACAAGTGCGAAGTTGGCCAAGATATATATGACCAGGCTCGTATGTCTGCATGGAGTTCCGAGGACCATCGTATCAGATAGAGGAACACAGATCACTTTAAAGTTTTGGCATCAGTTACACCAGACTTTGGGAACCAGACTGGATTTCAGTACAACATTTCAACCGCAGACAGATGGACAGACCTAGAGAATCAATCAAATTCTGGAGAACATGTTGAGAGCTTCTGCGCTAGATTATGGATCTAGTTGGGATGATAATTTGCCCTATGCAGAGTTCTCTTACAACAACAATTATCAAGCCAGTCTGAAGATGGCACCTTTCGAAGCTTTGTATGGAAGAAGCTATAGGACACCGTTGATGTGGGATGAAGTTGGAGACCGTCAGTTGTTTGGACCGGATTTGATTAAAGAGTCAGAAGAGAAGGTTAAATTGATCCGAGATAGACTGAAGGTAGCTCAGTCCAGACAAAAGAGTTATGCAGACTCAAAACGCAAGGAGGTAGTCTACAAAATCGGAGACAGAGCATATCTTCGGGTGTCACCTCTGCGAGGAGTTAAACCTTTTGGAGTCAAGGGAAAGTTAGCCCCGAGATTTGTAGGACCATACCGAGTTTTGGAACGTATGGGAGAGGTGGCCTATAAGTTGGAGTTACCCGAAGGACTGTCAGGAGTTCATGATGTGTTTCACATTTACCAGTTGAAGAAGTGCCATGCAAAGATGGCTAGTATTCCTTTGAGAGATAGAGTGCCCCTGGAAGCAATTCAGTTGGATAGCGATCTGACTTACGAGGAGAAACTAGTCAAAACTCTTGAGTTTGCCAGCCGAGTTACCCGCAGTAAGGTTATCATGTTTTGCAAAGTTTAGTGGAGCCACCATACCGAGGATGAAGCCACCTGGGAATGAGAGGATGATCTATGGAAAGACCACCCACACCTATTTTCTAGCCAACACGAATCTCGAGGACGAGATTCATCTTAAGGGGGTAGGTTTGTAACATCCCAAATTTTCAATTTGGAATGTTATACATAGGTCATCATATGCACATCATATTTTTATTTGCATTTTGGTTTTGTGATCCTAAAAATCCTAAGCAACTCAAGGACCCACGGAGAGAGTTGGGGATTTTATTATTTTCATATTTGAATTTTCTCAAATATTGAAGAGTGGATCAAATTGGTTTTAATTATTTTTCTCTCCAAATAATATTTCCAATATTAAAATACATGAGAGGAGATAATATGACGTCTCCAAAATAAAAGGAATATTGGAGGAAAAAATTTAAAACCAAATAAATAATTTTATTTGGATTTTATTGCTATTTTATTTGAATTAGAAAATATGCATTTTTCAAAAATTGCATTTTTAGGCCAAGAAAATGTTCACTTTGTTCTAAATATTTTATTTAGACGGTGAAAATTGTTTTAGGAATTTTTAGAAATATTTTATATTTCTTCAGGATATATCTTTTGGCAGAATTTTTTTTAAAGTTTCGGACCGACTGGGCCGAAGCCCAGCCGACCCACTCCCGCGCCGCCATCGCCTCCGTCCCCGAGCCAGACTCCCGAAGGAGTCTGACGCCGCCACGCCGCCGGCCGGCCCCCTCCCCAAGGCACACCCCTCCCGTCCTTATAAGCCACTTGCCGCTGTCCCTCGCCTCCCCACCTCGAGCCCCGCACCACCCGCCGCAGCCGCCGCCTCACGCCGCTCGCTGCTGCCGCCGCATCCTCGCGCCTGCGCCGATGTTACCCACGCCACCGCCCTGCCCGCCGGATCTTGCTGTCCTGCCACTGCCATTAACCTCGTGGATCCGCCGCCGTTTTTTTAGTTTTAGGTAAAACCGCCAATTTTTATAAAACCCTAGGTTCGGTTTTTTTAGATCGCTTCGGTTCGGTTTTCCTCAGTTTCAAGCGTTCACTCGTTAGTTCGTTTTTAACCAACACGTTCGCCCATCGTCACTGTTAGTGGACGTTCGTCCGATAGATTTTTCTTTTTATTTTCTTTTTCTACCAGGGACCTATCCGCGATTACTTTTATCGCAGATTAGCCCCTGATCTTCAAACCCTCGCCGTTTCTTAACCGTTTGACCAAATCCAGTGAAACCAACGCCAAAATCTTCGTCTCGATCCCCTCTTTCTATCTAATCAACTTTAACAAGGTTTTGAATATTTAAAATTTGGTTTCAAGTATATTTGTTTTTGAAGTTCTTTTGACCATAGTTTCAGTTCCGTAGCTCCAATTCGATTGATTCTTTTTGCAAATCGAAGCTTTTCAGTTGAACTTTCATATTTGATCTTATCATTTGAGTTTTACCCGTGCCTCATTGCTTGAGTGATTATGTATGCTATTGTTAGTTTGCGATAGAATTTCCGGAGTGCGAAGCGTGCTACTACGAGTCTCTAGGGTTTGCGGATCGTCAGCAAGGCAAGTAACACATTGATCATACCCCTTTATTACCCAGTTTTTATGCATTAGTTCAGCCCTCAAACATTGCATGAGTAGGATCTCTTAACATGTGGGTTTGGGGAAGTAGATGATGAGGTAGAACCTATCGCCCTTTATTATCAAACCTTGGGAGTTACTTCTATGTTATGCTTATAATGCCATGCTATGCTCATAGATGTGGATTGCGTTTGAGTGTATCCATGACAGATGTGAGATTGTTAGTTAATGGTTAACATAAGGTGGCTACTTAAATACACATCTAGGTGGATTGGTTGCGGGCACCTAGGGATATACCAGTGTTGTTCATAAGGTTATTCATGCTAGAAACTTCCGTGTGTAGCCACAAGCTATTATGGGCTCTAGCATAGTTGAGTATGTTGCATGACCTCATACAGTGGTAGGCTAGCAGATGTAGGGGATGTAGGTTGGTACTGTCTACCCGGGGTTAGAGTTAATGTTTCTGAAAGACTGTGTCTCGGTCATCCGTTTCTCAAACACCGTGTAGTGCGAGAAATCCAACGGAGGAGATCGAGTCTTGTGGGGAAAAGTGAGCAAACCTCCGCAGAGTGTACAAACTAATCATGGTTAGCCATGTCCCCGGTTATGGACATCTTGAGTATCTGGTACTTGGATTATCATGTGGATCCCATCACTCTGAATTAATTTTGTTAGGTTGTTAATTACCTTTAAATGGGGATTGAGATGGGGATTTACTATTCCCAATGTTTATCAACTACCATGATAGTTAAACAAAATATATTCCTTTGATGTAGGAAAAAATGGCTTTTCACAAAACATTATAAACATAGAGCCTCCACCAGCCATATATGCATGTAGTGACAGCTTTTATTCTATTCATTGCTCTACTATGTTACATTGCCAGCATATTCCATGTGCTGACCCGTTTCGGGCTGCAACATATCATGTTGCAAACTTTTCAGACGAAGACTAAGGTGCGCTAGGTCGTTGTCGTGCACTCAGCTATGCCATTGGAGTAAATGACTCACTTTATCTTCCAAGCCTTCCGTTGTTATCTTTTAGATGGCCTTAAGCCATACTTATTGTAATAAGTTCTCTTTTGAGACATTCGACGTAATAAGTGTGTGATTGCTACTCTGTTATAAATCCCTCAAGTAATGTGTGTGTTAGCATTACCGATCCAGGGATGACACTTATACACAGAGATTTGACTGTCTGAGGTCGGATCACTACACCGAAATAATTACAACAGGCAACTGAGAGTTTGCAAGGCCATCTCGATGAGATCGAGATCCCGATCGGTGAGACCGAATTGATTAGGGTTTCTGGCAGTGGCTATGTCAAAAGAACTCGGTAGCGCTAGATAGATCAAATCGGTGGGGCCGAGTTTGACTTTAGGTTTTGGACATATTTGGGAATGAGAAAGTGTTTGGGGGTTATGGAGCAATATCAAGCACTTTGAGTAAGTAGACCATTAAGCAACACCTCATCCCTTTTTAATAGTATTGGCTTTCCTATGGACTCAATGTGATCATGGATCACTAAAATAGAAATGAAGAGTCTTGAGCTTTACCCAATTTGTGTCCTTAGTTTTTTGAAGGGGTTCCACATCCTCTTGTCCATGCCACGCCATTGTTGAACTTTCCGAAATATATTAGATAAAGATATTACTCCAACAAGAGATATGTTGACATTAATTACCAAAATGACCCAGGTAGCTCTTGTGCTTTCAATCTCCCCCTTTTTTGTAATTGATGACAACATACATCAAATCTTTAGGTAAAGATATGAAGAGTAACAAGTAAAGCTTTTGAATAACATATAACATGCATAGGCTCCCCCTACATGTATGCAATCATGTAAAGATAGTATGTAAGAGCATATGAATGCATAAGCATGCATGTCAGAGCAAGCAATGAGTTACATGTATCTTGGCTATATGCATCAGAGCAAATGATGTAGATACAAGAAGTGTACCTTCATGTTCATGAGTCCTTCTTGCAAACAATATGTACATCAGCAAGAGATCATCATGCACATGAGTGTGATGCATGTACTTACCTTGTGGTCTTGAGCTGGCTTTGGAAGAGATGAACTTGAGAAAATAGGGTTAGGTAACACAAGAACATTCTAAATAAAGCAAGTTCAGGAAACCACAATATCACCAAGACTGGGATGACATTTAATGAGTGAGTACTTAGTACTCTATTTGGATATGGACATGTCCCCAAAGATTAAAGATATTCAATGAATTCCAAAGATTTTCTTCCCCTAGATATGAACTATTTCTCCCCCTAAATCTGATATTGGATAATGGGAGAAGGTAGGGTAAGGGAAAATCAGAGCAAAGCAAACATAACAGAGCAAGAAATGGTACAAACAACCATATGATGTCTACTACACAACCTTCTTCTTGTAGACGTTGTTGGGCCTCCAAGTGCAGAGGTTTGTAGGACAGTAGCAAATTTCCCTCAAGTGGATGACCTAAGGTTTATCAATCCGTGGGAGGCGTAGGATGAAGATGGTCTCTCTCAAGCAACCCTGCAACCAAATAACAAAGAGTCTCTTGTGTCCCCAACACACCCAATACAATGGTAAATTGTATAGGTGCACTAGTTCGGCGAAGAGATGGTGATACAAGTGCAATATGGATGGTAGATATAGGTTTTTGTAATCTGAAAATATAAAAACAGCAAGGTAACTAATGATAAAAGTGAGCGTAAACGGTATTGCAATGCGTTGAAACAAGGCCTAGGGTTCATACTTTCACTAGTGCAAGTTCTCTCAACAATGATAACATAATTGAATCATATAACTATCCCTCAACATGCAACAAAGAGTCACTCCAAAGTCACTAATAGCGGAGAACAAACGAAGAGATTATGGTAACGTATGAAACCACCTCAAAGTTATCCTTTCTGATCGATCTATCATAGAGTTCATACTAGAATAACACCTTAAGACACAAATCAACCAAAACCCTAATGTCACCTACATACTACAATGTCACCTCAAGTATCCGTGGGTATGATTATACGATATGCATCACACAATCTCAGATTCATCTATTCAACCAACACAAAGAACTTCAAAGAATTCCCCAAAGTTTCTACCGGAGAGTCAAGATGAAAATGTGTGCCAACCCCTATGCATAAGTTCACGAGGTCAAGGAACTCGCAAGTTGATCACCAAAACATACATCAAGTGGATCACATGACATCCCATTGTCACCATAGATAAGCACATGCAAGACATACATCAAGTGTTCTCAAATTCCTAAAGACTCAATCCGATAAGATAACTTCAAAGGGAAAAATCAATCCATTACAAGAACATAGAGGGGGAGAAGCATCATAAGATCCAACTATAATAACAAAGCTCGCGATACATCAAGATCGTGCCATATCAAGAACACGAGAGGGAGAGAGATCAAACACATAGCTACTGGTACATACCCTCAGCCCCGAGGGTGAACTACTCCCTCCTCGTCATGGAGAGCACCGGGATGATGAAGATGGCCACCGGAGAGGGATTCCCCCCTTTGGTAGGGTGCCGGAACGGGTCTAGATTGGTTTTCGGTGGCTACGAAGGCTTCTGGCGGCGGAACTCCCTATCTAGGTTTCTTTCTGGAATTTTTGGGTTATATAAGAGGTGTTGGAGTCAGGAACAAGGAAGGGGGTCTCCGGGCTGTCCATGAGGCAGGGGGCGCGCCCAGGGGGGTGGGCGTGCCCCCCACCCTCGTGGGCAGCCCGAGACTCTTTTGGCCCAATTCTTCTACTTCCTAGCCTTCTTCTGGTCCAAAAGTAAGTTCCGTGAAGTTTCAGGTCAATTGGACTCCATTTGGTTTTCCTTTTCTGCGATACTCAAAAACAACGAAAAAACAGAAACTGGCACTGGGCTGTAGGTTAATAAGTTAGTCCAAAAAATCATATAAAATAGCATATAAATGCATATAAAACATCCAAGGTTGACAATATAATAGCATGGAACAATAAAAAATTATAGATATGTTGGAGACGCATCACCATACATTAACACGTATGTCCCCTCTTAAAAACATGTGACTTCTCTCCTCTATTGTTAATAAGCATCTGGAGAAGCTAAGATGTGCTATCTCTCCCATGTGATAAGCTTTCATGTGCTCTCTCTCTCTCTCCCCCTTTGACATCAATTTTCAAGAAGGGATCTTCTGGAGCATGAGTCAAATAGGTCTGGTCCTTGAGACTCACTACAAAGCAGCATGTAGTTCAAGATGCGAGTAAAGGATGAGAATCATCGAGTGGAGCTGGAGAAGAAATGACATTTGCAATGGCAAAAAATTTTCTCAGTAGTTGATATGTCTCCAACGTATCTATAATTTTTTATTGTTCCATGCTATTATATTATCTGTTTTGGATGTTTAATGGGATTTATTATGCACTTTTATATTATTTTTGGGACTAACCTATTAACCAAAGGCCCAGTCCAATCGCAGAAAAGGAATATCATGCGGAATCCAAACGGAATGAAACCTTTGCGAGGATCTTTTCTGGAACAAACGTGATCCAGGAGACTTGGAGTGGATGTCAAGGAAACAGCGAGGCGACCATGAGGTAGGAGGGCTCGCCTAGGGAGGCCAGGCGAGCCTCCCACCCTCATGAGCCCCTCGCAGCTCCCTGACCTACTTCTTTCGCCTATATATACTCATATACCCTGAAAACAACCAGGAGCACCACGAAACCCTATTTCCACCGCCACAACCTTTTGTACCCGTGAGATCCCATCTTGGGGCCTTTTCCGGCGCTCCGCTGGAGGGGGAATCGATCACGAAGGGCTTATACATCAACACCATAGCCTCTCTGATGATGTGTGAGTAGTTTACCACAGACCTTCGGGTCCATAGTTATTAGTTAGATGGCTTCTTCTCTCCCTTTGGATCTCAATACAAAGTTCTCCTCGATTCTCTTGGAGATCTATTCGATGTAATTCTTTTTGCGGTGTGTTTGTCGAGATATGATGAATTGTGGGTTTATGATCAAGATTATCTATGAACAATATTTGGTTCTTCTCTGAATTCCTATATGCATGATTTAAATATCTTTGCAAGTCTCTTCGATTATCAGTTTGGTTTGGCCTACTAGATTGATTCTTCTTGCAATGGGAGAAGTGCTTAGTGTCGGTGTCAAAACCGGCGGATCTCGGGTAGGGGGTCCCGAACTGTGCGCCTAAGGTTGATGGTAAGAGGAGACAGGGGACACGAAGTTTTACCCAGGTTCGGGCCCTCTCGATGGAGGTAATACCCTACGTCCTGCTTGATTGACATTGATGAATATGTGTATTACAAGAGTTGATCTACCACGAGATCGTAATGGCTAAACCCTAGAAGTCTAGCTTGTATGACTAAGGTATTGAGTATATCTCCTTTCCGGACTACACCCTCCGGCTTATATAGACATCAGGGGGATCTAGGGTTACATAGAGTCGGTTACATAAGATGGAATCTTCATTGTTGTTCGCCAAGCTTGCCTTCCACGCCAAGGAGAGTCCTATCTGGACACGGGTACAGTCTTCGGTCTTCATATCTTCATAGCCCATCAGTCCAGCCCATAGATAACAGGCCGGACGCCCGAGGACCCCTTAGTCCCGGACTCCCTCAATAGCCCCTGAACCTGGCTTCAATGACAAGGTATCCGACGCATAGTGTTGTCTTCGGCATTGCAAGGCGGGTTCCTCCTTCCGAACTCCTGAATAGTCTCTAGACGAATTGATCGGGTCCGGACCTGTAACACACACCGCACACAACCATAGAGAGAATATAATAACACACGAGTCCACTCTGCTGACAACTTTAGTAATGTGACGTTACGCCTGTCCGATCATAATTTTGAACTGTTTTTAGCCCCACGTTTCAAGACGTAGTTGTCATTGGCACGTCTTGTCAAAGCAGAGATCGTGTCCCCTTATTACGGGATTCTCATCAATACGAGCATGGGTAACCCAACCGTCCTGCAAGAAAGATTCCTTAGGAATAGGCTGGTTCTTAGGCTTTGGATGAGGCGTTCAATACCGGAGGCCTTTATAAAGGAACCAAAGGGACGTCTTTTTTACGCCCAACTTCTCCTCAGCCTTCCCAACCCCGAGTCCAGCACCCAAGGTTTGACTCCATTGCTTCCAGCCTTCCCATCATGTCCGGATCCAGGTCCCAAGGCCGATGGGTGGCTTCCTCCGTTACAGAGGAGGATATCGCAAAGCTTTGGGCAGCCAGATATCTGACCGCAGAGATCCACCACCGGCTTCCTGCTCAAGGACAAGTTATTCCGACCCCCAGATCCGGCGAGAGGGTTGTGTTCATCCCCCACTTCCTCCAGGGGTTAGGGTTTGCTCTTCACCCCTTTGTCCAGGGGCTAATGTTTTATTACAGACTAGATTTTCATGACCTTCCCCCGGACTTGATTCTCCATGTCTTGGCATTTATCATTATATGCGAGGCCTTCCTTCGAATCCCCCACACTTCGGCTTATGGCTCAAGACCTTTAGTGTGAAACCGAAGATAGTCGACGGGGAATAGGCGGAGTGCGGCGGTGCTACCATCAGCCAACTCGTCAACACTCCCTGGTCAAAAGGTTCTTTTACTAAGACTTCCAACTACTAGCAGCGGGAGTGGTTTTACATTACAGAGCCCCGCAGTACTAAGTGGGTTGTTGCACCCACCTTCCGTCCAGGCCCACCGTCACAACTTGCATCATGGGTCAACAAGGGGCTAGACTAGGGATCGGTTGATGAAGTGCAGACTTTACAGAGCCGCATCCGAACCCTCCCCGAGAGAGGCATCCATCTTGTCGGTGTCATCCAAGTGATGTTGGTTCGCCGAATCCTGCCCTGCCAGCGCAGGTCTCGCCGCATGTGGGAGTTCAATCCAGAAGTTATACGAACCCTCCAACACCTTTTCAGCACCACACACGAAGGGATGTGGAAGTTATTTCTCGGGAAGCGGAAACATTGACTGGACACCGCCGAGGACGCCGGCCTTAACTGCAATCGTCTAGATACTCCGGTAAGCACTTGGCTTTCGAATACTTTTGTAGTTATGCATACTGCAATATGGTACTGAGCAAGCTATCTTCTTCCAGGGCTGGATAAAGAAAGCGGAACTGATTATGTGTTCAGCTCCTCTGCCCGAGGGCCCAGCGAATCCTATTCTGACACGGATGCTGGCCCCGGTACCATACTAGATGCCTGTGAAGGAGGGCAAGGCGGCGATTGAGAATACCAAAGACAGCCCCAATTCCTAAGGAATATCGGACTTCATGTCCGGAGAAATCAAAATCCCCTTATCCGAAGACAAAAGAGAAGGGGGGGGGGCGTCTCCTTCCCTCCTAAGGGGAAGAGGGCCACCTCCGAAGATTGGGAGGAGCAAGCTCCTAAGCGAGGTAAAATGCCTCTGGAGGGCGGCTCGGACCTGGAGGGCGTCAAAGCGCAGTCTCGTGACGAGGACAAGTCTCCAGCCAAACCGTAAGTGAATAGGGCTGCTTTAAACATATCCGATTCTTTTCTTGTGATGTCTGGAATATATACATTTGTTTGCAGCTCAGCACGTAGTTCCCTTCCACAATCCTCTTCCTCGGGGGACCTTCTTCCAGAGATAATGGAAAGCGAGACGCCCCCACCAAACTCTCCATCCAATAGGTCGGACGACTTTGAGGTGTCATCGCGGAGGGTCTCCTCCGACCGACAAGTGGTGCAAGGGACGATGGAGATGTTACGCGAAGGTGAAACTTCGGCGGCCCAGGGCCCGGGCGACAACAATAAAGACCCCGAACAATCCGGAATGCAGCTGAATACAAATAAATGAATCCCTTCGAAGGGTGACCGTACTCCTGCAGCTGCCTCCGGAGACCCAGAAGCACCAAATATATTGACGAACATGTTGCGGCATGCGTTCGTTTCAGAGGAGCATCGTACCTTGATGGGTACGGTGGTTGAAAAGGTCCTATCCACGAAGCATGGATTGAATGAGGCCTTTGCGAGCCTGCTGAGAGGCTTCGAGGTTTGTAATGTAACATGTGCAATTGTGCTTTACCTGTGTATAGACAGTAGCCCCTGAGACTCAGGTTGGCTTCCCATGGGAGGCGAACGGAGGATCAAGAAGAAATTTTGGAGGACTAATCTAATTAACTTTGAACATAGGCTGCCTCCCCCTAGCTACTTCCCAGACTATGGATATTGTCGAACTGCAACGGAAGCTTGATATGGCCGGGGATGACATTACGTTGATCAATATGTGTCTTGGCGAGTCGCAAGGTATGTATTCGGAGCAGTCTTTGTACGTACATTTTTGTGATATATCATGACGTTGAAAGCTGTACCTGGCTGCAGATGGTGCTGCCACCGTTGAAATTCTTCGGGCGGAGCTAACTCGGGCCAAGGAGCAGGCCCGGTGTAGTAATGCGGCTGCCGAGAAGGCATGGGCTGAGTTATAAGTCGAACGAGCTGCTCGGCGTCAAGACGAGGAGAAGATATCCATGATGGCGCTCGAGCAAAAAAGTGCTGCCAGCCGTTGTGAGCTTCTTGAGAGGGAGAAGGAAGCCAAAACGGCTGAAATTGAAAAGTCCTTACAAGAAGCAAGAGAAGCACGGTCTGAATCCACAGCGGCCCGTGAGGAGATCCAGCAAGCTGGAGAGATTGCGGCTGGTAAGCTATTTTTGCTACAAGTTAAGTTCGGCAATCCGAACTATGCTCAGCTTAACCAATTGGGGAGTTCTCCGAACGAGTTTTTAGACTTGCCGTAGAGTTCTTCCGATGTGGTTCAGTATTATCGGGCGCGAGAGGGGTACGGAACAGAGAAGCTTTTCTGGTCACAATTCGTTGCCTCGAAGCGCCGCCTATTGCTGAATGAGTAGATGTCCCAGTGGGCCGAGCTTCATAGGATATCTGGTGCTGCTATGAAGAACGTCATAATATGGTTATGGCCAACTGAGCCTGTTCCAAACAGTTACTTTGGCTTGGTGCAGCGGCTTGGTGACGACGTGTCGCGTATCGATGCTGTGAAGCGATCGGTGTGCATCGAAGGTGCATGGATGGCTTTTGCCCGAGTCAAGACATTCTAGGGGAATATGAAGGCCATCGATGTTGCGGTGAAGAGTCCGCCCAAGGGCAAGGACCGCCACGAACTGGAGCATTATTTTGAAGACGTCCTAGTAGCCACCCGCTTGATAGAGGGTCAATGCTCGAAAGACATAATGTTCGAGTGTGGTGTATAAGAATTGCATGGTACAATTTTATAGTGGATCTATTTGTATATTTTGTTCAAAAGATTGTGTTCCTCTAGTGCGACCGTTTTAATATAATCTGAAAGATTTCTAGTCGTCGGCTTCAGCCCCCTTGTAGGAAGTACATGGGTGTTCGAAAAAACATCTGATCACTCTTGACCCAAAGTCTTGGTCCGTGAAGGAGGTGTAAATGCGTTGAACTAGGCAACCGGACTATAGGGCGTTAACACTTTCACTTAGCCATAGGAGTTTTATGGTGGGTCTATGACATAGCCCCTAGTATGTATGTGGTTTATTCATATGATGCGTTTACATAATTGACCAGAAAAGAGGTCCTTCATGTGACACGGAGGAATCGCTAGAGACTCGATAAGTAATCGAGTGGTTGACCAGCTCTCACCGCATCATGATAGTCAGTTTTCGGCTTTCTCTACTGAGGTGCGTCACCAGGTGAACTGGTAGCACAATCGCAGTAGTTCTCCCTTTACTAGCCTAGCCGATAGAGCGGAACGTAGGATAGAAAGCACAGGAGCCGGGCAACCCAACTATTAACCCAAGACATGATTCGGAGCTGATGCATATAAGGCCAAACTCGTGACGCCGAAGTATGTTGTGAAAGATGTTCCGACTTTGTTGGAAACTCATTTGTTCCCGTACCGAGCCCCTGGCAAGTAAGCCGGGGTATATTTGTGAAACGACCATGGGAGGCGTATTCATTTGCGGAAAGACGCGGGTAATTAATTTGGATAGTGTTGACTGGGACTTGAGCGATATGCCAATGAGTAATTGATATATATATATATATATATATATATATATGCCACGACCCCGGTCATTTGATATGCCCTGGGTCGAAGGCAGAGGAAAAAGGCATATTACAGGCTCTAAAAAAAGAGTGCGGTCAACAAAAGTTAATTTTGGACTTCCTCTCGCACATCTGCGCCGCCTGTCCTCGGTGAGGGGAATCCTTGAAGGAAGTAGCCCCGTAGGTGAGTGTATGGATCCGAACTCCGATGGAGTCGGTCTTAGGTGTTTCTCCTTTGCGCTACCTGCTTTTAAGAAGTATTGAAGAATGCAAAAAGAAGGAAAGTATATATAAAAAATGTTACCGGAGTGTTTGCAGACTTATCCGTATTGTGCTTCTGCCGATGCCCATGGTATTTTAAGGGCATAGTTATGTATGCGCGGTATAGCTTTATCATGTATATGAGATGGGTGGTGGAAGCCGAACTGCTATTTCTGTTCTAGAATTGATCGATCTTCTGGGGGAAATTGCTTCAGGCCCTCTGCATTTAGCTGGTGAATCATTTCATCATCCCTATTGCCTGGCGTCCCCCTTCCCTTGCTTGCCGGCCTGCTTGAGGACCCAACATCTTTTGTTGGTATGATTAGCTGGTTTATTGGGGTGGCCTTGAATCTAGCGGGGTCGGTCTAGTATCATGTCTAGGTTGGATCATCTATCTCTGTTCGCCTTGAATGGCTTTTTCCGTTGACCGGCTTGGGATTGCTGAATCCGGCGTTAACTGCTGTGTCGCGTGATCTTTCATTATCATTGCGACTGTTGTATTTGCTTCATCTTGGCTTGCCATTGCCGTCTCAGATTTCGGAAGTGCCCGATTCGCTGGAGCTATTGCTTCTATGAGCGAGCCAGTTGTCTTCTCCCGTGCAGAAACGAGTCATTAGAGCGGTAAGGGCTGTCATGCATCTAGGTCCTTCTTGACTGAGGTGGTGTGCAAGCTATTCATCCCGGACGCTGTGTTTGAAGGCCGCAAGGGCTTCCGCGTCCGGACAGTCGACGATTTGGTTCTTTTTAACTAAGAACCTGGTCCAGAGCTCCGTTGCTGACTCTCCAGGCTGCTGCACAATGTTACTTAGGTCATTGGCATCTGGTGGCCAGACATAAGTTCCTTGGAAGTTGTTGCGAAAGGCGTCCTCCAAGTCCTCCCAGCTGCCAATAGAATTTTCTGGCAAACTGTTTAACCAGTACCGAGCTGGTCCTTTGAGTTTTAGTGGTAGGTATTGGATGGCGTGAAGGACATCTCCACGGGCCAGGTGGATATGGAGGAGGAAGTCCTCAATCCATACCGCGGGATTCGTTGTTCCATTATATGATTCAATGTTCATGGGTTTGAACCCGTCTAGGAATTCATGCACCATTACTTCATTTGTGAAGCACAGAGGGTGTGCGACGCCTCTATGTTGGGCCATGCTGCGGCGTACCTTTGACGGAGTCCATTTACGGTTTTCGGCCCGGGCATGGCTAGGTTTTTCACGTCCGAATAGGTGGTCGTCGTCGCGTGTCGAGGTGTGTCCTTGCAATCCGTAGATCGCTCTTGGGTGTCCTGTTTTACTACCCCGGCCCTGTTGAAGGTTGTATGTACAACCTTGAGCTGTTTTGTTCCTGCCTGTACGGCGAGGTGGGGCGGTCTATTGTTCGGCTTGAGTTGCCACTTGAACCGGACCAACTTGTGGTTGGCCTGCCACATTGTGTGATGATCGTACGGGCTCAAGCACCTTATTGTCGCCCTGGGGTAGCGATCTATACTTCGGGTAGCTTTTAGCTAGGCCACCAAGGTCGTATTTTTTGGCGGCTGGGACTTCGGTCCATCTATCATTAAGCAGATCTTAGTCAGCTTGAAGCTACTGCTACTTCTTCTTCAGCCTCCTTACAGTGGCTATTAGTTGGCGCTTTAAGCGCTCCTGCTCACGAGGTTCCTCAGGCACGGTGAAATCCTTGGCGCCGAGGTTCACCTCATCCTTAGAGAGCGGAAGGTAATTGTCCTCCTCCGAATCTTCGTGCGTGGCCTATTTACCGGGGCTATCCTGCCCATCGTCATGTTCATCTTGTTCATTAGTTGTATCAACGGGGTCTTCGTTGTCTTCGGTGTCATTGTCCATGTCGTCAATATTCTCGAAGTCGTAATCAATTGTTTCGGTCAAATCCTTGACTGTTGCTATAAAGTGGGTGGTGGGTGGGAAGCGAAATTCTCCATTGTTAGCCCCTGGTTCGAGCCGGATATAGTTCGGCTGAGAGTCCTCTGCCAAGGACAGTCTTTTTAACGATCTTAGCACATCGCCAAGAGGCGAGTGCTGAAGGATGTCTGTGGTGCTGAATTCGAAGACTGATAAAAGATCAAGCTCGGCGTCCACAGGCTTGCGTGGTTCAGAACCTATGGCCGGAGACGAGTCCGGCGTTCCGGTGGCATAGGCATCGTGCGGGACCGGGCCCATGTGCGGCTCCAACGCCGTGGAATCTGCGGCCTTCGTGGTGAGGTTAATCCTCCCGTCTTTGGATGGTGCGACCTGTTCCGGTTCTAGGGCCAGAGCGGTTACAAGAGCGATCTCCTGGATACGGCCCGATGACAGATTTAGGTCATGATCATTGGGGTGATCGGGAGAATCTACCGCGGCATCGAATCCGGTGAAGACCAAGTCTCCACGGATGTCCACGACATAGTTCAAGCTCCCGAATCTAACGTGATGGCCAGGGGCGTAGCGTTCGATCTGCTCCAGATGGCCAAACGAGTTGGCCTGTAGTGCGAAGCCGCCGAATACGAAGATCTGCCCGGGCAGGAAAGTTTCTCCATGGACAGCATCATTATCAATGATTAAAGGGGCCATCAAACATTTTAGCGACAGCACAGAGGACCTCTCAATGAAAGCACCAATGTCGGTACCAAAACCGGCGGATCTCGGGTAGGGGGTCCCGAACTATGCGTCTAAGGTTGATGGTAACATGAGACAGGGGACACGAAGTTTTACCCAGGTTCGGGCCCTCTCGATGGAGGTAATACCCTACATCCTGCTTGATTGATATTGATGAATATGAGTATTACAAGAGTTGATCTACCACGAGAACGTAATGGCTAAACCCTAGAAGTCTAGCTTGTATGTCTAAGGTATTGACTATATCTCCTTTCCGGATTACACCAAAAATATTTATCTTATTATCTTTATCAAATCTCACTTTTGCAAGTGGCCGTGAAGGGACCGACAACCCCTTTATCGCGTTGGTTGCAAGGTTCTTGATTGTATGTGCAGGTACGAGGGACTTGCGTGTAGTCTCCTACTAGATTGATACCTTGGTTCTCAAAAACTGAGGGAAATACTTATGCTACTTTGCTGCATCACCCTTTCTTCTTCAAGGGAAAACCAACGCATGCTCAAGAGGTAGCAAGAAGGATTTCTGGCGCCGTTGCCGGGGAGATCTATGCACAAGTCAAGACATACCAAGTACCCATCACAAACTCTTCTCCCTCGCATTACATTATTTGCCATTTGCCTCTCGTTTTCCTCTCCCCCACTTCACCCTTGACGTTTTATTCGCCCTTTTTCGTTCGTTTCTTTCCGCTTGCCTCTTGTGTGTTCATTCTCAGTGCGGTTTGTTGCCATGATGTCTGAAACCGGGGAGGTTATCATTGAAAAGGGTAGTAGTAACGATGGGGGAAACGTTGATGTTTTTGATTATCCTCATGAAGAACCTACTATTTTACACACTAAAAAGTTTCAGATTGGTAGTGGTAAAATTATTGGAAAAGGAGTCATTCAAGATTTCTTTACTTGTGTCGGTGCTTTGCCCTCTTTGGGAGGGTCTATTCTTCACAGAACTAGTAGTTTCGCAGATGCTATATTTTTGCTCATAGTTGAACTTGAAAGACAATTTATTCATATGCACCCTTGAATTCAAAGGATTTTTCTAGAATTTTCAAATATTGAGCATTCTTCTGTTAAGCGAGTAGCTACCATCTTTTTAGCTCATGGGTTCAGATTTATAATAAAAGAAGCCAATGAATTTTTTGCGCATTATAGGGTGGATGTCGGCCGTCCTCCCATAGAAGCAATCCTTTTTATCAAGAAGATATAATGCGCTTAGTATCTTTAGATCATGTTGCTTTTAATGAAAACCTTAGAAAAAGGTCCCTGCCGATGTTCTAGTTGACAGGATTTCTGAACTTAACAATAATTTTGCTATCCAGAACAATGGGTTAGGTTTTTCCCTTGAACAAAAACTCATGACTTTTTGCCAAGAATGCTTATAATGATGAATTGGTTGTGCAATATGAGTGGCCAAAGGAGGAACCAATACCTCCCGAGCTTGATCTTGGGGACTTTTGTCCCATTAAATTTAGCCCTTTTGATTACTTCTGCTTGCCACAAAGGAAACTTCCTACTGAACGTTGGGAGTATGAGATGAGTTTTCGCGACTTACCTTATCATTATCGTGACAATACCTAGATCTATTCTTGCTTTTATGCCTTGCTAGGGGCGTTAAACGATAGCGCTTGTTGGGAGGCAACCCAATTTTATTTTTATTTCTTGTTATTGTTCCTGTTTAGTAATAAATCAATCATCTATCCTCTGTTATGATTGTGTTTTTTATGTTTTAATAAGTGTTTGTGCCAAGTAAAGCCTTTAGGATCTTCTTGGATGATTGTTGTTTGATCTTGCTGAAAAAACAGAAAGTATGCGCTCATGAGAATAATTTCCATTTTTAACCAGAGAGAGATAAAATACTAATTCCAATTGCAGTAGATCAATAAACAAATTACTTAGGTCTTCCCAATTTGGTAGGATTTTCAGAGTTATAGAAGTATTCGAAACCTATAGATTATTTCAGACTGTTCTGTTTTTGACAGATTCTATTTTTCGTGTGTTGTTTGCTTATTTTGATGAATCTATGGCTAGTATCGGGGGGTATGAACCATAGAGAAGTTGAAATACAGTAGGTTAAACACCAATATAAATAAAGAATGAGTTCATTACAGTACCTTGAAGTGGTGGTTTGTTCTCTTATACTAACGGAGCTCATGAGATTTTCTGTTGAGTTTTGTGTTGTGAAGTCTTCAAGTTTTGGGTTAAGATTTGATGGATTTTGGAATAAGGAGTGGCAAGAGCCTAAGCTTGGGGATGCCCATGGCACCCCAAGGTAAAACTAAAGGACAACCAAAAGCCTAATCTTGGGGATGCCCCGGAAGGCATCCCCTCTTTCGTCTTCATCCATCGGTAACTTTACCTGAGGATATATTTTTATTCACCACATGATATGTGTTTTGCTTAGAGCGTCTTGTATGATTTGAGTCTTTGCCTTTTAGTTTACCACAATAATCCTAGTTGTACACACCTTTTGGAGAGACACACATGAATCGGAATTTATTAGAATACTCTATGTTCTTCACTTATATCTTTTGAGATAGATAATTTTGCTCTAGTGCTTCACTTATATCTTTTTAGGAGCATGGTGGTGCTTTTATTTTATAGAAATTATTGATCTCTCATACCTATTAACTGAAGGCCCAGTGCAAATTGTTGTTTTTGCCTATTTCAGTGTTTCGTAGAAAAGGAATATCAAACGGAATCCAAACAGAATGAAACCTTCGCAAGGATCTATTTTGGAACAAACATGATCCGGGAGACTTGGAGTGGACGTCAAGGAAGAAGCGAGGTGGCCACGAGGTAGGAGGGCGCGCCCCCAACCTCATGGGCCCCTTGCAGCTCCACCAACCTACTTCTTTCGATTATTGTCGGTGTCAAAACTGGCGGATCTCAGGTAGGGGGTCCCTCTTGATGGAGGTAACGCCCTACGTCCTACTTGATTGATCTTGATGATATGAGTATTACAAGAGTTGATCTACCACGAGATCGTAGAGGCTAAACCCTAGAAGCTAGCCTATGGTATGATTGTATGTTGTCCTACGGACTAAACCCTTCGGTTTATATAGACACCAGAGGGGGCTAGGGTTACACAAAGTCGGTTACAAGGGAGGAGATCTACATATCCGTATTGCCAAGCTTGCGTTCCACGCCAAGGAGAGTCCCATCTGGACACGGGACGAAGTATTCAATCTTGTATCTTCATAGTCCAACAGTCCGGCCAAAGGATATAGTCCGGCTGTCCGGAGACCCCCTAATCCAGGACTCCCTCAGTAGCCCCTGAACCAGGCTTCAATGACGATGAGTCCGACGCGCAGATTTGTCTTCGGCATTGCAAGGCGGGTTCCTCCTCCGAATACTCCATAGAAGATTTTGAACGCAAGGATAGTGTCCGGCTCTGCAAAACAAGTTCCACATACCACCGTAGAGAGAATAATATTTCCACCAATCTAATCTGCTGACACGTTTAGCAACATGACATCATGCCATGGCCCGGTCATTATTCGAACCGTTTTTCTCAACTAGCGCTGCACATATTGCGAGGCGGTTTTCTTGACACGTCTTGTTGAAGCAGAGATTGTGTCCCCCTTATTACGGGATTCTCATCAATACGGACGTGGGTAACCTAATCGTGCCCATTGGTATGACTCCTCGATTTTAGGCAAGTCCCAAACGGCCACGAGGAGGACGCTTGATATTCACCATCTTTATAAAGAGGCCAAGGCCTGTCCTTTTTTCCCTCTCGTGCTCAGTCGAATCCTTCCCCCGCCTCGAGTTCCAACACTCAAGGCTCAGGTCAGGCTCTTCGGACCTTCAACCATGTCCGGATCCAACCGTCAAGGTCAGTGGATGCCTTCCTCTGTCACAGAGGAAGACATCAAGAAGCTAAGAGAGGCCAGGTATTTGACCCTCGAAATCTCGCACAGGCTACCTGCTCGAGGGCAGGTCATTGCCACTCCCGAACCAGGTGAGAGCGTCGTATTCATCTCTCACTTCCTCCGAGGGCTAGGCCTCGCTCTGGATCCCTTTGTTAGGGGCTCATGTTCTATTATGGGCTGGATTTCCATGACCTGGCCCCGGATGCCCTCCTTCACATCTCGTCGTTCATCGTCGTGTGTGAGGCCTTCCTCCGCATTACCCCACACTTCGGACTGTGGCTCAATACTTTCAATGTGAAGCAGAAGATGATCGAGGGGCGGCACGCAGAGTGCGGAGGTGTCGTAATAAGCAAAAGTGTTGATGTTCCATGGCCAGAGGGTTCCTTCCTAGAGGTGTCCAGTTTATGGCAACGGGAGTGGTTTTATATCACAGCTCCCCGGAGTACCAAGTGGGTAGCCTCCCCAGCCTTTTGCTCGGGCCCCCACCACAACTGACATCATGGATCAACAAGGGGCTGGACTGGGGGCCAGTAAATGATGTGTCGATATTACAGAGTCGCATCCGAGATCTCCTTGAGAGAGATGTCAGCCTGGTTATGGTGATGCAAGTCATGCTAGTTCGTCGAGTCCCACCTTGCAAACATCGACCCCTCCGTATGTGGGAATTCAACCCGGAAGGAACGCGGACTATTCAGCACTTCCTCGGCATGATGCTCGAAGAGATGTACAAATCGTTCTTCGGATCACAAATAAAGTGTCCGAACACCACCGAGGATGCGGGTTTGAGCTGTAATCGCCCAGATACCCAAGTAAGTAATCCCGTGGCCGAACACACTGTCTTTTTATTTATCACAACATCATTCTGAAAAGTCGCTCTTTGACCAGGGCTGGGTAACAAAGGCGAAGATGACCAGGTGTTCGGCCCCCTTCCCGAAGGCTCGGCCAATCCAGTACTAGCCAGAATGCTTGAGCCGGCGCCTTATCAGGCGCCCTCAGGGGAAGATGAAGGGGGGAATAAAGAGGCTGAAAGCAGGTCTCACTCATCATTCATCCAAACCGGGGGAATTAGCGCCTCCCAAAGGAAGGAAGAGGACCACCTCTGAAGACCCAGAAACAAAGGTTTCCAAACGGGGGAAGAAATCTTCGCCAGAGGGTCCTGCCTCGGATGGTACTCTTGCCGCATAGTGCCCGCAAGGGGGTCAGCCCTCTACCGAGCTATAAGTAAACAAAAAGTACTTTAATAGTAAAAATATCCTGCATTACTTCTGAAGACAATAACCGAAGCAGGTATCTTGTAGTTCGGATCGTAGCCCTTCTCAATAGAGTTCGTCTTCGGGGGATCTTCTTCCGGAGATGGTGGAGAGAGAAACACCTCCCCATGCCACCCCGCCTCGTGAGGCGGGCGACCCTGAAGTGTCGTCGCGGAGGGTTTCTCCTGATCCACCAAGGCCATAGGGTAATACTTTGGCCACCCGAAGTCCTCAGTATTCGGCTCGTAAAGAGAGCAATAGAAAGAGTCCAGAACCGTCCGGTGTGCGATTAGACACACTGAGGAATATTCTGGAGCAAGCGGCCATCTCAGAAGCACATCATACGCTAATGGGTACGGTGATTGAGAGGATTTCATCCACCGAAAGCGGGTTGCATGAAGCTTTTATGAGTCTGCTGAAAGGCTTTGAGGTACGTGAAATAGTGTATGTTTTAGATAGTACCGCACACGTTAGGTGTGCCCTATGCAGATAGTAGCCCCTGAGACTCTGGTTGCTATCGAGAGTGGCAGCAAACAAAGGATCATAGTCCCAGGAATAATTAGGCCACCTTCATATGCAGGTGGCGGAAGGTGCGATGGCTAGCCGGACTAGTGAGGTTGCCGAGCTTAAGCGGCAACTTGATGCGGCAGATGCCGACATCGTGCTTGTCAACAAGCGGCTCGACGAGGCACAAGGTATGTGATTTCTCCGGTGATCAACACATAGTAAGACGAGCATGATGCTAGTATCTTTAATATGTTGTGACTGCAGATGGAGCTGCCGCCGTGGAGACCCTTTGGGTGGAACTTGCCCGAGCCAAGGAACAAGCTAGTAATAGTGATGCGGCCGCTCTAAAGGCGGTCGAAGAGCTGAGAGCCGAACAGGCTGCGCATTGCCAAAGCAAAGAAAAAATAGCCAAGATGGCTGTTGAGTTGAAAGATGCTGCCGACCGTTACCAGCTTCTTGAAAAAGAAGGCCGAGCCAAGGCGACAGACCTGGATAAGGCCATGGTAGCGGCCAAGGAAGCCTGCTCAAAAATCAGGGCGGAAAAGGAGGAGCTGCGTCAAGCTAGAGATATCGCGGCTGGGAAGCCCTTTTTGTTGCGGACGAAGTTCAGAGATCCAAAGTATGCCCCTCTTGATCAACTATGGAGTTCTGCAGATGCGTACGTGGATTTAGCAGCAAGTGCTGTTGATGCGGCCGAGTACTTCAAGGATCAAAAAGATCGTGAAGTGGAAAAGTTGTTCTGGTCACAGTTCCATGTTCTAGTGCGTCCGCTGTTGCTGAATGAGCGAAGGACCGAATGGGCCGAGCTCCATAGGTTGTCCGGGCTTGCCATGAGGTCTGTTGTGGATCATCTGTGGCCGGAAGGGCGAAGGGCGAATAGTTATTTTAGTTTAGTGCAACAGTTCCTTGGTGCTGTGCCACACATCGACGCTATGAAGAGCTCAGCATGCATAGAGGGTGCGCGTATGGAACCTGCCCATGTCAAGACATACTGGGCAGAGATGGAGGCCACCGCCATTGCAACCCAGAGTTCGGCCGTAGGCCGAGTATCTGCCGAGCATTAATTTGAAGAAGTCCTTGAAGGCGCTCGTTCAATAGAGGCTCAGTGCTCGAAGAATATTATGTTCTAGTGACATGTATTCCCATTGTAAAAATAATGTTTTATTGAATTAGAAAGGTTGTGTTTATACTTTTGCCTGAAAGTATTATGATGCCTCTTGTGTGGCCATTTATGTATATATGTATATAACCTGAAAGTTTGCAGTCGTCGGCTTCAGCCCCCACGCATGTAATGCGGGGGTGTTCGCAAAAAACGCGTATTCACACTTGATCCAACGTCTTGGTCCATTAAGGAGGTGGTAGCGCAGCGAACGAGGCAATCGGACCATATTGCTTTAACACTTTCACTTAGCCATAGGAGTTTGACGGTGGGACTACTATATAGCCCCTGGTACCTCTGCGCTCATCCGAATACGGTGCACATATGTACATGACCAGGAAACGGCCCTTCGTTAATGCGGAGGAATCCCGAAGATTCCGCTAAGTCATTGAGTGGTTGACCAGTCTCATGATTTATCATGACAGTCAGTTTTCGGCTTTCTCTACTGAGGTGCTCATTCGGATGAACCAGGGCACAATCGCAGTAGTTCTCCCGGTGCCGCCTTAGCCGATACAGCGGAACGTAAGGGAGCAAAAAACGGGAGCCGGGCAAACCCAACATTTGACAAAGACATGATTCGGAGCTGATGCATATAAGGCCAAACTCGCGACGCTGAACACTCCCTAAGGTATTCGGTCTTTATAACATATTCTAGGCTGAACAATGCCCTTAATAATAAACCCCGAGTGTCCATGTATGTGCAATATTCTGACGTGGCGAAATGCAAAAAACGCCAGCATCCTTCTCGGTTGTATTGAGTATCCGGAGGATGTGAACAACAAGAGACAGTAAAAAAGGTTTACGCAGGGTCTTAATCTGAAAAGAAACCTTTGAGCGGGTCCCTACTGCACGTCTGTGCCTGTGTCTTCGTTGTGCCGTGTCCTGGACGGGTGCGACCCGATTGTCATCTGTAAAAGATAAAAACTTAGGTGAAAGTTATCGTGCAAAAAAATTGGTTATTTTTGATAAACCATTAAAGTTCAAGATAAGTCAGGTTGAGCCGAACTAGCCCTGCTTACACGCGGGGAGCCCCTGGTATCGTCTATGAGTGTTTAACCATCAAGCCAATCTCAGGTATATCTAGTGATGCGCCGGACTCGTCTAACCGTGTCCGCGGTCTTAACGACCTGTCATTTATTATGATTGGTGAGGCCGTCTAGTGCTCGGCTATTAAAGCCGCCGCACGTTCTTCCGCACGTAGAGAACGCTCGATATTTCCACTAACTGTGATGGTGCCACGTGGACCAGGCATCTTAAGCTTAAGAGAAGAGTATTATGGCGCCGCATTTAAACGAGCGAAAGCTGTTCTTATGAGTAGTGCTTGATAGCCGCTTCGGAATGGAGCAATGTCGAAGTCTAACTTCTCACTTCGATAGTTGTCGGATGAACCGAATACAACCTCTAGTATTAGAGAGCCCGTGGAGCGGGCCTCTAGGCCTGGTATTACTCCCTTGAATGTAGTATTACCGTGGCTGATTTTTGTCGGGTCTATCCCCATTTTGGGGACTGTGTCCTAATATATCAGATTTAGACCACTGCCGCCGTCCATAAGGACTCGTGTGAGATGGTATCCGTTTAATATTGGGTCTAACACCAAGGCAGCCAATCCTTCATGTCGGATGCTTGTCGTGTGATCCCTGCGATCAAAAGTGATTGGGCAGGCCAACCAGGGGTTGAACTTAGGGGATGACGGGCTCTACGGCACGTATGTCTCGGAGTGCATGTTTGCTTCTCCTCTTCGTCACGTGGATCATGTTTACTATTTTAACCTCTGGTGGGAATTTTTTCTGTTCTTCAGTGCTTTGCTGGCGAGGTTCGTTCTCGTCTTCGCTTGGTGTCTCCCTCCCCTTGTGTTTGGCGTTTAGCTTATTGGCCTGCTTGAAGACCCAGCATTATCTGTGGGTGTGATTTTCAGGTTTATCGGGGGTTCCATGAATCTGACATAGTTTGTCTAGAATCTTGTTTAGGCTGGACGGTCCATCTCCGCGGCCTTTAAAAGGCTTTTTCCACTGACCTGGTTGAGAGCCCCTGAATCCGGCGTTTACTGCCGTATTATCTGGGCTGTCTTCCTTATTTCGACGCTTGCTTTTACTTCGTCATGGTTTTCCATTGCCATCCCTTCCTTCGGATGTGCTTGGGTCGCTGGTGCTACTGCGGGCTAACCAACTATCTTCGCCCGCGCAAAAGCGGGTCATGAGGTTTGTCAGGGCTGCCATTGTTCTCGGTTTTTCTTGGCCAAGGTGTCTGGCAAGCCATTTGTCTCGGACGCTGTGCTTGAAAGCTGCTAAGGCTTCGGTGTCCGGGCAGTCGACGATTTAGTTCTTCTTAGTGAGAAACCTGTTCCAAAGCTTTCGGGCTGACTCTCCGGGCTGTTGAATTATATGACTTAAATCGTCTGCATCGGGAGGTCGGTCATAGGTCCCTTGAAAATTAGCCCGAAAAGCATCCTAGAGCTCCTCCCAACTTCCAATTGAGTTTTTGGGGAGGCTTTTCAACCAGTGCCGAGCTGGTCTTTAAGCTTGAGGGGTAAGTACTTGATGTCGTGGAGATTGTCTCCGCGAGCCATATGGATATGGAGGATAAAGTCCTCAATCCATACCCTAGGGTCTGTGGTACCGTCGTACACCTCTATGTTCACTGGTTTGAATCCTTCTGGAAATTCGTGGTCCAGCACCTCATCGGTGAAACATAGGGGGTGTGCGTCACCCCTGTATTTGGATGTATCATGGCGTTCGAACGGTTGTGGTATTCGGTTTTAATTTTGTGCCGGAGCGCGCTTCCTAGATCCATAGATGGGTCTGGTCATACTGGATTTTTTGCGCAAGTCCTCACGTAGATCGTGTGTTGACTTATGTGCGGCCTTGTTAGCCGCTCTATCGCGGTCACAAGGTGGTTGATCCGGCCGGTTGGCCGTTTTATTTTTCGGCTGTGTGGGCTCTAAGGCCTCATCGTCGAATTCAGGTACTAGCTTGCGCTTTGGATAGCTCTTTGTGTGGTAACTTCCATCGTACTTTTCTTCGTTGTCGAGCGCTTTGTTCCACCTGCTGTGGAGCGTATTTTGTGCGGCATTGAGCCTTTGCTTCTGCTTCTTCAGACTCCTCGCTAAGGCAATAAGCCTTCTACGGATGTTCTCTTGTTCCAAGTGCATTTCTGGGATGATGTGTGCATCTTCGTCCGGACTGTTTTCCTCCCCCGAGGGGGGTTGATGAGGTTTATCCTCGGCATCGCTGTGTTCAGACATCGGATCCGTATTATTTTCGCCGTTTGCAGTTTCATCGTGCTCTGCCACCGGGTCAATGTGGTCGTCGTTTCCTCTAGAGTCGACTGGAGTGTTATTTTCTCTTGCGCTGTTATCGCTGTTTTTGCTATGGCGGGACTTAGAGCGGCGCCGCTAACGTCGGCGCTTGGGTTGCTTCTTGGAGTTTCCGAACCTGACCTGATGGCCAGGGGCGTAGCTCTCGATCTGCTCCAGATGACCAAGCGAGTTGGACCGCAGTGCGAAGCCGCCGAATACGAAGATATGTCCAGGGAGGAAAACCTCACCCTGGACCGCATCGTTACCGATGATCGAAGGAGCCATCAAGCCTTACGGTGATGGTGTCGGATTTTGGGTTCCAGTAGACCCTTGAGGTTCGAACACTGGGTTGCGCGCGGAGATCTCTCCCCTACCGATCTACGTCCGATCCTCTCGTGCGAACTAAGATGAAAATGATGAACAACAGAACAGACATGAGGTTTATACTGGTTCGGGCCACCGTTGTGGTGTAATACCCTACTCCAGTGTGTGGTGTGGTGGATTGCCTCTCGGGCTGATGATGGATAGTACAAGGGAAGAACAGACTCGCGAGGGGTGTTCTTGGGCTGATGCGGTGTGTTCTACTTAGTCTCTACTAGGTTTTCCCTCTCTCTACTAGGGTTCTATCAGATCTCCAGCCGTCCCTCCACTCTGTGGTGCCTAGCTCTATTTATAGAGGCCCTGGGCCTCTCCCCAAATAATGAGCGGGAAGGGCGCTGTAGGATCTAGAAGTAGATGTGTCTAGAGGGGGGTGATTAGACACTCCATGCTAAAGTTGCAATTTTTAAGCTTTTTAGGTTTAAGTGGAGTTTAGGCACAATTTCAACACACACAATACATATCAAGCAAGCATGCAAAGAGTATATGAGCAGCGGAATGTAAAGCATGCAAAGAGTATATGAGCAGCGGAATGTAAAGCATGCAACTTGCAAGAATGTAAAGGGAAGGGTTTGGAGAATTCAAACGCAATTGGAGACACGGATGTTTTTCCCGTGGTTCGGATAGGTGGTGCTATCCTACATCCACGTTGATGGAGACTTCAACCCACGAAGGGTAACGGTTGCGCGAGTCCACACAGGGCTCCACCCGAGGGTAACGGTTGCGCGAGTCCACACAGGGCTCCACCCACGAAGGGTCCACGAAGAAGCAACCACCCACAAAGGGTACACGAAGAAGCAACCTTGTCTATCCCACCATGGCCATCGCCCACACAGGACTTGCCTCACTAGCGGTAGATCTTCACGAAGTAGGCGATCTCCTTGCCCTTACAAACTCCTTGATTCAACTCCACAATCTTGTCGGAGGCTCCCAAGTGACACCTAGCCAATCTAGGAGACACCACTCTCCAAGAAGTAACAAATGGTGTGTAGGTAATGAACTCCTTGCTCTTGTGCTTCAAATGATAGTCTCCCCAACACTCAACTCTCTTTCATAGGATTTGGATTTGGTGGAAAAAATATTTGAGTGGAAAGCAACTTGGAGAGGCTAGAGATCAAGATTATAGGAATGGAATATCTTGGTCTCAACACATGAGTAGGTGGTTCTCTCTCAGAACATATGAGTTGGAATGATGTGTGTGTTCTGATGGCTCTCTCATCGAATGAGAAGGAGGTGGAGGGGTATATATAGCCTCCACACAAAATCCAACCGTTACACAGTTTTCCAATCTCGGTGGGACCGAATCAATAAACTCGGTCGGACCGAAAATGTAAACCTAGTGACCGTTAGAGATTTTCGGTGGGACTGACATGCAACTCGGTAGGACCGATATGGTTAGGGTTTGGGCATAACGTAATCTCGGGTGAGACCGATTACACAAACTCGGTGAGACCGAATTTGGTAATTAGCTAACCAGAGAGTTGGTCAGGCAAACTCGGTGGGACCGATTTGCTCTTTCGGTGACACCGAGTGGAACTCGGTGAGACTGAAAAGTTACAAAGGGGAAACACTGAGTTTACATTGCAATCTCGGTGGGACCGATTCGCTCTTTCGGTGAGACCGAAAAGTTACGAAAGGGAAACAGAGAGTCTGCAACCCCATCTCGGTGAGATCGAGATCCCTATCGGTAGGACCGAATTGCTAGGGTTTGGCAGTGGCTAATGACAAGTGAAACTCGGTGGCGCCAGATAGGAAGAATCGGTAGGACCGAGTTTGGCTTAGGGTTTAGGTCATATGTGGAAGTGGGAAAGTAGCTGAGGGTTTTGGAGCATATCATTAAGCACATGAAGCAAGAGGCTCATTAATCAACACCTCATCCCTCCTTGATAGTATTGGCTTTTCCTAAAGACTCAATGTGATCTTGGATCACTAAAATATAAAATGAAGAGCCTTGAGCTTGAAGCTTTAGCCAATCCTTTGTCCTTAGCATCTTGAAGGAGTTCCCACAACCTTTAGTCTATGCCACTCCATTGTTGAACTTATCTGAAACATGCTAGATCGAAATGTTAGTCCAACAAGAGATATGTTGTCATCAATTATCAAAACCACCTAGGGAGCACTTGTGCTTTCAGGTGCCAACAATTGGCCATTTTGAAGGGGAACATCTAGTACAAGTTATCCTGACCAAAGGTGGTCTTCAGCTGCCAAAAGTATTGGTGATGACGCCGTCTTGGGCTCCACGGTGACCTCCGTCCTACCGCTCTGCTGGTCTTGGTCTTGTTGCACCGGAATGGTAGCCTTTGACCGATGCCTTGGCCTGTGCTTGCCCGATGCAAGGGACAAATGCAATAACTCAGAAAAGAACACAAGAGAACTTCATCTAGAATTGGGCGGTGACATAGTCACCTATGTTAGAGTATATTGACTTAGGAGTCAAGTGAGAACACTTGATCATAGGTCATACTCATCGTTTAAGCTCAAAATGGGGTTACCATTTTTCGTTTAAGCATCTTGATGTATTCACATCTTGTTGAGTTGCTTTGACTCATGTCTTGGAGTAAAGCTTCTCTAAGATGGAATAACATACCTTGGGTGGTGATGTGGTTCTTGCTCATGTAGTTGAATTTGTGTGGGTGCTCAAGGTTGATGTAGCTTATCGAGAGTTGGGAGCACCACTTGGAGTTTGAGTTCATCTACCTACATGGGTTAGTTCTTGCAAGGAAAAGCACTTGTGTATCTAAAAATGGCAATCATGAAGCTTAACATAGAGTTTGTCAAAGGATATGTTTCATGGTTTTGTGCTTCCTTGTCTTCAACCACTATTGTGTAGAGTCTTGGTGATGTAGAGATCGCTCAGGATATGAGTGAGTCGCAATCTCATGGAGTTAGATTCAACCAAGCACCTACATGGGTTAGACAACATGCAAGGTGCAAATATATCCAAGACATAAGATAGTTATCATAAGAGATATATCATGGATTAGTCATAAGCTCATGTCTTGCATGTATCCAATGGAGTTTCTACTCCAAGTTCGAAGCATCAATGATGTTCAATTCTCCTCTCAACCTGCAAAACACTTTCTCATCAAGCGGTTTAGTGAATATATCCGCTAATTGCTTATCGGTGCGAACATGCTTAAGATTGATGTCACCCTTAGCAACATGATCTCGAATGAAATGATGACGAACTTCAATATGCTTAGTCCGAGAATGTTGTACAGGATTATGACCAATTTTGATAGCACTTTCATTGTCACAAAGCAGTGGAACATGTTTCACATAAATCCCATAATCTTTAAGAGTTTGGGTCATCCAAAGTAATTGAGCACAACATGAACCAGCGGCAATGTATTCCGCTTCGGCAGTGGATAAGGATACCGAGTTTTGTTTCTTAGAAGACCAAGACACAAGAGATCTACCAAGAAATTGACAAGTACCCGAAGTGGACTTTCTATCAACCTTGTCTCCGGCATAATCCGAGTCGGAATAGCCAACAAGATCAAAACAAGACCTCTTAGGATACCAAATGCCAAAATTTCGTGTATGGATTAAATATCTCACTATCCTTTTCACAGCCTTAAGATGACAATCCTTAGGAGCAGCTTGATATCGTGCACACATGCACACACTTAGCATAATATCGGGACGTGAAGCACATAGGTATAACAATGAACCAATCATAGAGCGATAAACCTTTTGATCAACAGGTTCACCATCTTTGGTCAAATCATTATGTCCACTAGTAGGCATGGGTGTAGACATACCTTTGCATTCTTGCATATTGAACTTCTTGAATAAGTCCTTGGTGTACTTTGTTTGAGAGACAAATGTACCTTCCTTAGTTTGCTTGATTTGCAACCCGAGAAAGAATTTGAGTTCACTCATCATAGACATCTCAAACTTCTCTGACATTAGCTTTCCAAACTTTTCACTAAAGAGGGGGTTAGTTGAACCAAATATGATATCATCAACATAAATTTGGCATACAAATAGTTCTCCATTAACCCTTTTAGTAAAAAGAGTAGAATCAATTTTACCAATTTCAAAACCACTTGTAGTAAGGAACTTGGTCAAGCATTTATACCATGCTCTAGGAGCTTGTTTAAGACCATAAAGAGCTTTGTGAAGTTTGTAAACATGATTTGGTTTCTTAGGATTGATAAAGCTGGGAGGTTGTTTGACATAAACTTCCTCCTCTATTTCACCATTTAGAAAAGCACTTTTAATGTCCATTTGGTACAAGGTGATATTATGGTGATTAGCTTAGGCAAGTAAGATGCGAATGGACTCAAGTCTAGCAACGGGAGCATACGTCTCACCATAGTCCATACCTTCGACTTGTGTGTATCCTTGGGCAACGAGACGTGCTTTGTTGCGAACCACTTGTCCATCTTCATCTTGCTTGTTGCGAAACACCCATTTGGTACCAATGATGTTGTGGTTGTTGTCGGGCTTCTCGACCAATGTCCAAACTTGGTTTCTCTCAAAATTATGTAGCTCTTCATGCATAGCGTTTATCCAATCTGGATCTTCCAATGCTTCTTCAACCTTCATAGGTTCAATGCTAGAGATGAATGAATAGTTTTCACAAAAGTCAGCTAAACGAGTTTTTGAGCGAGTGATTCTCCCGGTTTGTATATCATTGAGGATTTGCTCGACGGGATGATCTTTGGCAATTCTTGCTCGAACTCGTGAGAGCTTTTGCTTGGGTCTTCGTTGAACATCTTCTTCATCTTGTTCTTCTTCTTGGCCTTCTTCATTGTTGACGTCGTCGTTCTCTTGTCGTGGTGGAGAAGGAGGTTGTTGATGTTCGTCTTGACGTATTTCCTCGTTTTCTTCATCTTGATGTGTCCCACTTGTGGATGCTTCCATGTCGATTCTTGGTTCACCTTGTCGTGAAGTAGAAGCTTCCACTTGGACGGATGAAGTACTCTCCTTCACCTCCGTTGGACGAATTTTGCCAATGGACAAGTCTTGAATTGCTTCTGAAGGGTCTTTGTCTCCTACATCAATTGGCAATTGCTCTAGTTGCGAGCCATTAGATTCATCAAACTTCACATCTACCGTCTCTTCAACCTTTCGGGTGAAATTGTTGTAGACACGGTAAGTGTGAGAGTTTGAGCCATAACCAAGTAGAAAACCTTCATGAGATTTAGGAGCAAACTTTGAACGACGGTGCTTATCAAGAATGTAGCACTTTGAGCCGAATACTCGAATGTATCCAACTTGAGGCTTGTTACCGGTGAGGAGCTCGTATGCCGTCTTGCCGAGTAGCTTGTGAAGATATAAGCGATTTGTTGCGTGACAAGCTGTCTCAACCGCTTCTGCCCAAAAGTGCTTTGGCGTCTTGTATTCATCAAGCATCGTTCTTGCCATTTCGATGAGCGTCCGGTTCTTCCTCTCAACAACTCCATTTTGTTGAGGTGTGTACGTAGCCGAGAACTCGTGTGAAATCCCTTCTTCGTTCAAGAAAGGTGTCCACATTTGCGTTCTTGAACTCCGTTCCGTTGTCACTCCGAACCTTCTTGATCTTCACATCAAACTGATTTTGGGCTTTCCTAGAGAAGTTTCTGAAGATCTTCTGGACCTGCGACTTGTCATTAAGAAAGAACACCCACGTAAATCTTGAAAAGTCATCAACTATAACTTGACCAAAAGAATTTCCACCGAGACTCTTGTAGGCGTTGGGACCAAAAAGATCCATGTGAAGTAGCTCGAGTGGCCTCCTTGTGGTCATGATGTTCTTCACGGGATGTCTTCCTCCAACCTGTTTACCTGCTTGACAAGCACTGCAAAGTCTATCCTTATCAAATATGACATCGTTAACTCCAAGGATATGATTTCCTTTAATAAGCTTGTCAAGGTTTCTCATGCCAACGTGGCCTAGTCGTCTATGCCACAACCAACCTTTTGAGGATTTAGCAATAAAGCAAGTTTTAGGTTGTGCCTTTTTAGAGAAATCGACAATGTAAAGATCTCCTCTACGCATACCCGTAAAGACCATTTTATGATTGTCTCGACGAAATACTTGGCAGTCTACCTCAGTAAATAGGACATTCAAACCAAAATCAGCAAGTCTAGATACTGAAAGTAAGTTGTAGCCAAGAGATTCAACGAGCATGACATTTTGAATGGAACTATCATGTGAGATGGCCACCTTACCAAGGCCAACCACTTTACCCTTTGAATTATCACCAAAGGTGACATATTTTCGAGGGCCGTCATTTTCAGCAAGCTCACGAAACATCTCTTCATCTCCGGTCATATGATCAGTACATCCACTATCAAGAACCCATTCCTTTCCTCCTGATTCATATCCCCGAAGATTTGCCATAAGACCAAAATGTCTCATTGCATCATCAAGATCGAAGTCACTATCATCATCATCATAATATTCATGTTCATCATGATCTTGTGATTCATCATTTCCTAGAGAGGGTAATTCATCAGATAAATGATCATCAAAATGGTCACTTTTATGAATTCTTATAGCTTTGAGTATGATATCATTAATGATTCCAACATCTCCTTTAGCATGCTTAAGATTGGCAAGTTTAAGAAGACATTTACCAAAACTAGGATCACTAGAGTTCATCTTACTCAAGGCAATAGATTTATGGAGAATTTCATCCAAAGTTTTCAAGGAATGATCGGGAAATCGTTCCTCAAGAAATTTCCATATAGTATAGGCACAACTTTGAGTAGGCAAACTAGCAATCAAGTTTTTGGGCAATCCTCTAATGATGAGCTCAATAGTTCTAAGATTGCGAATCATGTCAATATCTTCATCTAGGGTGGGATGCAAAGGATCAATATGAGGTGCACAAGGGCTAGCAATATACTTGTTCAAATGATATTGATTGAAGATTACAAGCATCTCATTTTTCCACTCATGAAAATACTTTCCATCAAGAATAGGCACACTATGTCTAAGACTCCCTAGAGTAGACACATCCATCTTCCTCCAATGGTGATTAAACCAAAGCAATGGAGACCAAGGCTCTGATACCACTTGTAGCATCTAGAAGTAGATGTGTCTAGAGGGGGGTGATTAGACACTTCATGCTAAAGTTGCAATTTTTAAGCTTTTTAGGTTTAAGTGGAGTTTAGGCACAATTTCAACACACACAATACATATCAAGCAAGCATGCAAAGAGTATATGAGCAGCGGAATGTAAAGCATGCAAAGAGTATATGAGCAGCGGAATGTAAAGCATGCAACTTGCAAGAATGTAAAGGGAAGGGTTTGGAGAATTCAAACGCAATTGGAGACACGGATGTTTTTCCCGTGGTTCGGATAGGTGGTGCTATCCTACATCCACGTTGATGGAGACTTCAACCCACGAAGGGTAACGGTTCCGCGAGTCCACACAGGGCTCCACCCAAGGGTAACGGTTGCGCGAGTCCACACAGGGCTCCACCCACGAAGGGTCCACGAAGAAGCAACCACCCACAAAGGGTCCACGAAGAAGCAACCTTGTCTATCCCACCATGGCCATCGCCCACACAGGACTTGCCTCACTAGCGGTAGATCTTCACGAAGTAGGCGATCTCCTTGCCCTTACAAACTCCTTGGTTCAACTCCACAATCTTGTCGGAGGCTCCCAAGTGACACCTAGCCAATCTAGGAGACACCACTCTCCAAGAAGTAACAAATGGTGTGTAGGTAATGAACTCCTTGCTCTTGTGCTTCAAATGATAGTCTCCCCAACACTCAACTCTCTCTCATAGGATTTGGATTTGGTGGAAAGAAGATTTGAGTGGAAAGCAACTTGGGAAGGCTAGAGATCAAGATTCATATGGTAGGAATGGAATGTCTTGGTCTCAACACATGAGTAGGTGGTTCTCTCTCAGAACATATGAGTTGGAATGGTGTGTGTGTTCTGATGGCTCTCTCACTGAATGAGAAGGAGGTGGAGGGGTATATATAGCCTCCACACAAAATCCAACCGTTACACAGTTTTCCAATCTCGGTGGGACCGAATCAATAAACTCGGTTGGACCGAAAATGTAAACCTAGTGACCGTTAGAGATTTTCGGTGGGACTGACATGCAACTCGGTAGGACCGATATGGTTAGGGTTTGGGCATAACGTAATCTCGGTGAGACCGATTACACAAACTCGGTGAGACCGAATTTGGTAATTAGCTAACCAGAGAGTTGGTCAGGCAAACTCGGTGGGACCGATTTGCTCTTTCGGTGAGACCGAGTGGAACTCGGTGAGACCGAAAAGTTACAAAGGGGAAACACTGAGTTTACATTGCAATCTCGGTGGGACCGATTCGCTCTTTCGGTGAGACCGAAAAGTTACGAAAGGGAAACAGAGAGTTTGCAACCCCATCTCGGTGAGACCGAGATCCTTATCGGTAGAACCGAATTGCTAGGGTTTGGCAGTTGGCTAATGACAAGTGAAACTCGGTGGCGCCAGATAGGAAGAATCGGTAGGACCGAGTTTGGCTTAGGGTTTAGGTCATATGTGGAAGTGGGAAAGTAGCTGAGGGTTTTGGAGCATATCATTAAGCACATGAAGCAAGAGGCTCATTAATCAACACCTCATCCCTCCTTGATAGTATTGGCTTTTCCTAAAGACTCAATGTGATCTTGGATCACTAAAATATAAAATGAAGAGCCTTGAGCTTGAAGCTTTAGCCAATCCTTTGTCCTTAGCATCTTGAAGGAGTTCCCACAACCTTTAGTCTATGCCACTCCATTGTTGAACTTATCTGAAACATGCTAGATCGAAATGTTAGTCCAACAAGAGATATGTTGTCATCAATTATCAAAACCACCTAGGGAGCACTTGTGCTTTCAGGCGCCAACAATTGGCCATTTTGAAGGGGAACATCTAGTACAAGTTATCCTGACCAAAGGTGGTCTTCAGCTGCCAAAAGTACTGGTGATGACGCCGTCTTGGGCTCCACGGTGACCTCCGTCCTGCCGCTCTGCTGGTCTTGGTCTTGTTGCACCAGAATGGTAGCCTTTGCCCGATGCCTTGGCCTGTGCTTGCCCCCTTTGCACCAAAGGGGAAACAAGGACACTGCACAGGCCGGCGCCGCCTGGTCTCGATCGTCATGGCTTGTGTCACGGGCTCCTCGCGAGGTACCCCTGCCTTGATCTCTCCGCCTCCTCGTGAGCCTGCCTGATGAGGCTGCCTCTAAGGAAGCTTCCAGTCATCCGCCCCGCGAGGCTTGGCCCCTCGCGAGGGTCTTGAGCCTGAGCTGATGAAGGTGGGCCGCGCTGGGCCCCCACTTGAGCCACGCCGCAGGCCGCAGGCAGGCAAGTCTGGGGACCCCCGTTCCCAGAACGCCGACAGATGGCACAGTGGAACTCTCAATGAAAGCACCAATGTTGGTGTCAAAACCGGCGGATCTCGGGTAGGGGGTCCCGAACTGTGCGTCTAAGGAGGATGGTAACAGGAGGCAGGGGACACGATGTTTACCCAGGTTCGGGACCTCTCGATGAAGGTAATACCCTACGTCCTGCTTGATTGATCTTTATGATATGAGTATTACAAGAGATGATCTACCACTAGATCGTAGAGGCTAAACCCTAGAAGCTAGCCTATGGTATGATTGTATGTTGTCCTACAAGATGGTCCATAGTTATTAGCTAGATGGCTTCTTCTATCTCTTTGGATCTCAATACAAAGTTCTCCTCGATTCTCTTGGAGATCTATTCGATGTAATTCTTTTTGCGGTGTGTTTGTCGAGATCCGATGAATTGTGGGTTTATGATCAAGATTATCTATGAACAATATTTGGTTCTTGTCTGAATTCTTATATGCATGATTTAAATATCTTTGCAAGTCTCTTCAAATTATCAGTTTGGTTTGGCCTACTAGATTGATCTTTCTTGCAATGGGAGAAGTGCTTAGCTTTGGGTCCAATCTTGTGGTGTCCTTTCCCAGTGACAGTAGGGGCAGCAAGGCACGTATTGTATTGTTGCCATCGAGGATAAAAAGATGGGGTTTATATCATATTGCTTGAGTTTATCCCTCTACATCATGTCATCTTGCCTAATGCATTACTCTGTTCTTATGAACTTAATACTCTAGATGCATGCTGGATAGCGGTCGATGTGTGGAGTAATAGTAGTAGATGCAGAATCGT
Source organism: Triticum urartu (assembly GCF_003073215.2). NCBI lineage: Eukaryota > Viridiplantae > Streptophyta > Magnoliopsida > Poales > Poaceae > Triticum > Triticum urartu. Next base: position 126,141,831 of record NC_053023.1, on the reverse strand, counting down.
TTTGGTCTACTTGTCACGGACATAATGCCTATATACATGATCATGCCTAGATATTCTCATAACTATTCGCTTTTCTATCAATTTCTCGACAGTAATTTGTTCACCCACCGTAGATTATGCTATCTTGAGAGAAGCCACTAGTGAAACCTATGGCCCCCGGGTCTATCCTCCACTATATTATTTTCCCATCAACTAGCCATTTATGTCGCCATTTATTTTGCAATCTTTACTTTTCAATCTATACAACAAAAATACCAAAAATATTTATCTTATTATCTTTATCAGATCTCACTTTTGCAAGTGGCTGTGAAGGGACTGACAACCCCTTTATTGCGTTGGTTCCAAGGTTCTTGATTGTTTGTGCAGGTACGAGGGACTTGCATGTAGTCTCCTACTGGATTGATACCTTGGTTCTCAAAAACTGAGGGAAATACTTACGCTACTTTGCTGCATCACCCTTTCCTCTTCAAGGGAAAACCAATGCATGCTCAAGAGGTAGCAAGAAGTATTTCTGGCGCCGTTGCCGGGGAGATCTACGCTCAAGTCAAGACATACCAAGTACCCATCAAAAACTCTTCTCCTTGGCATTACATTATTTGCAATTTGCCTCTCGTTTTCCTCTCCCCCCACTTCACCTTTGCCATTTTATTCGCCCTCTTCCGTTCGTCCTTCTGTTTGCTCGTGTTACCATGTGACTTCTATTAGCTTGCTTCTTCGCTTGCTAAATATCTATTGTTATGGATCCTCATCCTCTTGCTAATCTTTTTAAAAGATCCAATTATGATGAACCAATTGCTAGTGAGTTGAGTGCACTAGATTATCTTTATGGAGTTTTGCTTGAAATCTGTGAATATGAAAATTGCGATGAAGTGCTTTATAAAGTGATTCACGATAGATCTTCGAATAAAAAGCATGATGTTATTATAAATTCTATGAATGTCAATTGTGCTAATAATACGCAAAACCCTAAGCTTGGGGATGCTAGTTTTGCTATGTCCACTACTTGTTGCAATGATCATGGTTGGGGTGATTCTTCTTATGATCTTGAAAATTTATTTAAGCCCCATGATGAATATGAGATTGATAATAATGTTTTCAATAATATTTAAAGTGGGTTTGGAAGAGTGTCAAGTTTAGATCCCATATATTTGGAGAATGTTCAATCTTATGAAGTTTTTGATAAAAGTGGGTTTGGAGAGGTCATGACTTTAGATAATGTTAATCCCAGTATTTTGGAAGAGTATCAACTTTGCATACATGTGGATCGTGTTAAGAATATGTTTTGTGATAACTATATTGTTGAATTTTCTTATGATCCTACATGTAATTATTGTGAGAGAGGAAAATATAACTGTAGAAATTTTCATGTTACTAAATTACCTCTCGTTATGTTGAGATTGGTATCGTTTCTTTCTCCTTCCTTGCATATGCTAGTCTTTGCTTGTCTTGATAATTTGTTTGCTTATATAATGCATATGCATAGGAAGTATGTTAGACTTAGATGTGATTTTCAAATGCTTCATGATTCTCCCTTCGTGTTTCAATTGCTATTTTTTATGTGAGCATCATTAAAATTAAAGATGCCTAGCTAGGGGCGTTAAACGATAGCGCTTGTTGGGAGGCAACCCAATTTTATTTTTGTTCCTGTTTAGTACTCCCTCCGTCCCAAAATTCTTGTCTTAAATTTGTCTAGGTTCAGATGTATCTAACACTAAAACGTAACTAGATACATCCGTATTTAGATAAATCTAAGACAAGAATTTTGGGATGGAGGGAGTAATAAATAAAACATCTATCCTCTGTTATGATTGTGTTTTTTATGTTTTAATTAGTGTTTGTGCGAAGTAAAGCCTTTAGGATCTTCTAGGATGATTGTTGTTTGATCTTGCTGAAAAAAAACAGAAAGTATGCGCTCACGAGAATAATTTTCATTTTTAACCAGAGAGTGATAAAATACCGATTCCAATTGCAGTAGATCAATATACAAATTATTTAGGTCGTCCTAATTTTGTAGGATTTTTGGAGTTACAGAAGTATTCGAAACCTACAGATTACTACAGACTCTTCTGTTTTGACAGATTCTGTTTTTTTTTATGTGTTGTTTGCTTATTTTGATGAATCTATGGCTAGTATCGGGGGGTATAAACCATAGATAATGTCGGATTTCGGGTTCCGGCAGACCCTTGAGGTTCGAACACTGGGGTGCGCACGGAGATTTCGCCTTCTACCTACCTGCACCCCTCCGCCTCGCTAAGATCTAAGCTATGGAAAGAACAGCACAAGAGACATAGGGTTTATACTGGGTCGGGCCACCGTTGTGGTGTAATACCCTACTCCAATGTGTGGTGTGGTGGATTGCCTCTTGGGCTAATGATGATGAGCAATACAAGGAAGAACAGCCTCGCGAGGGTCTGTTCTTGGCTGGGGGGATGAACTGCTAGGAGGAGTTCAGTCGCCCTTCTCTCTCTCTCTCTCTCTCTTCTCGATTCTCTCTCTGATTTCGATCCGATCTCCCGTCTCCCCTCTACCCTGTGGGTGGCTAGTCCTATTTATAGGCAAAGGCCCTGGGCCTCTTCCCAAATATTGAGCGGGAAGGGCGCCAACAATTGGCCATTTTCAATGGGAACATCTGGTACACTTATCCTGACTAAAGTTGGTCCTCGCCTGCCAAAGGCTCTGGTGGTGACGCTGGCTTGGGCTCCACAATGACTTCCTCCCTACCGTTGGACCAGTCTTGGTCTCGTTGCACTGAAACGGGTGCCTTTTGCTTGATGCTCTCGCCTGCGCTTGCTCCCTTTGCACCAAAGAGGAAAGGAGGACACTGCGCGGCTGGTGCCCGCCTGGCGCCTTTGGTCATCATGGCTTGCATCACGGGCACCTCGTGAGGTACCCCGCCTTGATCTCTCCGCCTCCTCGCGAGCCAGCCTAATGAGGCCGTGCCTGAGGAAGCTCTGTGTCGTCCGCCCCGCGAGGCTTGGCCCCTCGCGAGGGTCTTGGGTCTGTGTTGATGAAGATGGGCCATGCTGGGCCCCTCCTCGAGCCACGCCGCAGGCCGCAGGCAGGCAAGTCTGGGGACCCCCGTTCCTAGAACGCCGACAGTAGCCCCCGGGCCCAAGGCGCGCCCGGACTTGGCCGTGTAGGGAGGCGAAAGGGCAAGAGCGAAGCGCCGCGGGCCCTAACAGCCTGCGGCCTTGGGCGCCGTGTGGCGGTTGATTGGACGTGGGCGTCTCCACTTCCCACGGCGCCTCGGCAACTGCACAGACTGGACAAGTCCCTGCATGCAAAGCGGGTCATGATTACCTGCGATCGTGGAGGTCGGCGGTTGGTCTTCGCCGGGGATAAGTACGGAACGGCACACGCCCTTCTAGTCCATCCCTTCTTGCTTCTCCTTCTTCCCGATCCTTGCTCCGTCTTGCTACGATGGCTCCGATCTGCCGGTTCTCGGCGGCAGAGAAGGGAAAGGCTCCCCGAGACGAACCAGACCCGCTCCCGCCGAAGAAACGACTCGCCCTCCGCGGCCGGGACAAGGGGGCCCATCAGGTGGTGTCGAGGCCCTGATGCGAGCGGCCACCGCCGGGGTTCCCGCTTCCCTTGTACGCCCACATCGAGGGCTCCGAAGGAGTCGATGCCGATAGCCACGGGCGGCGCCACCGTCGGCGCCGACGGGTCATGAAGGTGTGGGTCGTCCCCCCTGGGGTCCACACCGAGGGCTCCTCCCGAGAGTTTGTGCTCCACGCCGCCATGCCTCCTCAGTCTTGAATTCGCCTTTCTCCCTTCTTCGCCTCCATCATCCCGCAGGTAGAACTCCTGAAGCTTTGGATGCAGCACGCCGGCTGCAGCACCCTCACGACCGAGGCAGAGGTCACGGTCGTTGCCCCGGGCGAGGTCTTCATGACTCGAGGCTGGAGCGAGATCGCCCGGGTTTGCAGGACAAGAGGTGCCTTCGCGATCCACTTGGAGTACGACGGTGCTTTGGTGATGTTCTTCATGGTCTTCGATGCTAGCGGGCGCCGGCTGGAGTGCTGCCCCGGGAGAGGTGGTCGGGATCCTACTACGGCGAGGACTGGGCCCGCCGACGGCTCCCTTGGCGGCTCCTCAGGCGGCGGAGGTTCCAGCGACTCCGGCGAGCTCTTTGCGACTCCGGAGACGAGCGACGACAGCTACGAGCCCCCGAGCCGGCGCCGCTCCTGGAGCAGGGCGGGCTCATCAGGCCGTCGCCGACTCTGATCTGGATGGGGTTGGCGCCGGTGCTTGACGGCCCACTATTGATGGCGTCTTTTGCAGGGGCGCGTGTAGTTAGCGTCCTTTTAGGATCTGTTCCCTGCGAGGAATCAAAGACGCGTCCCGTGGGGGCTTGTAAGGTACCTGTGATCCTGTTTTGTTAATATAACCCTTATCGTAGAATTGTGCGAGTTGCTCATTCCGTCTTAGCTCAGTTCTCCCTTTCGAACCTCACGAGGGCTTGGTGCTCTGCGCCGACAGGTCCCAGTCCCAAGGCGGCTTCAGCCGTCGCTGGTATGCCAGGTCGCGATGCCGTGGTCAAGGCCAGAAGGTGAGCGACCCGGGGTCCGGTAAGAGCCCCTGAGTCGCGATGCTCAGGAGGTCCCCTTTAGCGCTCAAGCAGCCATCATTCGGTGAGAAAGGAGAGCGGCGTCGCTAACACGGGATTGCATTAGGTGCGGGGATGGTGCCACGGTAGCTGGTGCTTCCGGGTGGTGACTTATCTCAAGAATCAGGGGCCGCTCTCTGGTGTGTCGCCGGGTCCGTGCATCGGTAGGCGTGAGGTTGCTCCGCGAGGTCCTCACGTGTCCCTCCCCTCTCGCCTTTGCTCTCCTTTCTGCTCTACGTCCTTGGGTCCCGGCCCTCGAGCGAGTCTCAGCCGTCGCTAGTATGCCAGGTCGCGATGCCATGGACAAGGCCAGAGGGTGAGGGCTGGAGAGCCAGGAGGAGCCTTGAGTCGCGATGCTCAGGCACCCCCCTTTAACGTGCAAGCGGTTCGCGCGGATGAGAGTGAAGGAGACACCGCAAGGGCCTCGCCTGACGCAGCTCCTTTAGGAGATCCTGTAGACCCATCATAGAAAGAACGAGGGGTTGCCATGACAATTGACAGTCAGCCGTTGGTTGCTTCCGAGGGGCGATGAGGCACTGAAGGCTTGACGAGGTGGCGCCATGCGGGGCTGCCGCGGCCAGAGCTCAGCCATTCAGGTTTGTCGGCGTTGCAGGGACGGACCCATGCACAAGCGTCATGCCGTTTGGGAGCAGCTTCGTCAGTTGGCGTCAGTTGAGCGGGCAACTAGGTCAAACACATTAGCCGCGAAGGAGTGGATTCATTCAAATAGATGCTGGGAAGGCGGACATCACTGGGTCAGGCCCGAGCGACTTGGGGATGATGCAGCCCGAGGGGCGCCCCCAACAAGGTAAGCTAACAACATAAAATAAAAGGGATACATGCCGCAGGGACGGACCCACGCGGCCTGGGAATAATGCAGCCCTGGGGGGCGCTCCCAGCTGGAAATGAAACTTGAAAGATGTCACCTGATGATGTTGAGGACGAAGGAGTGTTGGCGTAGCAGACTCGGTGGGCTGCGGAAGCCGATCCTCATGAGCCCCCAGGCCCAGGGGCCTCGGGAGGCTCCGGAGGCGCTGGTGGCTCCTCGTGAACCATCTCCATCTCCGCCAGGGCTGCGGAACACCTGGCCTCATGAGCCTCCATGATGCCCCTCATGAGGCGCTGGTACGTGGCAGCCGCGTTCGGCAAGCCATAAGGCAATGGAACGTAGCTGTGGGGTGGACCTTCGCAGCGCCCCACTCGCGAGGGCCAGAGGCGCTCCAGAGAGGCGACTCGATTGAGCCCTAGTATGTCGATGCAGACGCGCAGCCCACCATCCTCGCCTGGATGGGGAGCCACAGCTGGTAGGCGGCGGCCGCCTCTCATGACTCTTGACTCCTGTAGCTCCTGAATGGCCTTGCTGACGAACTCCTGAGGGTCTGGCCCTCCTTGCCTTACTCCTTCTTGAGGGAAACGTGCTTCGAAACACGCCTCCATATGGTGCCCAAGCGCCTCCCTCATGACCTTAGCCAGGACGGTGGCCCTCCAGGGGAGAGCCCCCGAGCCCTGCCTGAGGAGGGCGCCGGGCGTGCTTTCCTATGTGATGGAAGGAGGTTCCCCCTGGGCAGGCGCGGGCCCTGAGGGGCCTGCCTCCTGAGGGGCCGGGCCGGACGATGTCTTCTTCTTCTTGGGGGCGGTCTCGGGAAGCCTCCTGCTTCCGCGATCCGGGTCTTCCAGTGATGCGGCCTGAAAGGCTCGTTCCAGGGAACACACCGCGTCCTTCTCTTCACAGGGCACCATGATGACTCCGCCATTCCTGGCATCTTGAGGACATTGTAGCTGTGGTGAGTTACGGCCATGAACTTGGCCACAGCTGGGTACCCAAGGATGGCGTTGTACGGCAGGCAAATGTGACCGACGTCGAAGTCAATGAGCTCGGTGCTGTAGTTGTCGCGTGCCCCGAAGGTGACGGGGAGGCGGACCTGCCCAATCGGGACCGTGGAGCCGTCGGTGACTCTGGAGAAAGGCTTGGTTGGCTGAAGCTGGTTGTAGGGCACTTGGAAATTGTTGAATGTTTCCACGGGCAGGACGTTGAGCCCTGCCCCGCGATCGATGAGGGTCCTGGTGACCACCACGTTGCTGATGATTGGGGAACAAAGCATCGGGAGGACTCTGACTGTGGCCACACACTTGAGCTGATCTGCTGAGCTGAACATGATGGCACATGCCGACCACCTGAGAGGGCGCGTGGCTTCAAGCTTGGGGAGGACTGCATTCACTTCACGGGCGAACTGCTTGAAGATGCGTTGAGAGGCTGGGGCTTGAGCCCCGCCCAGGATGCTGGTGATCGCGCGCAGCTCCTGGAAGCCCCCAGCACCCTCGTCCTGATGGCGGTCCTCGTTTCTCCTTGGCTGCGGCGGCAGCGGAGGGAGGCCTGCGTTGCCTGGCGGGCGATCCTCGCGAGGATGATCCCTCCACTCTCCCTCGCGAGGCTGGTCTTGCCAGCGATCATCACGAGGTCGATCCCGCCATCCTTGGCGCGGGCAGCGGTCTTCCTAGCGTCCTGCATTCCTACCTCCTCCTCGACCGTAGCCCCGGTCACCGCGGTCGGGGCGAGGGCCGATCCTTCCTTCTCGCACGGCTCGGAGCTCTTGACATTCGTTGGTGTTGTGGGTGTGGAGGTCGTGGTACACATAGTACCGACTGCCCTTGGAAGATTCGGGCTGATCTGTGCCCCGCTTGGTGTCTGGTTCATCCGCGAGCACGGTAGCCCCCTTGCGCTTCACATCTTTGGCCTTGGGCTTCTTCTCCTCTGGGTCCACGGCAAGCAGCTCGAGGATGGAGAGACGCCCTTCTTCAGCCCTAGCGCACTTGGTTGCCAAGTTGAACAACTCCAAGCAAGTGCACAGGTCTTCATGCATCGCCAGCTCCTCCTTCATCTTGACAGCGCACACGCCATCGGAGAAGGCTGAGATGATGGCCTCCTCGGTCACCTTGGGAATCTTGAGGCGTGCGTTGTTGAAGCGCTGGATGTACTTCTGCAGGGTCTCTCCGGGTTGTTGCTTGATGCGGCGCATGTCGCTCACGGCGGGTGGCCGGTCGCGAGTACCTTGGAAGTTGGCGATGAAGCGGGTGCGCATCTCGTCCCAGGAGGAGATCGTGCCTGGAGCCAGGTTCAGGAGCCAGGTGCGGGCCCCGTCCTTGAGCGCCATGGGAAACAAGTTCGCCATCACCTTCTCGTCTCCGTTGGCAGCTTCGATGCCCAGCTCATAGAGCTGGAGGAACTCCGCAGGGTCGGCCGTGCCGTCGTAACGAGGAGGCATGTCTGGCTTGAACTTGCCGGGCCACGCGACGCTGCGTAGCTCGGTGGTGAAGGCATGGCAGCCTGCTGTGGCCATGGGAGGCCTTGGGTGACAGAGAGCTTGGTCTTGCATGTCCCCACGCGCTGCAGCTGGGAGCAGCGCGGGGTCTTGACGTGCGGGAGCAGGAGCATGGTCGCGACGTGCTGGAGCAGGGAGCGCCCGGGCAGCTTCTTGCGGGCGAGGGACTTTTTGGCAGCTCTGCTCTTGCCGCGCTGGCACCTGATGGAGCGGGTTCCGCCCAGGGGCGACGCGCCTTGGAGCCATGGCGCCTTCTTGAGGAGGAGGCGGCTGGGGCGCCCCCGGAGCTTCGTCGCCCGCGCGGGGTGGGGTGCGGTGCAGCGGAACGGACGGCGCAGGAGAGCCCCCTGCGGCGCGGACGAGCTCGGCGACGCGGTCGAGCCAGTGTTCGTAGACGTCGTCGACGGGACGGTAGCGCGGGAGCTCGTTTGCCGCGATGAGTGCAGCTCCAGCCTCCATGGGTGCGCGGAGCGCGCGGGATGAAGAACCAGCTGGGACGAGCGAGGGAGTAGCGGTGCGGCCGTCTTGCCGCATGGATGGATGCTGAGACGATGCTTGCTGCTCGTCCCCCGCCGGGCCGGTGGCGGCGTTGACGGCAGGGGACGGGGAACGGCGAGGACGCCCGCCGACAGGAGCCATCTGGGCGACGCGGGAAGCGAGAGCGGCCTGGCGCTCGGCGCGGGCCCGACGAGCATTAGACATGGACGCGATGGTCGGAGGAGAACGGGGTGGTGGAAGACGAATTCCAGTGCACCCCTACCTGGCGTGCCAAATGTCAGATTTCGGGTTCCGGCAGATCCTTGAGGTTCGAACACTGGGGTGCGCACGGAGATTTGGCCTTCTACCTACCTGCACCCCTCCGCCTCGCTAAGATCTAAGCTACAGAAAGAACAGCACAAGAGACACAGGGTTTATACTGGTTCGGGCCACCGTTGTGGTGTAATACCCTACTCCAGTGTGTGGTGTGGTGGATTGCCTCTTGGGCTAATGATGATGAGCAATACAAGGAAGAACAGCCTCGCGAGGGTCTGTTCTTGGCTGGGGGGATGAACTGCTAAGAGGAGTTCAGTCGCCCTTCTCTCTCTCTCTCTCCCATCTCGATTCTCCCTCCAATTTCTATCCGATCTCCCATCTCCCATCTCCCCTGTGGGTGGCTAGTCCTATTTATAGGCAAAGGCCCTGGGCCTCTTCCCAAATATTGAGCGGGAAGGGCGCCAACAATTGGCCATTTTGAAGGGGAACATCTGGTACACTTATCCTGACTAAAGTTGGTCCTCGCCTGCCAAAGGCTCTGGTGGTGACGCTGGCTTGGGCTCCACAATGACTTCCTCCCTGCCATTGGACTAGTCTTGGTCTCGTTGCACCGAAACGGGTGCCTTGCTTGATGTCTCGCATGTGCTTGCTCCCTTTGCACCAAAGAGGAAAGGAGGACACTGCGCGGGCTGGCGCCCGCCTGGCACCCTTGGTCATCATGGCTTGCATCACGGGCGCCTCGTGAGGTACCCCGCCTTGATATCTCCGCCTCCTCGCGAGCCAGCCTGATGAGGCCGTGCCTGAGGATGCTCTGTGTCCTCCGCCCCACGAGGCTTGGCCCCTCGCGAGGGTCTTGGGTCTGTGTTGATGAAGATGGGCCGTGCTGGGCCCCCCTTTGAGCCACGCCGCAGGCAGGCAAGTCTGGGGACCCCCGTTCCCAGAACGTCGACAGTAGCCCCCGGGCCCAAGGCGCGCCCGGACTTGGCCGTGCAGGGAGGCAAAAGGGCAAGAGCGAAGCGCTGCGGGCCCTAACAGCCTACGGCCTTGGGCGCCGCGTGGCGGTTGATTGGACGTGGGCGTCTCCACTTCCCACGGCGCCTCGGCAACTGCACGGACTGGACAAGTCCCTGCATGCAAAGTGGGTCATGATTACCTGCGATCGTGGAGGTCGGCGGTTGGCCTTCGCCAGCCATAAGTACGGAATGGCACACGCCCTTCCAGTCCATCTCTTCTTGCTTCTCCTTCTTCCCGGTCCTTGCTCCGTCTTGCTGCGATGGCTCCGATCCAACGGTTCTCGGCGGCAGAGAAGGGAAAGGCTCCCCGAGAGGAACCAGACCCGCTCCCGCCGAAGAAACGGCTCGCCCTCTGCGGCCGGGACGAGGGGCCCATCAGGTGGTGTCGAGGCCCTGGTGCGAGCGGCCACCGCCGGGGTTCCCGCTTCCCTTGTACGCCCATATCAAGGGCTCTGAAGGAGTCGATGCAGATCGCCATGGGCGGCGCTGTCATCGGCGCCGACGGGTCACGAAGCTGTGGGTCGTCCCCCCTGGGGTCCACACCGAGGGCTCCTCCCGAGAGTTCATGCTCCACGCCGCCATGCCTCCTCAGTCTTGGATTCGCCTTCCTCCCTTCTTCGCCTCCATCATCCTGCAGGGAGAACTCCTGAAGCTTTGGCTGCAGCACGCCAGCTGCAGCACCCTCACGACCGAGGCAGAGGTCGCAGTCGTTGCCCCGGGCGAGGTCTTCATGACTCGAGGCTGGAGCGAAATCGCCCGGGTTTGCAGCACAAGAGGCACCCTCGCGATCCACTTGGGGTACGACGGTGCTTCAGTGATGTTCTTCAAGGTCTTCGATGTTAACGGGCGTCGGCTAGAGTGCTGCCCCGGGAGAGGTGGTCGGGACCCTGCTACGGCGAGGACTGGGCCCGCCGACCGCTCCCTTGGCGGCTCCTCAGGCGGCGGAGGCGTCGGAGGTTCCAGCGACTCCGGCGAGCTCTTCGTGACTCCGGAGACGAGCGACGACAACTACGAGCCCCCGAGCCGGCGCCGCTCCTAGAGCAGGGCGGGCTCGTTAGGCCGTCGCCGACTCTGATTTGGATGGGGTTGGCGCCAGTGCTTGACGGCCCACTGTTGATGATGGCGTCTTTTGCAGGGGCACGTGTAGTTAGCGTCCTTTTAGGATCTGTTCCCTGCGAGGAATCAAAGACGCGTCCCGTGGGGGCTTGTAAGGTGCCTGTGATCCTGTTTTGTTAATATAACCCTTGTCGTAGAATTGTGCGAGTTGCTCATTCCGTCTTAGCTCAGTTCTCCCTTTCGAACCTCACGAGGGCTTGGTGCTCTGCGCCGACAGGTCCCAGTCCCAAGGCGGCTTCAGCCGTCGCTGGTATGCCAGGTCGCGATGCCGTGGTCAAGGCCAGGAGGTGAGTGACCCGGGGTCCGGTAAGAGCCCCTGAGTCGTGATGCTCAGGAGGTCCCCTTTAGCGCTCAAGCAGCCATCATTCGGTGAGAAAGGAGAGCGGCGTCGCTAACACGGGATTGCATTAGGTGTGGGGATGGTGCCACGGTAGCTGGTGCTTCCGGGTGGTGACTTATCTCGAGAATCAGGGGCCGCTCTCTGGTGTGTCGCCGGGTCCGTGCATCGGTAGGCGTGAGGTTGCTCAGCGAGGTCCTCGCGTGTCCCTCCCCTCTCGCCTTTGCTCTCCTTTCTGCTCTACGTCCTCGGGTCCCAGCCCTCGAGCGAGTCTCAGCCGTCGCTGGTATGCCAGGTCGCGATGCCGTGGACAAGGCCAGAGGGTGAGGGCTGGAGAGCCAGTAGGAGCCCTGAGTCGCGATGCTCAGGCACCCCCCCTTTAACGTGCAAGCGGTTCGCGCGGAAGATTGTGTAGGAGACACCCCAAGGGCCTCGCCTGACGCAGCTCCTTTAGGAGATCCTGTAGACCCATCATAGAAAGAACGAGGGGTTGCCATGACAATTGACAGTCAGCCGTTGGTTGCTTCCGAGGGGCGATGAGGCACTGAAGGCTTGACGAGGTGGCGCCATGCGGGGCTGCCGCGGCCAGAGCTCAGCCATTCAGGTTTGTCGGCGTTGCAGGGACGGACCCATGTGCAAGCGTCGTGCCGTTTGGGAGCAGCTTCTTCAGTTGGCGTCAGTTGAGCGGGCAACTAGGTCAAACACATTAGCCGCGAAGGAGTGGATTCATTCAAATAGATGCTGGGAAGGCGGACATCACTGGGTCAGGCCCGAGCGACTTGGGGATGATGCAGCCCGAGGGGCGCCCCCAACAAGGTAAGCTAACAACATAAAATAAAAGGGATACATGCCGCAGGGACGGACCCACGCGGCCTGGGAATAATGCAGCCCTGGGGGCGCTCCCAGCTGGAAATGAAACTTGAAAGATGTCACCTGATGATGTTGAGGACGAAGGAGTGTTGGCGTAGCAGACTTGGTGGGCTGTGGAAGCCGATCCTCACGAGCCCCAAGGCCCAGGGGCCTCGGGAGGCTCCGGAGGCGCTGGTGGCTCCTCGCAAACCATCTCCATCTCCGCCAGGGCTGCGGAACGCCTGGCCTCATGAGCCTCCATGATGCCCCTCATGAGGCGCTGGTACGTGGCAGCCGCGTTCGGCAAGCCGTAAGGCATGCGAACGTAGCTGTGGGGTGGACCTTCGCAGCACCCCACTCGCGAGGGCCAGAGGCGCTCCAGAGAGGCGACTCGATTGAGCCCTGGTATATCGATGTAGACGCGCAGCCCACCATCCTCGCCTGGATGGGGAGCCACAGCTGGTAGGCGGCGGCCGCCTCTCATGACTCTTGAATCCTGTAGCTCCTGAATGGCCTTGCTGATGAACTCCTGAGGGTCTGGCCCACCTTGCCTTACTCCTTCTTGAGGGAAACGTGCTTCGAAACACGCCTCCATGTGGTGCCCAAGCGCCTCCCTCATGACCTTAGCCAGGTCAGTGGCCCTCCCGGGGAGAGCCCCCGAGCCCTGCCTGAGGAGGGCGCCGGGCGCGCTTTCCTATGCGATGGAAGGAGGTTCCCCCTAGGCAGGCACGGGCCCTAAGGGGCCTGCCTCCTGAGGGGCCGGGCCGGACGATGTCTTCTTCTTCTTGGGGGCGGTCTCGGGAAGCCTCCTGCTTCCGCGATCCGGGTCTTCCAGTGATGCGGCCTGAAAGGCTCGTTCCAGGGAACACACGGCGTCCTTCTCTTCACAGGGCACCGTGATGACTCCGCCACTTCCTTGCATCTTGAGGACGTTGTAGCCATGGTGAGTTACGGCCATGAACTTGGCCATCGCTGGGTACCCAAGGATGGCGTTGTACGGCAGGCGAATGTGAGCGACATCGAAGTCGATGAGCTCGGTGCGGTAGTTGTCGCATGCCCCGAAGTTGATAGGGAGGCGGACCTGCCCAATCGGAACCGTGGAGCCATCGGTGACTCCGGAGAAAGGCTTGGTTGGCTGAAGCTGGTTGTAGGGCACTTGTAGATTGTAGAATGTTTCCACGGACAGGACGTTGAGCCCTGCCCCGCCATCGATGAGGGTCCTGGTGACCATCACGTTGCTGATGATTGGGGAACAAAGCATCGGGAGGACTCCGGCAGTGGCCGCACACTTGAGCTGATCTGCTGAGCCGAACGTGATGGCGCACGCCGACCACCTGAGAGGGCGCGTGGCTTCGAGCTTGGGGAGGACTGCATTCGCTTCGTGGGCGAACTGCTTGAAGATGCGTTGAGAGGCTGGGGCTTGAGCCCCGCCCAGGATGCAGTCGATCGTGCGCGGCTCCTGGAAGCCCCCAGCCCCCTCGTCCTGATGGCGGTCCTGATTTCTCCTTGGCTGCGGCGGCAGCGGAGGGAGGCCTGTGTTGCCTTGCGGGCGATCCTCGCGAGGCTGATCCCTCCAGTCTCCCTCGTGAGGCGGGTCTTGCCAGCGATCCTCGCGAGGTCGATCGTGCCACCCTTGGTGCGGGCAGCGGTCTTCCCAGCATCCTCCGTTCCTTCCTCCTCCTCGACCGTAGCCCGGGTCACCGCGATCGGGGCGACGGCCGATCCTTCCTTCTCGCATGGCTCGGAGCTCTTGACATTCGTTGGTGTTGTGGGTGTGGAGGTCGTGGTACACACAGTACTGACTGCCCTTGGAAGATTCGGGCTGATCTCTGCCCCGCTTGGTGTGTGGTTCTGCCGCGAGCACAACAGCCCCCTTGCGCTTCACATCCTTGGCCTTGGGCTTCTTCTCTTCTGGGCCTGCGGCAGGCAGCTCGAGGAGGGAGAGACGCCCTTCCTCAGCCCTGGCTCACTTGGTTGCCAAGTTGAACAACTCCAAGGAAGTGCACAGGTCTTCATGCATCGCCAGCTCCTCCTTCATCTTGACATCGCGCACGCCGTCGGAGAAGGCTGAGATGATGGCCTCCTCGGTCACCTTGGGAATCTTGAGGCGTGCGTTGTTGAAGCGCTGGATGTACTTCTGCAGGGTCTCTCCGGGTTGTTGCTTGATGCGGCGCATGTCGCTCACGGAGGGTGGCCGGTCGCGAGTACCTTGGAAGTTGGCGATGAAGCGGGTGCGCATCTCGTCCCAGGAGGAGATCGTGCCTGGAGCCAGGTTCAGGAGCCAGGTGCGGGCCCCGTCCTTGAGCGCAATGGGAAACCAGTTCGCCATGACCTTCTCGTCTCCGTTGGCAGCTTCGATTGCTAGCTCATAGAGCTGGAGGAACTCCGCAGGGTCGGCCGTGCCGTCGTAACGAGGAGGCAGGTCTGGCTTGAACTTGCCGGGTCACGCGATGCTGCGTAGCTCGGTGGTGAAGGCATGGCAGCCTGCTGTGGCCACGGGAGGCCTTGGGTGACAGAGAGCTTGGTCTTGCATGTCCCCGCGCGCTGCAGCTAGGAGCAGCGCGGGGTCTTGATGTGCGGGAGCAGGAGCAGGAGCATGGTCGCGACGTGCTGGAGCAGGGAGCGCCCGCGCAGCTTCTTGCGGGCGAGGGACTTCTTGGCAGCTCTGCTCTTGCCGCGCTGGCACCTGACGGAGTGGGTTATGCCCAGGGGCCGCGCGCCTTGGAGCCATGGCGCCTTCTTGAGGAGGAGGCGGCTGGGGCGCCCCCGGAGCTTCGTCGCCCGCGCGGGGCGGGGTGCGGTGCAGCGGAACGGACGGCGCAGGAGAGCCCCCTGCGGTGCGGACGAGCTCGGCGACACGGTCGAGCCATTCTTCGTAGACGTCGTCGATGGGACGGTAGCACAGGAGCTCGTTTGCCGCGATGAGCGTAGCTCGAGCCTCCATGGGTGCGCGGAGCGCGCGGGACGAAGAACCAGCTGGGGTGAGCGAGGGAGTGGCGGTGCGGCCGTCTTGCCGCATGGACGGATGCTGAGACGACGCTTGCTGCTCGTCCCCCGCCGGGCCGGTGGCGGCGTTGACGTCAGTTGACGGGCAACGGGGAGGACGCCCACCAACAGGAGCTGTCTGGGCGACGCAGGAAGCAAGAGCGGCCCGGCGCTCGGCACAGGCCCGACGAGCATCAGACATGGACGCGATGGTCGGAGGAGAACGGGGTGGTGGAAGACGAATTCCGGCGCACCCCTACCTGGCGCGCCAAATGTCGGATTTCGGGTTCCGGCAGACCCTTGAGGTTCGAACACTGGGGTACGCGCGGAGATTTTGCCTTCTACCTACCTGCACCCCTCCGCTTCGCTAAGATCTAAGCTATGGAAAGAACAGCACAAGAGACACGGGGTTTATACTGGTTCGGGCCACCGTTGTGGTGTAATACCCTACTCCAGTGTGTGGTGTGGTGGATTGCCTCTTGGGCTGATGATGATGAGCAATACAAGGAAGAACAGTCTCGCGAGGGTCTGTTCTTGATTGGGGGGATGAACTGCTAAGAGGAGTTCAGTCGCCCTTCTCTCTCTCTCTCCCTTCTCGATTCTCCCTCTGATTTCGATCCGATCTCCCATCTCCCAAGTGGGTGGCTAGTCCTATTTATAGGCAAAGGCCTTTGGCCTCTTCCCAAATATTGAGCGGGAAGGGCGCCAACAATTGGCCATTTTGAATGGGAACATCTGGTACACTTATCCTGACTAAAGTTGGTCCTCGCCTGCCAAAGGCTCTGGTGGTGACGTTGGCTTGGGCTCCACAATGACTTCCTCCCTGCCGTTGGACTGGTCTTGGTCTCGCTGCACTGAAACGGGTGCCTTTGCTTGATGCTCTCACCTGCGCTTGATCCCTTTGCACCAAAGAGGAAAGGAGGACACTACGCGGGCTGGCGCCCGCCTGGCACCCTTGGTCATCATGGCTTGCGTCACGGGCGCCTCGTGAGGTACCCCGCCTTGATCTCTCCGCCTCCTCGCGAGCCAGCCTGATGAGGCCGTGCCTGAGGAAGCTCCATGTCGTCCGCCCCGCGAGGCTTGGCCCCTCGCGAGGGTCTTGGGTCTGTGTTGATGAAGATGGGCCGTGCTGGGCCCCCCTTTGAGCCACGCCACAGGCCGCAGGCAGGCAAGTCTGGGGACCCCCATTCCCAGAACGCCGACATCTATGTGCTTCACTTATATCTTTTGAGATAGATAATTTTGCTCTAGTGCTTCACTTATATCTTTTGAAGAGAACGGTGGTGGTTTTATTTTATAGAAATTATTGATCTCTCATGCTTCACTTATATCATTTTGAGAGTCTTTTAGAATAGCATGGTAATTTTCTTTGGCTATAAAATTAGTCTTAAGATGATAGGCATCCAAGATGGGTATAATAAAAACTTTCATATAAAGTGCATTGAATACTATGAGAAGTTTGATACTTGATGATTGTTTTGAGATACGAATATGGTAATATTAGAGTCATGCTAGTTGAGTAGTTGTGAGTTTGAGGGATACTTGTGTTAAAGTTTGTGATTCCCATAGCATGCACGTATGGTGAACCGTTATGTGGTGAAGTCGGAGCATGATTTATTTATTGATTGTCTTCCTTATGAGTGCCGGTTGGGGATGAGCGATGGTCTTTTCCTACCAATCTATCCCCCTAGGAGCATGTGCGTAGTACTTTGTTTCGATAACTAATAGATTTTTGCAATAAGTATGTGAGTTCTTTATGACTAATGTTGAGTCCATGGATTATACGCACTCTCACCCTTCCACCATTGCTAGCCTCTCTAATTCCGCGCAACTTTCGCCGGTACCATAAACCCACCACATATCTTCCTCAAAACAACCACCATACCTACCTATTATGGCATTTCCATAGCCATTCCGAGATATATTGCCATGCAACTTTCCATCGTTCCGTTTATTATGACACGCTCCATCATTGTCATATTGCCTTGCATGATCATGTAGTTGACATCGTATTTGTGGCAAAGCCACCATTCATAATTCTTTCATACATGTCACTCTTGATTCATCCCATATCCCGGTACACCGCCGGAGGCATTCACATAGAGTCATAATTTTGTTCTAGTATCGAGTTGTAAGTAAACAAAAGTGTGATGATCATCATTATTAGAGCATTGTCCCAATGAGGAAAGGATGATGGAGACTATGATTCCCCCACAAGTCGGGATGAGACTCCGGACGAAAAAAGAGGCCATAAAAAAGAGGGCAGAAAAGGCCCAAATAAAAAAAAGATAGAAGGGGCAATGCTACTATCCTTTTACCACACTTGTGCTTCAAAGTAGCACCATGATCTTCGTCATCGAGAGTCTCATATGTTGTCACTTTCATATAATAGTGGGAATCTTACATTATAGAACTTGGCTTGTATATTCCAATGATGGGCTTCCTCAAAATTCCCTAGGTCTTCGTGAGCAAGCAAGTTGGATCCACACCCACTTAGTTCTTTTTGAGCTTTCATACACTTATAGCTCTAGTTCATCCGTTGCATGGCAATCCCTACTCACTCACATTGATATCTATTGATGGGCATCTCCATAGCCCGTTGATACGTCTACTTGATGTGAGACTATCTTCTCCTTTTTTATCTTCTCCACAACCACCATTCTATTCCACTATAGTGTTATATCCATGGCTCACGCTCATGTATTGCGTGAAGATTGAAAAAGTTTGAGAACGTCAAAAGTATGAAACAATTTCTTGGCTTGTCATCGGGGTTGTGCATGATTTAAATATTTTGTGTGGTGAAGATAGAGCATAGACAGACTATATGATTTTGTAGGGATAACTTTATTTGGCCATGTTATTTTGAGAAGCATAATTGCTTAGTTAGTATGCTTGAAGTATTATTATTTTATGTCAATATTAAACTTTTATCTTGAATCTTTCGGATCTGAACATTCATGCCACAATAAAGAAATTTACTTTGAAAATTATGTTAGGAAGCATTCCACATCAAAAATTCTGTTTTTATCATTTACCTACTCGAGGACGAGCAGGAATTAAGGTTGGGGATGCTTGATATGTCTCCAACGTATCTATAATTTTTGATTGTTCCATGCTATTATATTATCTATTTTGGATGTTTAATGGGCTTTATTATGCACTTTTATATTATTTTTGGGACTAACCTATTAACCGAAGGCCTGGTGCAAATTGCTGCTTTTTTTTGCCTATTTCAGTGTTCTACAGAAAAGGAATATCAAACGGAATCCAAATGGAATGAAACCTTCGCGAGGATATTTTTTGGAACTAACGTGATCCAGGAGACTTGGAGTGGACGTCAAGGGAGCAGCGAGGCAGCCACAAGGTAGGAGGGCGCGCCCCCACCCTCGTGGTGAGCGCCCAGTTGCCGATGGGGGGCACGCCGTGGGTGTGCGCCCCCCTAGGCCACGCTTCTGCTCTGCAGAGGTGCTGCCGGAGTTCGTCGTGTGGTCACGGACCCATCCAGCACCATGCTCTAGCTCCCCTGTTTCTTCATGGATGAACTGCCGGCCAGTGCTCGGTGCGGCTTCTGGCTCCAGGAAGACGGCTGCTGCAGCAGGGCCTCCTGGGCTTCGCTGGAGGTCTCCGTTTCTGGGAATGGGGCTCTGACACGCGGCTGGTAAACGTTTGCCCGCGCGCGCGGCCTGGGCTGGTGGTGCACCCTGCACTTCAAGTTTGATGGCGACGCCACCCTCTACGTGAGGGTGTTCGGGGAAGATGGTCGCCGTGCCGGGTGCTGCACTGAGGGCGACGACCGCGGCCACCTACCCAGCCCCGGCACCGACCAGGATGAAGACAGCGCCAGGCGTGCCAGCGGCGGTGCTCGGGGCTCGCCAAGTTTCGGTGACTCTCCCTCAGGCAGCAGCTCCTCCAGCGGTGGCCGCGACCAGCCCCCGCGCCGTCGCGCCCGCCTGGGTGAAGGCAGCGGGTCCACCCGCCGCCACGCCCTGGTGAAGCGAGAGGAGGCGTCTGCCTGAACCCCAGGAGCAGCTCGAGCTTTTGCTGTAGGTTGGTGTTGGACAGGTCGTGTCCATTTTGTTTCCTTCCTTTCCTGCGTAAGAAGAAGGTAGTACAGGGCCCCGTGGGGGCGTGTTAGAACTGTTGCTGTCAAGTGTCGCATTGCTTTTGCCATTTCTGCGCTATGTTTCCGTGCTGCGTGTCCATGTGCAGGAGTCATTTGAGCTCGCTGGAGCTTGACGCGGCCCTCGCCTCCGGAGGCTGAGGCCTCGCCGTGCGCTTCATGCCCTGCAAGGATTACTTAGAGGGGTAACCTTTGGTCCCAGCAGCAGGGGCGATCAGCCTAGGTCCTGCGTTTGTGTCGCGATGCCCGTGAGGCATGGACTGGGAGGGGTGCTCCCGCAGAGGACTCAGATAGGAAAGCTCCAGACGATCGAGGCAGAAGACACTCGTGAGGGCGCCCGCGAACATCCCTCGCGAGACTTGTGCTGGAGAAAACGAGGCAAGCGAGCGAGAAAGACAATGAGTCACAAGCCAGAATTGCCAACAACTCCAATAAGACTTCAAACGGGAATAAACACGCCAACTGCAGAAAGCAAATGAAAAAGCCGCGTCCAGCACCTATTCTAGTCTTCGACGTCTTCTCACCAGCGCGGAGCTAAGTGCTGCCACTGGGCATGGGCGGGAGCCCCCGAGGCCCGAGGGTGGCACTCCGGAGACTCCGGGGCGTGTACAGCCCCACTCATTATTACGTGAGAGTGTCACAGGCGGCGAGCTTCATAGGCATTTGCCTTCTTCACAGGCACCGGGCCTTTCCCAAAATGCAACAGCTTCACAGGCATTCGCCTTCTTCACAGGCACCGGGCCTTTCCCAAAACGCAGCAGCTTCACAGGCATTGGCCTTCTTCATAGGCACCGGGCCTTTCCCAAAACGCGATAGCTTCACAGGCATTGGCCTTCTTCACAGGCACCGGGCCTTTCCCAAAACGCGATAGCTTCACAGGCACCGGGCCTTTCCTAGGCGCTAGGCCTCGCTCAGGGGTAGAACCTCCGGAGATGTTGAATGTTCCATGCGTTCTGGATGGGTACTCCCTCCGGAGTCTCCAAGCGCGCGGAGCCAGGCCTGGAAACATGAAAAACCTTGAACGGGCCCTCCCACATGGGAGAGAGCTTGTGCAGCCCCTCCCTGGAGAGAACCCATCTGAGCATGAGATCCCCTACCTCAAGGGTCCTGGGGCGGATGTTGTGGCAGTGGTATCGTCGTAGCGCCTGTTGATACCTTGCCGCTCGCAGTGCGGCTTCTCAACGGCGTTCCTCCCCCAGCATGAGATCCATCCCCCGCATGGCGTCCTGCTGAGCCTCGTCGAATGTCAGGACCCGTGCGGAGCGACACCTGACCTCATGAGGGAGAACAGCCTCTGCTCCATAGACGAGGAAGAACGGGGTCTCGCCAGTCGGCTTGGTCGCTGTCGTGCGGATTGACCATAGCACGGATTGGAGCTCGTCGTACCAGCCCCTGCCACAGGCCTCCAGCTTCTTCTTGAAGGTCCTGGCCTTGAGGCCCCACAGGACCTCGGCGTTGGCTCGTTCAGCCTGGCCATTGCTCCGGGGGTGTGCTACCGAAGCGTAGCATATCTACGTTCCAAGGTTAGCATAGTACGTTTTGAAGAGATTACTGGTGAATTGTGAACCATTGTCAGTGATGATGCGGTTAGGCACCCCAAACCGGCTCACAAGGCCCTTGATGAACTTGACTGCCGAGCCTGCCGGGATTGTGCGGACAGCTTCCACCTCAGCCCACTTGGTGAACTTGTCCATAGTGACGTAGAGTAGCGATAGCCCCTTGGCGCCCGAGGGAACGGGCCCAGAATGTCCAACCGGCACACTGCGAACGGCCATGAGAGGGGTATGGTCTGCAGACCCCCCGCAGGCTGATGGATCTGTTTAGCGTGAAACTGGCAGGCCTCGCAAGCCTTCACCAGCTCAACGGCGTCGTTGAGTGCTATGGGCCAGTAGAACCCGCTGCAGAACGCCTTGCCGACGAGGGTTCGCGATGACGAGTGGTGCCCGCAGTCTCCGCTGTATATGTCTACCAGCAGTTCCTTTCCTTGCTCCCTGGAAATGCAACGTAGGGACATGTCATTTGGCCACTTCCTGTAGAGCTCGTCATCCTGGATGCAGTAAGCCGTGGCCTGCCGTGCCACACGCTCCGCTTCCTCCTCATTCTCCGGCAGAATCCCTTGCATCAGGTAGTCCTTGAGCTCTGGGATCCAACATCCCTCCTGAGGCTCCAATGCCAGGAGCAGGCGTGCCCCTGAGGCCGGGCCGCAGACCGGAGCTCCCGAGGCAGGCGGCTGAGGAGGCTCCTCCCTTGGTTGCGCCATGCCCGATAGCGACGGCGCCGCCGAGGGCTTGAAGAGCCGCTCCTCGAAGACGCCAGGTTCCTGCGGCAGCCGCCTAGACGCCCTCTTGGCAATGTCGTCGGCCTCCTGATTGGTGCCGCGAGGCACATGCTGCAGCTCCAGCCCAAAGAACTATTTCTCCATCCTGCGGACTTCAGCGAGGTAAGCTTCCATGTGCTCGTCCTTTGGCTCGTATATCTTGTTGGAGAAGTTGGCGAGGAGCTGTGAATCTCCCTTGATGGTGAGGCGCTTTACCCCTAAGGCGATCGCGGCTTCCAAGCCTGCTATCAGGCCTTCGTACTCTGCTATATTGTTGGAGACCTTCTCTCCGTGCTGGAAGCAGAGTTGCACGGCGTAATAGAGTTTGTCTTGAGTGGGGGACACGAGCACCACGCCAGCTCCTGCGCCATGTCGGGAAAACGCCCCATCGAAGTACATGACCCAGCCATCCGGTGCTTTGCTTCCTGGGGAAAGTGACCGGTCTTCGCCTGCCTCGAGACCCGGTTCTTCCACCCATTCTGCCACGAAATCCGCAAGTGCGGCTCCCTTGATGACCCTGGTCGTACTGAATTCCAGCTGAAATGCTTGTAGTTCGATGTTCCATTCAGCGACCCTTCCAGCTGAGTTGGGGCTCCTGACTACCCTCTCCAAGGGGTATGTCGAGACGACCTTGATGGGGTGGCCTTGGAAGTAGTGTCGCAGCTTGCGTGAGGCCACCAATAGCGCGAGGAGGAGCTTTTGAGGCATGGGGTACCGCGCCCTCACGTCCCGTAGCACTGTGCTGATGAAATACACGGGGTGCTCGACAAGGTTGAGGGGGCTGATGCAGCTTGCGTCCTCCAGGGGTCGAGGTGTCTCCTAAGGCAATGGAGCCCCCAACTCTTGAACGTTTGAAGGGGCCTCCCCTGCCCCGGGTGCGCCCTCCTGCTGCGGCTGCCCCTCTCTGGCTGTGGTCGCGGTCCTCGCGAGGCCCTCCTAGCCACGCTCTGCTTCAGCCTGGTCAGTCGATGCGGCCTTGGCCCGGCGCTCCTCCCTGACCTCCACCAGAGCTGGGCTAGCGGAGTAGGGCGTGGCCGCAAGCTAGAGCACCAGGGGCTCCCGAGGGCGAGGGGCTACCATCACCGGTGGGCTGGTAAGGTACCTCTTGAGTTCTTGGAACGCCTTGCCGGCCTCTTCAGTCCATTCGAAGGGGCCTTTATTCTTCATAAGCTTGAAGAAGGGCAGTGCTCGCTCCCCTAGCTTGGATATGAAACGCCCTAGCGCGGTTACACACCCGGTGAGCTTCTACATCTCCCTGAGGGTCTTATGCGGGCTCATGTCCTCGACCGCCTTGACCTTCTCCGGGTTAGCCTCTATGCCTCTGTGGGATACTAGGAAGCCCAGGAGCTTGCCCGAGGGGACTCCAAACACGCATTTCTCCGGGTTGAGCCGTAGATCCACTTCTTTGAGGCTCGCGAAGGTTTCCTCCAGGTCCTGTATCAGGGTTTTTGCATCCCGAGACTTCACCACGATGTCATCGACGTAAGCCTCAGCGTTCCTCCCAAGCTGCCTGCCTAAAGCGATGTGCATCAGCCACTGAAAGGTTGTGCCTGCGTTGCACAACCCAAATGGCATGCACCTATAGCAGTACACCCCACACAGGGTTAGGAATGCAGTCTTCTCCACGTCTTCCACTGCCATCTTGATCTGGTGATAGCCCGAGAAGGCATCCAGGAAGCACAATAGGTCGCACTCTACGGTGGAGTCGACTATCTGGTCAATGCGGGGGAGCGGAAATGGGTCCTGCGGGCAGGCTTTGTTGAGGTTGGTGAATTCGACACACATGCACTCCTTCCCCCCTTCTTTGGCACGACAACAGGATTAGCCAGCCAATCGGGGTAGCGGACCTCGCGGATAACCCCTGCCGCTTCCAGTTTCCGGGTCTCTTGAACGATGAAAGCCTGTTTCTCAGTAGACTGCCTCCTTGCCTTCTGCTTCACGGGGCGTACGTTGGGGCACACGTTGAGGTGATGCTCGATCACACCTCTCGGGACGCCTTCTAACTGATCAGGTTCCCACGCGAACACCTTCTTGTTTGCGTGCAGGAATCCGATCAGGGCCTTCTCCTGTTCTGGCTCAAGGTTGGCCCCTATGGTGAAGGTGGCACCTGTGGACCTGTCCTCATCGACCGGTACTTGCTTGGTTTCCGCCTTGTCCTGGGTGAACAACTGCTTCTTTTTAGCCGGCGCAGCCCTCTTGGGCTCAAGGGCATCGGTGTTAGTGGGCTGCGCCACCGCGGCCGCCTTGAAGGCGAGTTGGAGCACCTGCAGCGCATCCCTCGCGTCTCCTGGCACGGTGAGGATGCCGCTGCTCCCGGGCATCTTCATGAGGTTGTACGCCGGGTGAGTTGCCGCCATGAACCGGGCCAAGGCCGGGTAGCCGAGGATGGCGTTGTAGGGGAGGCCGATGGGGGCGATGTCGAAGTCGATCAGCTCTGTGTGGAAGTTGTCGTAGGTGCCGAAGGTCACTGCGAGGCGGATCTGCCCCAGGGAGGCAGTGGAACCGGCTCCGACGCCTGAGAAGGGCCTGCTGGGCTGGAGCCGCTCCGGTGGCACATGAAGGAGGCCGAAGGCCTCCACCGAGAGCACGTTGAGGCTGGCACCACCGTCGATGAGGGTCCTGGTGATGGCCACTTGGCAGATGGTGGGGGTGCACAGCATCGAGAGTGCGCCCGAACCGGAGGGGTTGAAGGGGTGATCATCCGCGCCGAAAGTCAGATCGGCCTCGGGCGCCGCCCAACCCCGGGGGGCCTCTTGGTGCTTGGATGCAGCGCTGATCTGACGGGTGAATGGCTTGACGTGGCGACTCGAGGGTGGTGCTTGGGAACCACCCAGGAGAGCCGCGACGACGGGCGGCGCTGGCGCGGCGAAACGGGCGAGGAAGAGGTCGCGCAGCTCCTCCCAAGAGGTCACAGAAGCTATCGGTAGGTGGAGGAGCCACATGCGCAGGACACCGGTGAGGGCCGTGGGCAACCTGTTGGACATCACCCGGTCGGAGCCCCCGGCCTTGAGGACGGCGTCCTCATACGCTAGCAGGAAAACCAGCGGGTCCGTCGCGCCGCCGTAGCGCGGCGGCATCTCGGGCTTGAACTTGCGCGGCCACTGCACCCATCGCAAGGCGGGGGCCAAGGCCTGGAACCCCCTGGCCCCAGCGCCGGCGTCTGCTGCCGGGCGGCGCGTTGTCCGCCATGAGTACGGAACACGGTGTTGGTGGAGAGCGGGCCATTGGTAGGGAACTCCGGCGCACCCCTACCTGGCGCACCAAATGTCGGATTTCGGGTTCCGGCAGACCCTTGAGGTTCGAACACTGGGGTGGACGCGGAGATCTCTCCCCTACCGATCTACGTCCGATCCTCTCGTGCGAACTAAGATGAAAATGGTGAACAACACAAGAGACACGAGTTTTATACTGGTTCGGGCCACCGTTGTTGTGTAATACCCTACTCCAGTGTGTGGTGTGGTGGATTGCCTCTAGGGCTGATGATGGACAGTACAAGGGAAGAACAGCCTCGCGAGGGGTGTTCTTGGGCTGATGCGGTGTGTTCTACTTAGTCTCTACTGGGTTTTCTCTATCTCTGCTAGGGTTCTACCAGATCTCCAGCCGTCCCTCCACTCTGTGGTGGCTAGCTCTATTTATAGAGGCCCTGGGCCTCTCCCCAAATAACAAGCGAGAAGGGCGCCAAAAATTGGCCATTTTGAAGGGCAACATCTAGTACAAGTTATCCTGACCAAAGGTGCTCTTCGGCTGCCAAAAGTACTGGTGATGACGCCGTCTTGGGCTCCACGGTGACCTCCATCCTGCCGCTCTGCTGGTCTTGGTCTCGTTGCACCGGAATGGTAACCTTTGCCCGATGCCTTTGCCTATGCTTGCCCCCTTTGCACCAAAGGGGAAACAAGGACACTGCACAGGCCGGCGCCCGCCTGGTCTCGATCGTCATGGCTTGCGTCACGGGCTCCTCGCGAGGTACCCCTGCCTTGATCTCTACGCCTCCTCGCGAGCCTGCCTGATGAGGCTGCCTCTAAGGAAGCTTCCGGTCGTCCACCCCGCGAGGCTTGGCCCCTCGCGAGGGTCTTGTGCTTGAGCTGATGAAGGTGGGCCGCGTTGGGCCTCCACTTGAGCCACGCCGCAGGCCGCAGGCAGGGAAGTCTGGGGATCCCTGTTCCCAGAACGCCGACAGATGGCACAATGGAACTCTCAATGAAACCACCAATGTCGGTGTCAAAACCGGCGGATCTCGGGTAGGGGGTCCCGAACTGTGCGTCTTAGGCAGATGGTAACAGGAGGCAGGGAACACGATGTTTACCCAGGTTCGGGCCCTCTCGATGAAGGTAATACCCTACGTCCTGCTTGATTGATCTTTATGATATGAGTATTACAAGAGATGATCTACCACGAGATCGTAGAGGCTAAACCCTAGAAGCTAGCCTATGGTATGATTGTATGTTGTCCTATAGACTAAACCCTCCGGTTTATATAGACATCGGAGGGGGCTAGTGTTACAGAAAGTTGGTTACAATGGAGGAGATCTACATATCCGTATTGCCAAGCTTGCCTTCCATGCCAAGGAGAGTCCCATCCGGACACAGGACGAAGTCTTCAATCTTGTATCTTCATAGTCCAACAATCCGGCCAAAGGATATAGTCCGGCTATCCGGAGACCCCCTAATCCAGGACTCCCTCACCTATATATACTCATATACCCTGAAAACAACCAGGAGCACCACGAAACCCTATTTACACCACCGCAACCTTCTGTACCCGTGAGATCCCATCCTGGGGCCTTTTCTGGCGCTCCGCCGGAGGGGGAATCGATCACAAAGGGCTTCTACATCAACACCATAGCCTCTCCGATGATGTGTGAGTAGTTTACCACAGACCTTCAGGTCCATAGTTATTAGCTAGATGGCTTCTTCTATCTCTTTGGATCTCAATACAAAGTTCTCCTCGACTCTCTTGGAGATCTATTCGATGTAATTCTTTTTGCGGTGTGTTTGTCAACATCCGATGAATTGTGGGTTTATGATCAAGATTATCTATGAACAATATTTGGTTCTTGTTTGAATTCTTATATGCATGATTTAAATATGTTTGCAAGTCTCTTCGAATTATCAGTTTGGTTTGGCCTACTAGATTGATCTTTCTTGCAATGGGAGAAGTGCTTAGCTTTGGGTTCAATCTGGTGGTGTCCTTTCCCAGTGACAGCAGGGGCAGCAAGGCACGTATTGTATTGTTGCCATCGAGGATAAAAAGATGGGGTTTATATCATATTGCTTGAGTTTATCCCTCTACATCATGTCATCTTGCCTAATGCATTACTCTGTTCTTATGAACTTAATACTCTAGATGCATGCTGGATAGCGGTCGATGTGTGGAGTAATAGTAGTAGATGCAGAATCGTTTCGGTCTACTTGTCAATCTATACTAGCCATTTCTGTCGCTGTTTATTTTGCAATCTTTACTTTTCAATCTATACAACAAAAATACCAGAAATATTTATCTTATTATCTTTATCAGATCTCACTTTTGCAAGTGGCCGTGAAGGGACTGACAACCCCTTTATCGCATTGGTTGCAAGGTTCTTGATTGTTTGTGCAAGTACGAGGGACTTGCGTGTAGTCTCCTACTGGATTGATACCTTGGTTCTCAAAAACTGAGGGAAATACTTACGCTACTTTGCTGCATCACCCTTTCCTCTTCAAGGGAAAACCAACGCATGCTCAAGAGGTAGCAAGAAGTATTTCTGGCATCGTTGCCAGGGAGATCTACGCTCAAGTCAAGACATACCAAGTACCCATCAAAAACTCTTCTCCGTCGCATTACATTATTTGCCATTTGCCTCTCGTTTTCCTCTCCCCGACTTCACCTTTGCCATTTTATTCGCCCTCTTCCGTTCGTCCTTATGTTTGCTCGTGTTACCATGTGCCTTCTATTAGCTTGCATCTTCGCTTGCTAAATATCTATTGTTATGGATCCTCATCCTCTTGCTAATCTTTTTAAAAGATCCAATTATGATGAACCAATTGCTAGTGAGTTGACTGCACTAGATTATCTTTATGGAGTTTTGCTCGAAATCCGTGAATCTGTAAATTGTGATGAAGTGCTTTATAAAGTGATTCACGATAGATCTTCGAATAAAAAGCATGATGTCATTATAAATTCTATGAATGTCAATAGTGCTAATAATATGCAAAACCCTAAGCTTGGGGATGCTAGTTTTGTTATGTCCACTACTTGTTGCAATGATCATGGTTGGGGTGATTCTTCTTATGATCTTGAAAATTTATTTAAGCCCCATGATGAATATGAGATTGATAATAATGTTTTCAATAATATTTAAAGTGGGTTTGGAAGAGTGTCAACTTTAGATCCCATATATTTGGAGAATGTTCAATCTTATGAAGTTCTTGATAAAAGTGGGTTTGGAGAGGTCATGACTTTAGATAATGTTAATCCCAGTATTTTGGAAGAGTATCAACTTTGCATACATGTGTATCATGTTAAGAATATGTTTTGTGATAGCTATATTGTTGAATTTGCTTATGATCCTACATGTAATTATTGTGAGAGAGGAAAATATAACTGTAGAAATTTTCATGTTACTA
Source organism: Triticum urartu (assembly GCF_003073215.2). Lineage (NCBI taxonomy): Eukaryota > Viridiplantae > Streptophyta > Magnoliopsida > Poales > Poaceae > Triticum > Triticum urartu. Next base: position 126,113,810 of record NC_053023.1, on the reverse strand, counting down.
AATTACCTCTCGTTATGTTGAGATTGGTATTGTTTCTTTCTCCTTCCTTGCATATGCTAGTCTTTGTTTGTCTTGATAATTTGTTTGCTTATGTAATGCCTATGCATAGGAAGTATGTTAGACTTAGATGTGATTTTCATATGCTTCATGATGCTCCCTTCGTGTTTCAATTGCTATTTTTCATGTGAGCATCATTAAAATTAAAGATGCCTAGCTAGGGGCGTTAAACGATAGCGCTTGTTGGGAGGCAACCCAATTTTATTTTTGTTCCTGTTTAGTACTCCCTCCGTCCCAAAATTCTTGTCTTAAATTTGTCTAGGTTCAGATGTATCTAACGCTAAAACATAACTAGATACATCCGTATTTAGATAAATCTAAGACAAGAATTTTGGGATGGAGGGAGTAATAAATAAAACATATATCCTCTGTTATGATTGTGTCTTTTATGTTTTAGTTAGTGTTTGTGCGAAGTAAAGCCTTTAGGATCTTCTAGGATGATTGTTGTTTGATCTTGCTGAAAAAAAACAGAAAGTATGCGCTCACAAGAATAATTTTAATTTTTAACCAGAGAGTGATAAAATACTGATTCCAATTGCAGTAGATCAATATACAAATTATTTAGGTCTTCCTAATTTTGTAGGATTTTTGGAGTTACAGAAGATTCGAAACCTACAGATTACTACAAACTCTTCTGTTTTTGACAGATTCTGTTTTTTATGTGTTGTTTGCTTATTTTGATGAATCTATGGCTAGTATCGGGGGGTATAAACCATAGATAAGGTGGAATAAAGTAGGTTTAACACCAATATAAATAAATAATGAGTTCATTACAGTACCTTGAAGTGGTGGTTTGTTTTCTTATACTAACGGAGCTCATGAGATTTTCTGTTGAGTTTTGGGTTGTGAAGTTTCAAGTTTTTGGGTAAAGATTTGATGGATTTTGGAATAAGGAGTGGCAAGAGCGTAAGCTTGGGGTGCCAATGGCACCCCAAGGTAAAATTCAAGGACAACCAAAAGCATAAGCTTTGGGATGCCCCGGAAGGCATCCCCTCTTTCGTCTTCGTCCATCGGTAACTTTACTTGAGGCTATATTTTTATTCACCACATGATATGTGTTTTGCTTGGAGCATCTTGTATGATTTGAGTCTTTGCCTTTTAGTTTACCAAAATCATCCTTGCTGTACACACCTTTTGGAGAGACACACATGAATCGGAATTTATTAGAATACTCTATGTGCTTCACTTATATCTTTTGAGCTAGATAATTTTGCTCTAGTGCTTCACTTATATATTTTTAAGAGAACGGTGGTGGTTTTATTTTATAGAAATTATTGATCTCTCATGCTTCACTTATATCATTTTGAGAGTCTTTTAGAATAGCATGGTAATTTTCGTTGGCTATAAAATTAGTCTTATTATGATAGGCATCCAAGATGCGTATAATAAAAACTTTCATATAAAGTGCATTGAATACTATGAGGATACTTGATGATTGTTTTGAGATACGAATATGGTAATATTTGAGTCATGCTAGTTGAGTAGTTGTGAGTTTTAGGGATACTTGTGTTAAAGATTGTGATTCCCGTAGCATGCACGTATGGTGAACCGTTATGTGATGAAGTCGGAGCATGATTTATTTATTGATTGTCTTCCTTATGAGTGGCGGTCGGGGATGAGCGATGGTCTTTTCCTACCAATCTATCCCCCTAGGAGCATGAGCGTAGTACTTTGTTTCGAAAACTAATAGATTTTTGCAATAAGTATGTGAGTTCTTTATGACTAATGTTGAGTCCATGGATTATACACACTCTCACCCTTCCACCATTGCTAGCCTCTCTAATACCGCGCAACTTTCGCCGGTACCATAAACCCACCACATATCTTCCTCAAAACAACCACCATAGCTACCTATTATGGCATTTCCATAGCCATTCCGAGATATATTGCCATGCAACTTTCCATCATTCCGTTTATTATGACACGCTTCATCATTGTCATATTGCCTTGTATGATCATGTTGTTGACATCGTATTTGTGGCAAAGCCACCATTCATAATTCTTTCATACATGTCACTCTTGATTCATCCCATATCCCGGTACACCGCCGGAGGCATTCACATAGAGTCATAATTTTGTTCTAGTATCGAGTTGTAATTCTTGAGTTGTAAGTAAACAAAAGTGTGATGATCATCATTATTAGAGCATTGTCCCAATGAGGAAAGGATGATGGAGACTATGATTCCCCCACAAGTCGGGATGAGACTCCGGACGAAAAAAGAGGCCATAAAAAAGAGGGCAGAAAAGACCCAAATAAAAAAAAAGACAGAAGGGGCAATGCTACTATCCTTTTACCACAGTTGTGCTTCAAAGTAGCACCATGATCTTCGTGATAGAGAGTCTCATATGTTATCACTTTCATATAATAGTGGGAATCTTACATTATAGAACATGGCTTGTATATTCCAATGATGGGCTTCCTCAAAATGCCCTAGGTCTTCGTGAGCAAGTGTAGCGACCAGACCTCAAAAGGTCCAATCTCTATGCTCCGGTGTCATCCGTGGATCAGTAATGCTGACACCACACAATACTTGAAGGATTTATAATAGAGTAGCAATCACACACTTATTACATCGAATGTCTCAAAGAGAGCTTATTACAATAAATATGGCTTAAGACCATCTAATAACGATAACAACGGAAGGCTTGGAAGATAAGTGAGTCCATCAACTCCAACGGCATCACTGAGTATAGAACCACAACCTAAAAACTCCTTAATCGTCGTCTGAAAAGTCTGCAACATTAGCGTTGTAGCCCGAAACGGGTCTGCACATGGAATATGCTGGCAAAGTAACACATAGAGAGTAATGGAATGAAACAGGCTATTCTATATGCATATTTGGCTGGTGGAAAGCTCTATGGTTACAGTTTTGCATAAAGCCAATTTTTCCCTACTGCAAAGGAATAAATTTTATTTAACTATCATGGTAGTTGTTAAACATTGAGAATGGTTGACAGCATTCTCAATCCCAATTAAGCATCATTATTAAACAAAACCCAACAAAATTAAATTTTAGAGTAACATGTTGAGATTCACATGATAATCCAGGTACTAGATACTCAAGATGTCCATAACCGGGGACACGGCTAATCATGATTAGTTTATACACTCTGCAGAGGTTTGCGCACTTTTCCCCACAAGACTCGATTGCCTCCATTTGGTTTCTCGCACTACATGGTGTTTGAGAAGACGGATGACCGAGACATAGTCTTTCAGAAGCGCTAGCACCTTACGATGGATAGACCGTTACACCTACTTTCCCCTACATCTGCTAGTCTACCCTGTAAGAGTTCGCACGACTTAATCAACTATGCTAGAGCCCATAATAGCTTGTGGCTGCACACGAAAGTTTCTAGTATGAAAAATCTCATGATCCCTTTGGGCCTGGGTGGCGGTCCATAAAGAAAAACAACAGGCAATCCTGGAATACCCAGGTACCTCAATCCACCCAAATGTGTGTTTATGTTGCCACCTTAGATAAACCATTAATTAACAAACTCACATCTTTCATGGATATCACTCACCCAATCCACATCTACTAGCATAGCATGGCATAATAGGCAAACGTATAAGTAACTCCCAAAGGTTTGATAATACAACAAGTAATAGCTACTACCTCATCTACTTCCCAAACCCACATTTAATTAGATCCTAATCATGCAATGTGTGAGGATTGATCTAATGCAATAAAAGTGGGTAGTTGGAAAGCATGATCAAAGTGTTACTTGCCTTGCTGATGATCCGCGAAACCTAGAGATTCGAAGTAACAGGCGGCGCACTCCGGGTGTTCTATTGCAGACAAACAAACAAGCATACAATAAGTATTCATCTAATGCATAGGTAAAACTCAAATAAGAGATCTTAACCAGAAAGTTCAACTTAAGAACTCCGGTTTGCAAAAAGAATCAAATCAAACGAAGCAACGAAAGTCAAACGGCGAAAGAAACAAACTTCGTTCTACTAATCTGGATCTAATCAAATTTTACAGAAGCAAAAACTTGTTTAAGTTGGTTAAACGGATAGAGGGTTTCGAGACGAAACTCCAGGCGCTTGAATCGCCTGATTCCGATAAATGAGCGAAAAGTTATACTAAAACGAAAATCGGATCAGAAATCGCGATCAGAAAAATCGCGGATTTAATCCGAGAAAAGAAAAACGATGAACGTTCGTTAAGACGAACGAAAGAGCGAACGATCGCTAACTAGCCTAAACCGAAAAAAACCGATCTAAAAAAAATAAAAACGGAAACTAAAAAAGCCGACGAAAAACCGACGGAAAAACCGAACGGTTTTTCTAAAAAAACGGCGGTGGGGTCAACCTCGGGGTACGGTCGGTGGCGGCGGCGGCGGGCGGCGGCCGCAGCAGCGGCAATGGCGGGCGGCGGCGGCATGGGTCGAGGCGGCGGCGGCTCGCGGATCGAGGCATGGGGCGGCGGCTAGGGTTTTGGCGTGGGGCGGGCTGCGGCGGCTGATGGGCTTCGGCGGCTCGGGTCGGGCGGCTTATAAAGGCCCCCCGGGCGGAGTCCCGCTCGGATACGGCCCGGAGTCGGTTCGCGTTTTTTTAAATAATAATGCGCAGAAAAAAATAAAAGAAAGACTAAACGGACTCCAAAAATCCCGAAATAAATTTTCCTCGGCTTCTAAAATCAAGATGCACGGGATGAACATTTATTTGGGGCCTAAATGCAATTTTGAAAAACGCGCATTTTTCCCTAAATTCAAATAAAATATCGAAAAACTCCGAAATAAAATCTTATTTGATTTTATTATTAAATCCTCAATATTTCTTTATTTTGGGAAAGTCATTTTATTCCCTCTCTCATATTTTTGTAATAGAAATAATTGATGATAAAATAATTAAAATCAAATGATCCTATTCTCAAAATTTGAGAAAACTCAAATATGAAAATAACGAAATCCCCAACTCTCTCCGTGGGTCCTTGAGTTGCGTAGAATTTCTAGGATAAAAAACAAAAGCAAATAAAGTATGATATGCATTGATGATCTAATGTATAACATTCCAAATTGAAAATTTGGGATGTTACAAACCTACCCCCCTTAAGATGAATCTCGCCCTCGAGATTCGGGTTGGCTAGAAAATAGGTGACGGTGGTCCTTGAGCAAATCTTCCTCTCGCTCCCAGGTGGCTTCATCCTCCGTGTGGTGGCTCCACTAAACCTTACAAAACTTGATAACCTTGCTGCGGGTGGCTCGGCTGGCAAACTCGAGAATCTTAATTGGTTTCACCTCATAGGTCAAATTGTTATCCAACTGAATTGCTTCCAATGGCACTGTGTCTCTCAAGGGTATGTCAGCCATCTCCGCGTGGCACTTCTTCAACTGAGAAACGTGGATCACATCATGAACTCCTGACAATTCTTCGGGCAATTCCAACTTGTAGGCCACTTCTCCCATACGTTCCAATACTCGGTATGGTCCTACAAATCGTGGCGCTAACTTTCCCTTAACACCAAAGCGCTTTATTCCCCGAAGTGGGGATACTCGAAGATAAACTCGGTCCCCGACTTCGTAAACTGTCTCCTTGCGTTTAGCATCTGCGTAGCTTTTCTGCCTAGACTGGGCTACCTTAAGCCTATCGCGAATCAACTTCACCTTCTGTTCAGACTCCTTAATCAAATCAGGTCCAAACAACTGGCAGTCTCCAACTTCATCCCATGACAACGGTGTCCTGCGCCTCCTTCCGTACAAGGCTTCGAAAGGGGCCATTTTTAAACTGGATTGATAGCTGTTGTTGTAAGAGAATTCTGCATATGGCAAATTGTCGTCCCAACTAGATCCATAATCTAGCGCACAAGCTCTCAGCATATCCTCCAAAATCCGATTGACTCTCTCGGTCTGTCCATCTGTCGGTGGATGAAAAGCTGTGCTGAACTCTAGCCTGGTTCCCAAAGTTTCGTGCAACTGATTCCAGAACTTTGAGGTAAACTGGGTTCCTCTATCTGATACTATACTCCTCAGAACTCCATGTAAGCATACAATCCTGGTCATGTATATCTTTGCCAACTTAGCACTGGTGTAAGTGGTCTTTACCGGGATGAAATGAGCTACTTTCGTCAACCGATCAACTACAACCCAAATCGAGTCATAGCCTGAACGAGTCCTGGGTAATCCCGTGATAAAATCCATGCCTAACTTATCCCACTTCCATTCGGGTATCGGCAATGGCTGTAGCAATCCTGCTGGCTTCTAATGCTCTGCCTTTACTCTCTGACATACATCACAAACCGCTACATACTCCGCAATATCTTTCTTCATTCCGGTCCACCAGAAAATATCCTTCAAATCCAAATACATCTTGGTATTTCCTGGGTGAATCGAATATGGTGAATCGTGTGCCTCTTGCAGAATCAACTTCCTGATCTCCGGGTCATAGGGCACATAAACACGGTCTTCAAACCATAGGGTGTCGTGCTCATCCTCACGAAATCCTTTAGCCTTTCCTTCGCTCTTTTTCTCCTTTATAGAGGCAATCTCCTTGTCAGTCTTCTAAGCTTCTCTGATTCTATCCATCAAAGTTGACTGAATCTCCAATGCTGCTACATAGCTTCTCAGAACTATTTCCAAACATAGCTCACGAAGATCCTCGGCTAACTCCTTTGGTATTTCTCCCGTCATTAGTATATTGACATGGCCCTTATGGCTCAATGCGTCAGCTACTACATTAGCCTTTCCGGGATGGTAATGCAATCTCATATCATAATCCTTGATGAGCTCCAACCATCTCCTTTGTCTGAGGTTTAACTCCTTCTACATGAAAATGTATTTCAAACTCTTGTGATCCGTGTACACCTCACAATGATTTCCAATGAGGAAATGTCTCCATGTTTTCAATGCATGCACTACGGCTGCTAAGTCCAAATCATGCGTGGCATAATTCAATTCATGAGGTTTCAGTTGTCATGAGGCATATGAAACAACTCTCCCTTCCTGCATAAGCACTGCTCCAAGTCCTCGACGTGAAGCGTCGCAATACACCTCATAATCCTTGGCCTGGTCTGGCAAAATCAACACTGGTGAAGTAACCAAGCGTTTCTTCAACTCCTGGAAACTAGCCTCACACTCCTCAGTCCATATGAACTTGGTATCCTTCTTTAGCAACTCTGTCATAGGCTTCGCAATCTTTGAGAAATTCTCAATAAACCTCTGATAGTATCCTGCGAGTCCAAGAAAACTCCGGATCTCTCCCACGATGGTTGGTGCTTCCCACTTGGTCACGGTATCAACTTTAGTGGGATCTACTGCTATACCTTCTCCGAATATAACGTGTCCGAGAAATCCAACTTCCTTCAACCAAAACTCACATTTGCTGAACTTGGCATACAACTGATGTTCTCTGAGCTTCTCAAGTACTAATCGCAAATGTTCCTTATGTTCCTCTTCATTCTTAGAGTAAACCAGAATATCATCAATGAACACCATGATGAACTTATCCAAAAACTCCATAAACACTTTGTTCATCATGTTCATAAAATAGGCAGGTGTGTTAGTCAGACCAAATGACATAACTGTGTACTCATACAGCCCATATCTTGTGGTGAATGCTGTCTTAGGTATGTCTTGCTCTCGAATCTTCAATTGATGGTACCCTGATCGCAAATCGATCTTGGAAAACACTTTAGCTCCTTGCAATCGATCAAACAGATCATTGATCATTGGTAGTGGGTACTTGTTCTTGATCGTTACTTCATTCAACCCACGATAATCAACAACCATCCTTAACGATCCATCCTTTTTCTCCACTAGAAGTACTGGTGATCCCCAAGGTGGCGAACTTGGGCGAATGTAACCTTTATCCAGTAACTCCTTAATCTGCGTCTTAATCTCCACCAAATCCTTTGCGGGCATCCTATATGGCCTCTTCGATATTGGCCCTATGCCTGGCAAAAGCTCAGTCAAAAACTCAATATCTCTATCCGGTGGCATGCCTGGCAACTCTTCTGGAAATACGTCAGGGAAATCCCTTACCACTGGTACTTCCTCCTGCACAACTCCTAATAAGGAATTTACTTGTGTCCTATTTGGCACATGCCGGGATACATACTTGATCCTTCTTCCTTCTGGCGTCGTAAGCAAAATTGTCTTACTGGCGCAATCGATGTTTCCCCCATAAATCGACAGCCAATCCATACCGAGAATTACATCCAGACCTTGGGATTCCAGAATAATTAAATACGTTGGGAAAATATGCCTTCCTATACTTAATGGCATTTGGAAACATCCTTGACTGGCCATATACTCCGCTCCTGGTGAGCTTACTAGCATAGGTGTTCTAAGAACCTTAGTGGGCAGGTTATACTTATCGACAAATCCCCTTGATATGTATGAATGCGATGCACCAGCATCAAAAAGAACAAGTGCAGTAAATGACTTAACCAAAAACTTACCGATTACTGCATCCGGCTGCTCTTCAACCTCCTCCATGTTAACGTGGTTCACCTGTCCCCTGTTTAAAGGGTTCGGCTTCTTCCCAGAGCTTCCATTGCCATTCTGGCCTTCAGGACATTCATTGGCATAATGTTCGGTCTTCTAGCACTTAAAGCAAGTGACTTGGCTCAGGTCTCTCTTGGCTGGGGTCGATGGGTTGCTGCGGTTCTGGCCGTTGCTTCCTCCATTACCATTACCATTCTTGGTGCCATTGTGATTGTGCGAGGTACCTCCTCCATGGGTATGCTGAAAATGTCCTCCCGGTCTAGGGGTAAAACGTGGCTTCTGCTGAGCTCCTGAATTGTGCTTCCCTTGTCCATACTTCCTCTTGCGATTCTCAATCTGCTATTGCTTCCCTTCAATCATGAGAGCACGATCTACCAACTGCTGGTAGTTGTTGAAGGTTGCTACCATCAACTACATACTCAACTCATCATTCAGTCCTTCCAGAAACTTCTCCTGCTTAGCTGCATCCGTAGCAACGTCACCTGGGGCATAACGTGCTAGCTTACTAAAATCCTCCACATACTGGCCAACTGTCCGTCCTGCTTGGCGCAAGTTGCGAAACTCACGCTTCTTCATGGCCATATCTCCTGCTGAAACATGGGCGGTTCGAAAAGCTTGCTGAAACTGGTCCCATGTGATAGTGTCGACAGGGAAAGTGGCTGTGAAATTCTCCCACCATGATGCTGCGGGTCCTTCAAGCTGATGTGAGGCAAACTTCATTCCGCATCCGTGCGTCCTGCTGTGGTCAACTCCCTTGCTGTCTTGCGGAGCCAATCATCTGCTACTATCGACTTGGTGCTACTAGAAAACACCGGCGGATTCAGCCTAAGAAAACGGGCTAAGTGATCAACAGGTGGTGGTGGTGGGTTGTTGTTGTTGTTCCCCTGATTCTGATTCTGGACTAGCAACTGCATCAATGTGTTCTGCTGCTGGATCAACTGAGTGAGCTCCGGTGGAAAGGTAAATCCGGGGTCACGTCTCGGAGGCATCTGAGGGTTTAGAAAAGATGAGATTTAAGAATAGAGGGGGTCTAAAGAGAAAACACTACCCATATGCACATGAGGCAAAACAAACAATTCACTTCATTCAATCAAACAAGGGCATACAATCGATCTAACTATCACAAAAGTGCTCGGACTACTGTATTTACATGGTGGACTACTACTACTGATGAGGTGGTCTACTAGAAATATTCTTCGGTTGCAGACTCCATGATATCTGCTCCGGCTTCATCAACATAGTCATCATCGCTATCATCTGGATCCGAGTCGGTGTCGTCGATGATGATGTAGTCTTCCAGGCGAATCTCCTTGGGTTCTTTGTCTTCATCTACTGGTGTAGGGCCTCCCATAAATATCCCGATCTTCATTGTTAGGTTGGCATTCTTATCCACTAATACTTCAATTTCTTCTTCATAATCTTCACGTGTAGCCTTGAGTTCTTCCTCCAGTTCCTTGATTCTTGTCCTTGCCTTCTTCAGGTCTATCATGTCAGCTCACATCTAGTTCTCCTGACGTCGAATGTGCTGGTTAATTCCTGGATAAAAGCTGCAACTGATCTATCCTTTCTGGTGCTGATCATCTCCCAATGCTCATCTCGGCGCCCACAAATCTGGTAGATAGTATCCTTGAGATCATTGCGGTAGACTTCTCCAATGCATCCCATGGCGATGTGAGCTGCCATGCTCTTTCCTAGACTCCAAGTTGGTGCAACAAAAGAAAACTCTATGGGCTTAGTGAATGGCATGAACGTCCTTCCTGGAACTTGAACTTGAATCATCCAGCGCTCTTCTTCAGGTAAAGTGGCGTTGTAGGTTCCGGTGAAGCTTGGTACTCCTATGTTCAGGTATCTAGTGACTTCCTTCAGGTGACGTCCAAAGGGTGTATCTTCATCCGGTTGCGTGAACTTGTTCCTTGCATCCGCCATCCTAAAGAGTAGAAAAGATGAGAGGTCAGAAGAGAAGAGAGTGAGTAGTGATCTAGGTATTTAGCTTAGTGGTCGTGTCCTACAGTCAGCGTGTGCTTTGGTACCATCTTTGTAGCGACCAGACCTCAAACGGTCCAATCTCTGTGCTCCGGTGTCATCCCTGGATCAGTAATGCTGACACCACGCAGTACTTGAAGGATTTATAACAGAGTAGCAATCACACACTTATTACATCGAATGTCTCAAAGAGAGCTTATTACAATAAATATGGCTTAAGGCCATCTAATAACGATAACAGCGGAAGGCTTGGAAGATAAGTGAGTCCATCAACTCCAACGGCATCACTGAGTATAGAACCACGACCTAAAAACTCCTTAATAGTCGTCTGAAAAGTCTGCAACATTAACGTTGCAGCCCAAAACGGGTCAGCACATGGAATATGCTGGCAAAGTAACACATAGAGAGTAATGGAATGAAACAGGCTATTCTATATGCATATTTGGCTGGTGGAAAGCTCTATGGTTACAGTTTTGCGTAAAGCCAATTTTTCCCTACTGCAAAGTAATAAATTTTATTTAACTATCATGGTAGTTGTTAAACATTGAGAATGGTTGACAGCATTCTCAATCCCAATTAAGCATCATCATTAAACAAAACCCAACAAAATTAAATTTTAGAGTAACATATTGAGATTCACATGATAATCCAGGTACTAGATACTCAAGATGTCCATAACCGGGGACACGGCTAATCATGATTAGTTTATACACTCTGCAGAGGTTTGCGCACTTTTCCCCACAAGACTTGGTCGCCTCCGTTTGGTTTCTCGCACTACATGGTGTTTGAGAAGACGGATGACCGAGACATAGTCTTTCAGAAGCGCTAGCACCTTACGATGGATAGACCGTTACACCTACTTTCCCCTACATCTACTAGTCTACCCTGTAAGAGTTCGCACGACTTAATCAACTATGCTAGAGCCCATAATAGCTTGTGGCTACACACGGAAGTTTCTAGTATGAAAAATCTCATGATCCCTTTGGGCCTAGGTGGCTGTCCATAAAGAAAAACAAGAGGCAATCCTGGAATACCCAGGTACCTCAATCCACCCAGATGTGTGTTTAAGTTGCCACCTTAGATAAACCATTAATTAGCAAACTCACATCTGTCATGTATATCACTCACCCAATCCACGTCTACTAGCATAGCATGGCATAATACGCAAACGTAGAAGTAACTCCCAAAGGTTTGATAATACAACAGGTAATAGGTACTACCTCATCTACTTCCCAAACCCACATTTTAATTAGATCCTAATCATGCAATGTGTGAGGATTGATCTAATGCAATAAAACTAGGTAGTTGGAAAGCATGATCAAAGTGTTACTTGCCTTGCTGATGATCCGCGAAACCTAGAGATTCGAAGTAACAGGCGCTGCACTCCGGGTATTCTATCGCAGACAAACAAACAAGCATACAATAAGTATTAATCTAATGCATAGTTAAAACTCAAATAAGAGATCTTAACCAGAAAGTTCAACTTAAGAACTCCGGTTTGCAAAAAGAATCAAATCAAACGAAGCAACGAAAGTCAAACGGCGAAAGAAACAAACTTCGTTCTACTAATCTGGATCTAAGTCAAATTTTGCATAAGCAAAAACTTGTTTAAGTTGGTTAAACGGATAGAGGGTTTCGAGATGAAACTCCAGGCGCTTGAATTGCCTGATTCCAATAAACGAGCGAAAAGTTATACTAAAACGAAAATCGGATCAGAAATCTCAATCAGAAAAATCACGGATTTAATCCGAGAAATGAAAAACGACGAACGTTCCTTAAGACGAACGAATGAGCGAACGCTCGCTAATTAGCCTAAACCGAAAAAAAACCGATCTAAAAAAAATAAAAACAGAAACTAAAAAAACCGACGAAAAACCGACGAAAAAACCGAACGGTTTTTCTGAAAAAACGGCGACGGGGTCAACCTCGGGGTGCGGTCGGTGGCGCGGCGGCAGCAGCGGCGATGGCGGGCGATGGCGGCGGCGTGGGTTAAGGTGGCGGCGGCATGCGGATCGTGGCGCGGGGCGGCGGCTAGGGTTTGGGCGCGGGGCAGGCTATGGCGGCTGATGGGCTTCGGCGGCTCGGGTCGGGCGGAGTCCCGCTCGGATACGGCCCGGAGTCGATTCGCGTTTTTTAAATAATAACGCACAGAAAAAAAAATAAAAGAAATAATAAACGGACTCCAAAAATCGCGAAATAAATTTTCCCCGGCTTCTAAAATCAAGCCGCACAGGATGAACATTTATTTGGGGCCTAAATGCAATTTTGAAAAACGCGCATTTTCCCCTAAATTCAAATAAAATATCGAAAAACTCCGAAATAAAATCTTATTTGATTTTATTATTAAATCCTCAATATTTCTTTATTTTGGGAAAGTCATTTTATTCACTCTCTCATATTTTTGTAATATAAATAATTGACGATAAAATAATTAAAATCAAATGATCCTATTCTCAAAATTTGAGAAAACTCAAATATGAAAATAACGAAATCCCCAACTCTCTCCGTGGGTCCTTGAGTTGCGTAGAATTTCTAGGATCAAAACCAAAAGCAAATAAAGTATGATATGCATTGATGATCTAATGTATAACATTCCAAATTGAAAATTTGGGATGTTACAGCAAGCAAGTTGGATGCACACACACTTAGTTTCTTTTTGAGCTTTCATACACTTATAGCTCTAGTGCATCCGTTGCATGGCAATCCTACTCACTCACATTGATATCTATTGATGGGCATCTCCATAGCCCGTTGATACGTCTACTTGATGTGAGACTATCTTCTCCTTTTTTGTCTTCTCCACAACCACCATTCTATTCCACTATAGTGCTATATCCATGGCTCACGCTCATGTATTGCGTGAAGATTGAAAAAGTTTGAGAACGTCAAAAGTATGAAACAATTGCTTGGCTTGTCATCGGGGTTGTGCATGATTTAAATATTTTGTGTGGTGAAGATAGAGCATAGACATACTATATGATTTTGTAGGGATAACTTTATTTGGCCATGTTATTTTGAGAAGACATAATTGCTTCGTTAGTATGCTTGAAGTATTATTATTTTTATGTCAATATTAAACTTTTATATTGAATCTTTCGGATCTGAACATTCATGCCACAATAAGGTAATTTACTTTGAAAATTATGTTAGGAAGCATTCCACATCAAAAATTCCGTTTTTATCATTTACCTACTCGAGGACGAGCAGGAATTAAGCTTGGGGATGCTCGATACGTCTCCAACGTATCTATAATTTTTTATTGTTCCATGCTATTATATTATCTATTTTGGATGTTTAATGGGCTTTATTATGCACTTTTATATTATTTTTGTGACTAACCTATTAACCGAAGGCCCAGTGCAAATTGCTGCTTTTTTTACCTATTTCAGTGTTCCGTAGAAAAGGAATATCAAACGGAATCCAAATGGAATGAAACCTTCGCGAGGATATTTTTTGGAACTAACGTGATCCAGGAGACTTGGAGTGGACGTCAAGGAAGCAGCGAGGCGGCCACGAGGTAGGAGGGCGCGCCCAGGGGGGCCAGGGGGGCCCCCACCCTCATGGGCCCCTCGCAGCTCCACCGACCTACTTCTTTCACCTATATATACTCATATACCCTGAAAACAACCAGAAGCACCACGAAACCCTATTTCCACCGCCGCAACCTTTTGTACCCATGAGATCCCATCTTGGGGCCTTTTCCAGTGCTCCGTCGGAGGGGGATCCATCACAGAGGGCTTCTACATCAACACCATAGCCTCTCCGATGATGTGTGAGTATTTTACCACAGACCTTCGGGTCCACAGTTATTAGCTAGATGGCTTCTTCTACCTCTTTGGATCTCAATGCAAAGTTCTCCTCGATTCTCTTGGAGATCTACTCGATGTAATTCTTTTTGCAGTGTGTTTGTCGAGATCCGATGAATTGTGGGTTTATGATCAAGATTATCTATGAACAATGTTTGTTTCTTGTTTGAATTCTTATATGCATTATTTAAATATATTTGCAAGTCTCTTCGAATTATTAGTTTGGTTTGGCCTACTAGATCGATCTTTCTTGCAATGGGAGAAGTGCTTAGCTTTGGGTTCAATCTTGCGGTGTCCTTTCCCAGTGACAGCAGGGGCAGCAAGGCACGTATTGTATTGTTGCCATCGTGGATAAAAAGATGGGGTTTATATCATATTGCTTGAGTTTATCCCTCTACATTATGTCATCTTGCCTAATGCGTTACTCCGTTCTTATGAACTTAATACTCTAGATGCATGCTGGATAGCGGTCGATGTGTGGAGTAATAGTAGTAGATGCAGAATCGTTTTGGTCTACTGGTCATGGACGTGATGCCTATATACATGATCATGCCTAGATATTATCATAACTATTCGCTTTTCTATCAATTGCTCGACAGTAATTTGTTCACCCACCGTAGATTATGCTATCTTGAGAGAAGCCACTAGTGAAACCTATGGCCCCTGGGTCTATTCTCCATTATATTATTCTCCTGGCAACTAGTTATTTCTATCGTTGTTTATTTTGTAATATATACTTTTCAATCTATACAACAAAAATACCAAAAATATTTATCTTATTATCTTTATCAGATCTCACTTTTGCAATTGGCCGTGAAGGGACTGACAACCCCTTTATCGTGTTGGTTGCAATGTTCTTGATTGTTTGTGCAGGTACGAGGGACTTGCGTGTAGTCCCCTACTGGATTGATACCTTGGTTCTCAAAAACTGAGGGAAATACTTATGCTACTTTGCTGCATCACCCTTTCCTCTTCAAGGGAAAACCAACGCATGCTCAAGAGATAGCAGTAGTGAAATCAGTAACGCCGATCCGTTTTCATTGGTGACACCGAGTTGGCAGTGTCATAGATGATGCATATCGGTCAGACCGGGTTAGGCCATGTCGGTTGTATAGATGAACTGTCTATAAGGTATTTTTGTAGTTTGGTCTAGCCGATAGGCATGAATCGGTGAGGCCGAGTTCAATGCAGAGGAAAAATCTTGTGAACTCAGCTCACTTGGCAATCGAAATCTCACAAGGATTTGCAAGGAATTAACTGAAGAATTTGCAATGAATTGGATGCAGAAAATTCAAAGAAAAGCATACAAAAAGAAGACAAATCTAGATGAAGTTTTTTTAATAAGGGGAACAAACAAGCAAGAAACACAAGCAAAAAATAAAACAAAGAAACACTAGAGAACTTCATCTAGAAGGGGTCGGTGACAAAGTCACCTATGTTAGAGTATATTGACTGAGGAGTCAAGTGATAACACTTGATCGTAGGTCATACTCATCGTTTAAGCTCAAAATGGGGTTACCATTCTTTGTTTAAGCACTTTGATGTATTCACATCTTGTTGAGTTGCTTTGACCGATGACTTGGGGTAAAGCTTCTCTAAAATGGAATAACATACCTTGGGTGGTGGTGTTGATCTTGATCATGTAGTCGAACTTGTGTTGGATGCTCAAGGTTGATGTAGTTCATCAAGAGCTGGGAGCACCATTAATAGTTTGATTTCATCTTCCTACATGGGTTAGTCTTGCAAGGAAGAGCACTTGTGTATCCAAAATGACAATCACGAAGCTTGATATCAAATGAATTTTGATATGTAGAATTTGTCAAAGGATTTGTTGAGAGGATTCATGCTTCCTTGTATTCAACAACCATATAGTAGAAAGTTGGTGATGTAGAGATTGCTCAATATGTGAGTGACTTGCAATATCATAGATTTGGGCTCATCCAAGTACCTACAAGGGTAAGATAACATGCAAGGGTACAAGTATAGATCCAAGACATATGATCATCATCAGAAGAGAAAGATCAAGGATTAGTCAAAAAGCTCATGCCTTGCATGTATCCAAATGGAGTTTCTACTCCAAGTTTGAGGCATCAATAATGTTCAATTCACCTCTCAAATGGCAAAATACTTTCTCATCAAGTGGTTTGGTGAATATATCCGCCAATTGCTTATCAGTTCGAACATGCTTAAGATTGATGTCTCCTTTAGCAACATGATCTTGAATGAAATGATGACGAACTTCAATATTCTTAGTTTGAGAATGTTGCACGGGATTGTGAGCAATCTTAACAGCACTTTCATTATCACAAAGCAATGAAACATGTTTCACATATATCCCATAATCCTTAAGGGTTTGGGTCATCCAAAGTAATTGAGCACAACATGATCTGGCGACAATGTATTCCGCTTCTGTGGTGGATAAGGATATCGAGTTATGTTTCTTGGAGGACCAAGACACAATAGATCTACCAAGAAATTGACAAGCACCCGCGGTGGACTTTCTATCAACCTTGTCACTGGCATAGTCTGACTCGGAGTAGCCAACAAGATCAAATGAAGACCTCTTAGGATACCAAATGCCAAAATTTGGTGTATGAATTAAGTATCTCACTATCCTTTTCACAGCCTTAAGATGATATTTTTTAGGGGTCGCTTGATATCGTCCACACATGCACACACTTAGCATAATATTGGGACGGGAGGCACATAGATATAACAATGATCCAATCATAGAGCGGTAAACCTTTTAGTCAACCGGTTTGCCATCCTTAGTCAAGTCAAGATGTCCACTAGTAGGCATGGGTATTTTCATACCTTTGGTTTCTTGCATGTTGAACTTCTTAAGTCCTTGGTATACTTTGTTTGGGAAACAAAGGTTCCCTCCTTAGTTTTCTTGATTTGCAAACCAAGAAAGAATTTGAGTTCACTCATCATAGACATCTCAAACTTCTCTGACATTAGCCTTCCAAACTTTTCACTAAAATGAGGGTTAGTCGAACCAAATATGATATCATCCACATAAATTTGGCACACAAATAATTCACCATTAACCCTTTTAGTAAAAATTGTAGAATCAATTTTCCCAGTTTCAAAGCCTTTTTCAATAAGAAACTTAGTCAAGCATTTATACCATGCTCTAGGAGCTTGTTTAAGACCATAAAGAGCACTATGAAGTTTGTAAACGTGATTAGGTTTCTTGGGATTAACAAAGCCGGGAGGTTGTTTAACATAGACGTCCTCCTCAATTTCTCAATTTAGAAAAGCACTTTTGATGTCCATTTGATATAATGTGATATCATGGTGAGTGGCATAAGCAAGTAAGATGTGTATGGACTCAAGCCTGGCAATGGGGGCATATGTCTCACCATAGTCCATACCTTTGACTTGAGTGTAGCCTTGGGCGATGAGACGTGCCTTGTTGTGTACAACTTGTCCATCTTCATCTTGCTTATTCCGAAACACCTACTTGGTTCCAATGACATTTTGGTTGTCGTCCGACTTTTCTACCAATGTCCACACTTGATTCCTCTCGAAATTATGTAGCTCTTCATGCATGGCGTTCACCCAATCTGGATCATCAAGAGCCTCTTCAACCTTCATAGGTTCAATACTAGAAATGAATGAGTAATGTTCACAAAAGTTAGCCAAACAAGTTTTAGAGCGAGTAATTCTCCCGGTTTGAATATCATCAAAGATTTGTTCGACGGGATGTGATACGTCCATCTTGCATCATGCTTTTATATTGATATTTATTGCATTATGGGCTATTACTACACATTATATCACAATACATATGCCTTTTCTCTCTTATTTTATAAGGTTTACATGAAGAGGGAGAATGCTGGCAGTTAGAATTCTGGACCGGAAAAGGAGCAAATATTAGAGACCTATTCTGCAAAACTCCACAAGTCCTGAAACTTCACAGAAAATTATTTTGGAATATATAAAAATATTGGGCGAAGAAAGCACCAGAGGGGGGCCACCTGGCATCCTCAAGGGTGGAGGGTGCGCCCTACTCCCTAGGCACGCCCCCTTCCTTGTGGGCCACCTGGCAGACCCCCGATGCCCATCTTCTGCTATATGGTGTGTTTTGACCTAGAAAAAATAAGAAGGAAGCTTTCAGGACAAAGCGCCACCGTCTCAAGGCAGAACTTGGGCAGAACCAATCTAGGGCTCCGACGGAGCTGTTCTGCTGGGGAAACATCCCTCCCGGAGGTGCAAATCGAAGCCATCATCATCACCAACGATCCACTCATCGAGAGGGGATCAATCTCCATCAACATCTTCACCAGCATCATCTCCTCTCAAACCCTAGTTCATCTCTTGTATCCAATCTCTATCTCCAAACCTCATATTGGTACCCGTGGGTTGCTAGTAGTGTTGATTACTTCTTGTAGTTGATGCTAGTTGGTTTATTCGGTGGAAGATCATATGTTCATATCCTTAATGATAATTAATACTCCTCTGATTATGAACATGAATATGCTTTGTGAGTAGTTACGTTTGTTCCTGAGGTCATGGAAGAAGTCTTGTTATAATTAATCATGTGAATTTGGTATTCGTTCGATATTTTGATGAGATGTATGTTGTCTCTCCTCTAGTGGTGTTATGTGAACGTCGACTACATGACACTTCACCATTATTTGGGCCTAGGGGGAAGACATTGGGAAGCAATAAGTAGATGATGGGTTGCTAGAGTGACAGAATCTTAAACACTATCTTATGGGTTGCTTTGTAAGGGGCTGATTTGGATCCATATGTTTCATACTATGGTTAGTTTTATCTTAATTCTTCTTTCGTAGTTCCGTATGCTTGCGAGAAGGGTTAATCATAAGTGGGAGGCTTGTCCAAGGAAGGGCAACACCCAAGCTCCGGTCCACCCACATATCAAATTATCAAAGTAACGAATGTGAATCACATGAGCATGATGAAAACTAACTTGACAACAATTCCCATATGTCCTCGGGAGCGCTTTGCTTTATATAAGAGTTCGTCCAGGCTTGTCCTTTGCTACAAAAAGGATTGGTCCACCTTGCTGCACCTTAGTTACTTTTGTTACTTGTTACCCGTTACGAATTATCTTATCACACAACTATCTGTTACCAATAATTTCAGTGCTTCCAGAGAATACCTTGCTGAAAACCGCTTGTCATTTCCTTCTGCTCCTTGTTGGGTTTGACACTCTTACTTATCGAAAGGACTACGATAGATCCCCTATACTTGTGGGTCATCAGGATGATCTCTTATGACACTTGCTCTAACTCGTGAGAGCTTTTGTTTGGGTCGGGGTGGAACATCCTCTTCATTGTCTTGTTCTTCCTCTTGTCCTTCTTCATTGTTGTTGGTGTTGTTGTTCTCTTGTGGCGGTGGAGAAGGGGGTCGATGAGGTTCATCTTGTTGTACTTCCTCGTTTCCTTTGTCTTGACGTGTTCCACTTGTGGATGCCTCCAAGTGAACTTGTGGTTCACCTTGTCGGGAAGTTGAGGCTTCCACTTGAACGGACGAGGTACTCTCCTTCACCTCCGTTGGGCGAATCTTGCTAATAGACAAGTCTTGAATTGCTTTCAAGGGATCTTTATCTCCTACATCAATTGGCAATTTCTCTACTTGCGAGCTGTTAGATTCATCAAACTTCACATATACCGTCTCTTCAACCTTTCAGGTGAAATTGTTGTAGACACGGTAACTGTGAGAGTTTGAGCCATAACCAAGTAGGAAACCTTCATGAGATTTAGGATAAAATTTCGAATGACGATGATTATCAAGAATATAACACTTTGAGCCAAATACTCGAAATTATCCAACTTGGGGTTTGTTACCGGTGAGAAGCTCGTATGCCGTCTTGCCGAGCAGCTTGTGAAGATATAGTCGATTTGTTGCATGACAAGCTATCTCAACCGCTTCCGCCCAAAAATGTTTTGGCGTCTTGTATTCATCGAGCATCATTCTCGCCATCTCAATAAGTGTCCGGTTCTTTCTCGCAACAACTCCATTTTGTTGAGGTGTGTACGTAGCTGAGAACTGATGTGAAATCCCTTCTTCGTCAAGAAAGGTATCCATATTGGCGTTCTTGAACTCCATTCCGTTGTCAATCCGAACCTTCTTGATCTTCACTTCAAATTGATTTTGGGCCTTCCTAGCGAAGTTCTTGAAGATCTTTTGGACCTGCGATTTATCATCAAGAAAGAACACCCACATAAATCTTGAAAAGTCATCAACAATGACCAATCCGAATGAGTTACCATCGAAACTCTTGTAGGCGTTGGGACCAAAAAGATCCATATGAAGTAGCTCAAGTGGTCTTCTCATGGTCATGATGTTCTTTATGGGATGACTTCCTCCAACTTGTTTTCCTGCTTCACAAGCACTTCAAAGTATATCCTTGTCAAATATAACATCTTTAACACTAAGGATATGGTCACCTTTAATAAGCTTATCAAGATTTCGCATGCCCACATGACCTAACCTTCTATGCCACAACCAACCTTTAGAAGATTTAGCAATTAAGAAAGTTCTTGGTTGAGCCTTTTTAGTGAAGTCAGCAATGTATAGATCACCTCTATGTATGCCGGTAAAGACCATATTATGATTATCTCTTCGAAACACTTGGTAATCTACTTAAGTGAATAGGACATTGAAACCGAAATCGGCTAGTATAGATACGGAAAGTAGATTATAGCCAAAATATTCAACAAGCATAACATTTTGGATGGAGCTGTCATGTGAGATGGCCACCTTACCAAGGACAACCACCTTACCCTTTGAGTTATCACCAAAAGTAACATACTTTCAGGGGCCATCGTTTTCAGCAAGCTCACGAAACATGTCCTTATCTCTGGTCATGTGATCGGTAGATAAACTATCAAGAACCCATTCTGTTGGGGATATTACTACTGGGCGTAAACCGGCCTATCTAGGCCGGGTTACTTTATCAGTAGTTAAGTATGTTAAAGCCCAAGAAGACAGAAGAGGGCTCAAGGCCCATGGTCGGTTCAAGTCCTGTAGCCGTAAACCGGCGTTAGTAATTAACTTGTATTGAAGTTAGGAATAAGTAGAGACCAAACCAGACACATCTATGAGCCGGTATTGGGACTCCGTAAGCCGACGGGAGTCACCCGTGTATATAAGGGGACGACCCGGCGGCGGTTCAAGGACAACAGACAACAACTCGAGACATAGGTGAAGCTTGTGTGCTCCCTAGTCATCGAAACCCCATCAATTCCATCACAACTAGACGTAGGGTTTTACCTTCATCGAAGGGGCCGAACTAGTTAAACTCTCTTGCGTCCTTGTGTCCGCTTTAACCCCTTCAAGCTAACCCGTCGCGATGGCTCCACGACTAAGTCCTTTCTCTAGGACATCTGCCGTGACAAAACCACGACAGTTGGCGCCCACCGTGGGGCAATCGCACGATGGTTTCTGGTTCTTGGAGGGCCGCTTCGAAGGACTCGAGGGCTATGCTGTAGGCCGGATGACTAAGAGTCGTCGCGACAAGCTCTACATCGACGACGCAGGCTGGGGCCCCGAGGCCAGCTCAATTGAGTACGGGTACCGGGTCCCCTTTGGTAGCATTCACGTTTTCATTGGCAAGATCGGCGAACCGGGCCCTGACCCGGACATCTGCACCGACCTCGTCGAGACGGCTCAGTGTGCGCGATCCGCCTGGGTTAAACCGGCCATGAAGCGTGCCTTCGTGGGAGTCATCCATGGAGGGAGTTATGAGGACGGATCGGAATTTAACGGCACGACCGTCGTTTGTTCCGGTGACGAATCTTCGACCGGAGAAACCGAATCTCTTTATCAGCTACAAGATGGCCGGATTGGGAGCTGTTCCGATGGCGATAGTATTCCGGACCCCTCTGATCTGCCCAACCGGGTTGGAATATTCATGGCCGGAACACAAGCAGCACTTCATTCTTCGATAGCTGCGGCAACGATCTCCGTTTCAGCAGCGGTGACGGCTGCCGGGGCAGGAGGCCCTAAGCGCCCGCCGGCTCAGGTTCTATCAGAACTATTTGATGCGTTGGCTGTGCTTATGGCGGAAGTTAATCTGCCGGATCAGGACGTTCACAACGCGGAGATTGCAAAGGTAAAGGAACAGATCACCCAGGCCAAGGCGGATCTGGCGGCTGAGGACACCAGGATGCCCGCAGAGCGGGCCACTTTAGACGCACAGGCCTACAGGCTTATGTTGGACCAGAGCGCGTCGCATGAAGTCATGAGGAGGAAGCACCGATCCCGCTTGCCCCCGGTTTTCGAGGCCAGAGACCTTTTCAACACTCCAGGACCAAGAGCCGGCAATCCGCTGGAGGGAAACCGGGCAGAAGCCCCTGGGACCGGTGCACTGGTTCAGCCTAGTCAGATGGACCCGCCTCGTCAAAACACCGTTATACCTCAGGCTGCTTTAACACCTCCGGGTCACTACTCCAACCCAATGGACAATCTTGTTGCCGCTGCTGCACGGCTGGAGGCCATTCCAATTGAAGGTGACTCGCTGCAGGCAGTAGAGACGTGACGGGTCAAGGAACTTCTGAGGACAGCTTTGGCCCAATAGGAAGCATACTCATACAGTCGCGACCGGATCCACTCGATCCCCCGTCCAAGCCGGAGCTATAGCACACATATGGATGAACCAGCAGTGTCGAGTAATGAATGATGTGGGGCACCCCGTGACAACAACCCGGCGGGTGGTGCTGATAACGCTCAGAAAGTGGTGGACCGGGCCCGCGCGCGCAGGGAGGCCGAGTTAGCCACACAGCATCAGGCTCGGCAGCTCACGCCGGTTCGTCCGACCACCTTAACTGAACCTGGTGTTACTTCTAGTTCTTTGGGGGTGCCTTGCCTTATCCCCGCTTTACGCAACGTGCGCCTGCCCAAGGATTTCAAAGGCCTGCGCAAGGTACCGAATTACATGGTGGATCAACCTCCAGAGACATGGGTGGAGAGCTATGAGATGGCCATGGAGATGCTTGATGTGGATGACACGGCGTGTGCGAAATACTTCACCATGATGCTTGAAGGAACGGCCCGTACTTGGTTAAAAAGCTTGCCGGCTAATTCTATCAGTTCATGGGCCCAATTACGAGCCCGGTTTATCAACAATTTCAAGGATACCTATAAATAGCCTATGTCGATAGTGGACTTAGCTGCATGCGTCCAGGAGGAAGGAGAATCAACGACTCATTGGGTGCGCCGGGTTTCACAAGTGTTGCATCAACGCTGACACCGCAGTATTAACCCTAGAAGGAAACTGCCGGTTTGGGCCCCTGAAGCTGAAGTTGGGACGGATGAAGCGTCATTGCACCGACATGGGGACCCTCATGGCCGCTTTGGTGAAATATGCTGATTCTGATAGTACCAAGGATCCCGAATCTGATGATGACAAGACAGGGAAAGGGAAGAAGAACAGCAGCTCCAAAGGTCAGCAGCATCACTGGGCAGGCAATGGTGGTGGAGGCAAGTGTAAAGCGGATGGTAACATGGACTTTGTGGCTAATACCAACGCACAGGACAATGGCCAGCGACGCAAGGGTAGACCGAAAAATCGTAATGGAGCGCCCAACCCTAACCCAAACCGCCTAAACTATCTGCTAAGCCAGCCCTGTCCAAGACATGGGACGAAGGAGGCGCCAGCAAACCACCTTTGGAAGGATTGCTTTATTATGCAGGAGTTCAAGAATTCTAATAATTTCTGGTATGATCACGAATCTGGCGGTGGCTCAGGATCCGGGCCGGGTTACGGTGGAGGAAGTTCCGGTTCAGGATTCAATGGTAATCCGGGCGGACATAATGGTCAAAATAGTCAGAACAACCAGGGTGGTTACAACCAACAGCAGCAGCTGTCAGGTTACCAGAGAAACCCAAAAAAGTTGAGTAGTGGGCAGTACCATGTCTTCACCACTAGCTTGGACAAGCGAGACTGGAAGATTCAGAGGCGGGCGGTCAACTCTGTTGAACCGGCCATACCCCGTTATCTACGTTGGTCTGAACAGCCAATCATATGGCGCAGAGAAGATCACCCTCCCCAGGTCGATAATCCGGGTCAGTTGGCTCTGGTGGTGGCGCCTCAGGTGAGAGGTTACAAGTTCACCAAGGTGCTCATGGATGGAGGGAGCAGCATTAACATCCTGTACTATGAGACCTTCCGTCGTATGGGACTAACAGATAAGAATCTCAAACCGTCTAATACAGTATTCCACGGTGTAGTTCCTGGCAGATCAGCATATCCCGTTGGTAAGATAGCTCTGGAAGTGGCCTTTGGGGATGATCATGATTCCAGGTCAGAGACGTTGACGTTTGAAGTGGTGAAAATCCAAAGTCCATATCATGCCCTGTTTGGGCGACCGGCCTACGCCAAGTTTATGGCTCGGCCCTGTTATGTATATTTGCAGCTCAAGATGTCGGGTCACAAGGGGACAATAATGGTTCACGGAAGCCGCAAAATCGCTTTGGAATGCGAGGAAGGAGATGCGGCTTATGCAGAGTCGGTTTGTGCCACCGAGGAGTTGAAATACTATAAAGACAATGTTGATCCGGCGGACATGACTCCGTTGAAGAAGCCAACTACGGAGCATGATCCGGCCCTGAAGTTCAAATCAGCAGCAGAAACTAAGCTTGTTGACTTTGTACCAGGCGATTCGTCCAAGCAGTTCAGCATCAGTGCCAACTTGGATCTGAAATAGGAAATCGCGCTCATCGAGTTCATCCGTGAGAATCGGGACATTTTTGCATGGAAGCCCTCTAACATGCCAGGTGTACCGAGGCAACTCGCTGAGCACACACTTAATGTGGATCCTAAGTATAAACCAGTGAAACAGTTCCTCCGCCGGTTTAACGAAGAAAGACGCAAGGCGATTGGAGAAGAGGTAGCCAGGCTCTTAGCAGCTGGCTTTATTGTTGAAGTTTTTCACCCTGAGTGGCTTGCCAATCCGGTGCTGGTCCTCAAGAAAAACGGCACCTGGCGCATGTGTGTGGATTATACAGATCTTAATAAGGCTTGTCCAGCAGATCCTTTTGCCCTCCCCCGTATTGATCAAATTATTGATGCTACGGCGGGTTGTGAGCGTTTAAGTTTTTTGGATGCGTATTCTGGCTATCATCAGATCAAAATGGCAGTTAAGGACCAGGAGAAGACATCATTTATAACTCCCTTTGGAGCCTTCTGCTATGTGTCTATGCCCTTCGGGCTCAAGAGTGCCCAGGCAACTTATCAACGGTGTGTACAAAATTGTCTTCACAAGCAAATCGGCCGTAATGTACATGCTTACGTGGATGATATCGTGGTTAAGTCTAGGGAGAAGGAGACTTTGATTGCTGATTTGAAGGAGACCTTTGATAACCTGAGGACATACAAGATGATGCTTAATCCGGACAAGTGTGTCTTTGGTGTACCGGCGGGCAAGCTATTGGGTTTTCTGGTGTCCAACAGGGGAATTGAGGCTAATCCGGATAAGATCACGGCCATCACCTCCCTGTCTAAGCCAAAGTGTATCAATGATGTTCAACGGCTAGCCGGCCAGATTGCAACATTAAGCCGGTTTATCAGTCGTCTTGGTGAGAAGGCAATCCCTTTGTATCAGATGTTGAAACAGAAGGATCAGTTTGCCTGGAGTTCCGCCACTGATGAAGCGTTTGAGGACTTAAAGCGGCAATTGGCCAATCCGTCGGTGCTCGCCGCTCCCATTGACAAGGAGCCGTTGCTGCTATATGTTGCTGCCAATGCTCGGGCGGTCAGCGTGGCTATTGTGGTGGAGCGAAAGGAGATAGGCAAGGAGCATCCGGTTCAACGACCGGTCTATTATATCAGCGAGGTGCTAATCGAGTCCAAGCAAAGGTATCCGCATCGGCTGAAGCTGGTGTATGGAGTTTTTATGGCAAGCCGGAAGCTTAAACTATATTTCCAAGGGCACCCAATTATGGTGGTCAGTTCTGCTCCTTTGGGAGATATCATCCAGAACCGGGAAGCAACTGGCCGGATTGCAAAGTGGGCCATAGAGCTGGGGCCGTACGGTTTGAAGTATGTGCCTTGGACAGCGGTTATGTCTCAAGCACTTGTTGATGTCATCAATGATTGGACGGAAATGCAAGCACTTGAAGAAAAGCCGGATCACACGTATTGGACCATCCATTTTGACGGATCCAGGTAGTTGGAAGGCTCGGGGGCTGGAGTCGTATTAACTTCCCCATGAGGTGATAAGTTTTGTTATGTTCTCCACTTAATGTTCCCTTGTACTAACAATGCAGCTGAGTATGAAGCCTTGCTCCATGGTCTCCGGATGGCTAAGGAGATGAATCTAAGTCGAGTTAAGTGCTTCGGTGATTCGGACCTTGTGGCTCAGCAAGTGTCTGGCACTTGGGACTCCAAGGACCCACTCATGGCAGCATATCGTCGGGAGGTGGATACTGTTGCAGTTTATTTCAAAGGCTATCAGGTGGACCACGTGGACCGGCGGAAAAATGAAGTGGCGGACGCTTTAAGCCGGCTGGGCTCTCAGCGCAAACTGGTCCCGCCCAATGTTTTTTTGGATGTGCTGCACAACCCGTCGGTCAAGATCCCTGGTGAAGAGGATTTGGCTATTCCTAATCCGGAGGCTCAATTGGTGGCAGCTCTTCATGTTATTTCGGATTGGACGCTTCCTTATCTGGCGTACAAGAACCGGGGCGAGTTGCCAGAGGATGAGATTCTGGCCCGGCAAATAATTCGGCGATCCAAGTCCATGGCTATCATCAAGGGCGAGTTGCATCATTGCAGTGTATCAGGAGCTTTTCAACGCTGCGTGTCTCCTGAAGAAGGCCGTGAAATTTTGTGTGAGATCCACGAAGGAGATTGTGGTCACCATGCCGGTTCAAAGTCTCTGGTGGCTAAAGCGTTTCGCCATGGCTTCTATTGGTTAACTGCTCATGCTGATGCGGAGGATCTGGTCAGATGATGTGATGGTTGCCAAAGGTTTTCAAGACGTGCTCATGTACCGGCTCAAGAATTGAGAATGATTCCAATTACTTGGCCGTTTGCGACTTGGGGGCTGGATATGGTTGGGCCTTTCAAAAGGTCCAAAGATAAGAAGACCCACCTCCTGGTGGCGGTTGACAAGTTTACAAAGTGGGTGGAGGCAGAACCTGTTAGCAAGTGTGATGCGGCCACGGCGGTTCAGTTCATCAAAAAGGTGATTTTCCGGTTTGGCTTTCCGCACAGTATTATCACAGATAATGGTACCAATTTGTCCAAAGGTGCTATGAAGGAGTTCTGCGAACGGGAGCACATCCGGCTCGATGTTTCATCAGTGGCACATTGACAGTCCAATGGTCAAGCAGAAAGAGCTAATCAAGAGATCTTGAGAGGCATCAAGCCCCGGCTCATGGTTCCTTTGCAGAGAACGCCGGGTTGTTGGGTAGAAGAATTACCATCTGTGTTATGGAGCATCAATACAACACCCAACAGATCAACAGGATATACACCGTTCTTCATGGTTTATGGAGCAGAGGCGGTTCTCCCCAGTGATATCCGTCATGATTCACCTCGTGTGACGGCTTACACTGAAGCAGACAACGAGACAACACGGCAAGATGCTTTGGACCGGTTGGATGAAGAGCGTGACATCGCAGCCGCCCGATCGGCGATTTACCAGCAGGATCTTCGTCGTTATCAGAGTCGCCGAGTCAGAACCAGAACCTTTCAGGAAGGCGATTTGGTTCTTCGGCTCATCCAAGATCAGACTGATATGCATAAGCTATCCCCACCTTGGGAGGGGCCTTTCGTGGTCATCAAGAATCTGCACAACGGGTCGTACTATCTGATCGATATTCGAGAGCATAAAGACTCACGCACATCAGAGGAGGAGACCAACAGGCCATGGAACATAGCTCATCTTCGGCCTTACTATACCTGAGCCATTGGCTATACTTGTGTACATATTATGACAATGTATTTAGTATGATTAAATATAAAAAACCGGAACCTCAGCTAAAGCGGGGTATCTGTTCTTTTATATCATGTGAGGTTACACAGAGTTGCTCTAAAGCGGCCTCCGGTTTACCCCTTGAGTTCGTTTTTTAAAAGCATCATATCACTTGGGGGTTTGGTCGTGTCCGAACCAATACCATGCCTCTTGATAGGCGAGAGCCACCAGATCACTTGGGGACTTGGTCATGTCTGAACCAGTCATGCCTCTTGATCGGCCAAAGGCCACAGAATCACTTGGGGGCTTGGTCGAACCCGAACCATGACCATGCCACTTGATCGGCATAAATGCCACGGTTTCATTTGGGGACCTGGCTGACTAGAACCATAGTTACACCTAACGGGAGCTTGGTCGTGTTCGGCCGTGATAACACCATCTGATCAGCTCAAATAAAACCTTTTTTTGCAACGGTTTTGTCATTGCACTTGATTTACACTTTTCTTTGAAGGGTTTTTTTTGTTTTTTATTGCGTTTTTTAAACCAACAAAGTTTTTTAACCTATCAATTAACGGAACACAGTTCACGTCAATCCGGAGACTATTTTCCCGGTTTGATCCTTGTTGTTAACATCCTCTTATGGAGTAACACGGTGTTTATTATAACCCGGCACGGTTTACCTGGTAAACCAGCATCATATATGTACAGGAGCTGTTATCTCCTCCAACAGTGTGGGTTTGCAAAACTTCGCTTCAAGATTGGCCAAGCCAACTTCATGTTTAACGAGGACATGTATTATGTATCACAAACATTTGGTCATATACTTAAGAATTTTTTTGGATGTTTTGACTTCATATATGCAGACATCATATTCCGCCAGACGGTACAACCGCGGTGGCACTTGAAGAGTTTTTTATTGCAGAAGGTGCTTTGGAAAGTTCATCACCACAGGAAGAACAAATTATGCACGAATGCAGATCAACATCAAAAGTATCAGCTAGCCTATTACAAGGCAACATGGTGCCTATAATAATATAATTGTTTTTCGCAAAGGAGAGGCAGTTTTAAAACCGGCTTCCGGTTCAAGCTTGGTCACCCGCCCGACCTGATGGTTGTGGGTCATCCTGCGCCGCTTCAGCCTCCGTTTCTCTACCCAGTGGCTGGAAATCCACAGTTGTCCAGTCGATTCCAATTAATGCTTGAAAAACAGCTTCATCATGGATCAGCAATGACGGGTCAATATCGGGAGCGTAAGTATGCTTATGGATTGGAGGGATCAAATTTTCTGATTCATGGATTGGTGCGGCTGTTCGCTTGTTCTCACTGTCATATTGGGCTTGATAATGAGACAAGTCTGCTTCTTCAGCCAGTTGACAGGCTAGCGGACGTACCTCCTGGTTTATTGCTCGCAGATCCGCTTCACCAAATTCTGACTCGTCTTCCTTCAAGCTGGGATAGCCCTGAGCCGCTTCAATAGGATCAAAATCCGGCACCCAGGCTTTTGCTCGGATTAAGGCATTGATTGCACCGGTTCGAGCAGCAGATTTCTTTAGCTCTTCAACCCGAGCAGGAAGCACCGACAGTTTCATCAGAGTATCTTGAATCAAAGTGGGCGCCGGTTTGTTATGAGATGTGGTACAGATGATCCGCTGGGCACCGATATACAATTGTTCAACCAATGTATAGGCGGCTTTCAGTTTCTTCCGCACATCTGATCCCAAGTGACCAATGCGTGTCCCTGAAATACCATAAAGGGTTAATAAACCGGCGACTCTGTAAGAAGGCAGAGCCAATTCAGAAGGCAAACTGGCTTACCAAAGATAGCAGTAGTCATGGCATGCACGTGCCGCTTTATGCTGGTCAGTTCATCCGCTACTGGTTTAAATGCAGCCTCGGCATCCTCTGCTCGTTTGATCAAAGCGGACTTTTCAGTGGCCTAATCCGCCCGCTTCTTCTTGAAGCTCTCCTTAAGCTGTTCCATGGCGCTTAAAGCGCTGGCCAATTCCTCTTTTGCTTTGGAGGTTTCAGCCTGTTGGGTTTTCATGTTTTCTTGGAGATCGGTGACTTGGTTTTCTTTCGTCTTCAGCCCCACCTGCATGCATACAGATATATGCTTCAACAAATCGGTATAAGGATTCAAGTACCAATCACATAACAAGTTATGCACTTAGCTCTTGGGGGCTAATGCATATTCGATCTTCATCTTTCAATTGCTTGCAAAGTCCGAAGATCAATACAAGTATTCAACTTGGCACTTGGGGGCTAATGCCTATTTGCTCATATGTATATTCTGATACGGCAATCTCAATTACTTAAAGTACCGGTTTAACTACGCTAAGTTGAACCGGCCCTTGGGGGCTACATCGGCAAAAGTTCAAAGTATTAAAGATTCATGTTAGTAAGTCCTGGTTTGAAAAAAGATTACAAACCGGCCCTTGGGGGTTAAGGAGAGTCAGTGAATATTGAAGAGTACAAGCAAGAAAGAGCGTATGGAAGTTACCTCGTATTTATCCTTCATCATATTAATCAGACTGGCTTCATAGTCACGGATGGCATACAGCCGGTTCAGGTAGCCGGAATGGATATCTTGGGCGTTCTGAGCAGCGTAAGTTGCCAGATCAGCATTCCACTTGCCTTTACCAAAGGCAGCAAATTCTTCCTTGGCAGAATGTTTGGACAAAGCAACAGGATTGCTTGGCTCGGTATGGCCAGTGCCAGTAATGACAACCTCATCCTCTTGAGTATCGCCGATTTGCACTGGAGCTGTTGGCTTGTCAGTAGGTTTTGCTGGACTGGTGGATCTCTCAATCCGGATGGAGCCTGTGGGCTGATTGACAGGACCTGAGGCATCAGTAGGTCTCTCTTCAGCAATAAGATCGTCATCTTGCTGCAGTGGATCGTTGGGTATATCCTCAGGAATAGCTGCTTCAAGATCGGCATCTTCTTCGGCTGCTTTGTCCAGGCGGGCCTTCTTGCTTGGTCTAGGTTTGGCCCTAGAAAGAATAACAAAATCAAATACAGCATATGTTCTAAGGCAATGTACTGTAAGTATCATAATAAGTATAGCTTACCCAAGCACCGTTTTGAGCGGTGGCAGCTGAGTAGCCGATGACTCGCCAGAGGATGAGTGGGAAGTAACCTGGTAATCGGAGTCAGATGGATTAAGAGGTTGGCGAAAGCAGCCCGCTTTAGGACAATCACTGACAAGCAAATTAGAGACCTCTGAACGGCGTTTCCGAACCGGACTGTTCGGTAAACCGGCGGAGGTAACTACCTGGCCGCTGTGCCAGGTTGTGCGACGAGCCTCGTGTTGTTGGGTCTTCATAAGAAATTTGGGATCCAAATAAGCAAGAGGATGAGAAAATTTAACTTTCCGGTTTTCCTGACGGAGTTTTAGCGAAGGCAAAGGTTCTGAATCGAAAGAGAGAATAATTACCTCTGCAGCATCAGCATGGCTGGCTTCGGCATCATCCTGACAAATATCATCATCAATAAGACACATGAAAAATAAGCCAAGTGAGTCAAGATCTACCGCAAGGTCCGGATTATCCACATCATCATCAGGGGCCGGATTAGAAGATGCAGTAGTTCTTTTCCTGTGGGCAGTCTTCTTTACAGCTTTAGTCTTTTGCCGGGTTGCTTGTTCCGGTTTGTCTGGTTTTTCCGGTTTCTCCCATGGCAACTTCTTGCTCCAAAACGGAACATTGCCCTGATTACACAGATACTGATATTAAATGATGACCAGATATATCAACAATAGATTCAGCAAAAGGAAAAAATCAAGGTCTTACAGCTGGCGGTTTGTTGGTGGCACAGAAGGGAAGCAGGCCGTTTTTAGCACAGATATGTTCCGGTTCATTCAGCATCTTATTCACAGCTTCTGTGATTTCTTCATCGGTGAGCTGGATTTTGGAATGTCGCAGTGGGTCATCAACACTGCCGGTATATTCACACATCAAACCGGAGCGCTGACTAAGGGGATGTATGCTCCATGATATCCAGCAGCGAGCGAGATCAACCCCTGTTAAACCGTTGGCCATAAAGGCTCTAAGCTTCGACAGTTGAGGAGCATATTTGCTTCTCTCCTGGGCAGTCAATCTTTGTGGAAAAGGGTGTGTATTGCTGAGCCGCTCCGGACGAAAGCCGGTCAAGGGATTCTCACCAGCAGGGGAAGTATCTTTGCAGTAGAACCATGTCTGATTCCACTCTTTGGGGTGGCTGTGCAGTTTGGCTTGGGGGTATGTGACCTCTTTCCTTTTCTGGATTGCCACGCCACCCAACACTGTATTGGAGCCGTCAGTAAACTCAGTACGGTGGTTTAGATGGAAAAGGTCTCGGAACAATTCCACTGTGGGTTCCTCTTGAAAGAACGCTTCACAGAGCACTTGGAAGTGACACATATTTGTAACAGAATTGGGGCCAGTATCTTGTGGATGGAGTTGGAAATCGGCCAAAACATCTTGGTAAAATTTAGAACCGGGTGGTTTAAAGCCCCGAGCTAAGTGATCTACAAAAACAACAACTTCTCCTTCTTGAGGAGTGGGAGGGCATTCTTTGCCAGGAGCCCTCCAATGAATGGTATCTTTGCTGCCTAAAGCGCCGATCAAGACTAGATCGTCCAGCTGAGCCTTTGTGACGCAAGAAGGAACCCAATTGCATTCATATACTTGCTTGGCCATGATGGAATCTACAAGGTAGAAGATCTCGGTTCAAAAATACATTTGATCAAGGTATATTGGTATGTGCAATGTTAAACCAGAGACAGATATATCTGAACCGGAGTTTTATGAAGCAACAAGATGTGGCGGTTCAACAAGGGGACTAATGGTATAAACCGGTTTGGCAATTTTTTTCTACAAAGTTAAACCGCCGGCTGTAAACATTGAAGCAGAGGAGTAAGTTTACAGAAACAGATTTCGTAAGATTTCTTTACAGCGATGGATCTGTAGCATGTTCAGAAAAAAGATAAATATTCAGAGGTCCAAACGGAGCAGTACCGAATCAATGAACAAGACGTACATACAGATCTATGGTTTTGAGATGTGCAAGCGAAGGCGAAGGATAAACAACTACCATTACACAGAATAAAGATCTGCGGAGCTATCTAAAGATCTACCGTATGAGCAAGAGGCAGGCGATGAACACTGAAGAACTGTGAAACCCTAGGTCAGATCTGCAGGGGAAAGGATGGAAGATTTACCGGAGCCGAGGAAGATGCGGAAGGTTGCTGCGATGCTCTGGTGCGCTCAGGTTGATGCAGCGGCCAAGGTTGAGGCAGAGGTCGACCGCGGCGGTGGAGCTCCGAGGCTGACGATGCGAGGAAGACGAAGAAGGCACGGAAGGAGAAAGGAAATGACCCTTCGGTCCTATTTATAAGGCAAAAGAACATGTGCCAGGCGCGACAATCAAGGAGCCACGAAACGGAGCTGTCGCCTCGATTTCCGCCGATCTATTAAACAAAGAAGCATAATGGATAACTTCGTTATGACAGGTGACGTCACTCCGGTTTACAGCAATCAGAGAAAATGACATCATGGCAGTTTACCAATTTACGAGAAGATGTTGAAGATGAAGCTTTTGTTAAAGGATTGACATGAACTCGTTCAAATCAATCTGGGGCCTAATGTTGGGGATATTACTACTGGGCGTAAACCGGCCTATCTAGGCCGGGTTACTTTGTCAGTAGTTAAGTATGTTAAAGCCCAAGAAGACAGAGGAGGGCTCAAGGCCCATGGTCGGTTCAAGGCCTGTAGCTGTAAACCGGCGTTAGTAATTAACTTGTATTGAAGTTAGGAATAAGTAGAGACCAAACCGGACACATCTATGAGCCGGTATTGGGACTCCGTAAGCCGACGGGAGTCACCCGTGTATATAAGGGGACGACCCGGAGGCGGTTCAAGGACAACAGACAACAACTCGAGACATAGGCGAAGCTTGTTTGCTCCCTAGTCATGGAAACCCCATCAATTCCATCACAACTAGACGTAGGCTTTTACCTTCATCGAAGGGGCCGAACTAGTATAAACTCTCTTGCGTCCTTGTGTCCGCTTTAACCCCTTCAAGCTAACCCGTCGCGATGGCTCCACGACTAAGTCCTTTCTCTAGGACATCTGCCGTGACAAAACGATGACACATTCCTTTCCTCTGGCCATGTAACCACGAAGGTTAGCCATAAGACCAAAGTGTCTCATTGACTCATCAGGATCAAAGTCACTATCATCATCCTCATCATAATATCCATGTTCAACATTGTCTTGTGATTGATCATCACCTAGAGAGAGTGATTCATTAGATTTATGACCATGAAAATGTGCATCTTTATGAATTCTAATGAAATGAGAAATGATGCTACTAATGACTCCAACATCTCCTTTGGCACGCATAAGGTCACGAAGCTCAAAAAGATAATCACCAAATTTTGGATCGCTAGGATGCATTTTATGAAAAGCTATGGACTTTTGAAGGATCTCATCTAGATTTTTCAAGGAATAGTTTGGAAAGCGCTCCTCAAGGTATCTCCATATGGTATAAGCACATTCAAATGTAGG